>NC_090845.1:135510337-135853337 GCF_028021215.1 Eschrichtius robustus
GTGGAGTTAAATGAAATAAGTAGGTGTTTGGAGGAGTAAATAGCAAGGAGGGCAGGGGCGATCACAAGACCTGGGCACAAGGGCTGGAGGCTGGGGGCTCAGTCCTTGGGCTATCATACACCTGCTACACCCACACCTTGCCTCCCTTGGTGAGTTCATCCAAGCTGATGGCTTTAAATAGAAGCTATCTATGCTGCTATCTTCCAAAGATCTATCTCCAGTGCAGACCACTTTCCGGAACTCCAGACTCCCATATCCAACTTTCAACTAGACATCTTTACTTAGATGTGAAATAGACACATCAAATCAACATGTCC
This sequence comes from Eschrichtius robustus, assembly GCF_028021215.1. NCBI lineage: Eukaryota > Metazoa > Chordata > Mammalia > Artiodactyla > Eschrichtiidae > Eschrichtius > Eschrichtius robustus. The sequence continues at coordinate 135,510,655 of NC_090845.1, forward strand.
AGAAGTGATCTCCTCTATTCCAGTATTCAGCCATAACGATAATAGTGCTGAGTGAAATAGCATAAGCTACAGGAACCCGAAAAAAAACAAACATACATTTTGAAAAATATATGTTTTAAAATAAATGCTGCGATTTCAAATTGGTGATTATCTTCATACACGGGATGGGATGTTAGAATCAGAGCTTCTTAAGCAAGAAGGGACCCTGGTCCCTTTCTCCAACCTCTTCCTTTTACAGATAAGGAAACCAATTTGCAGGACTCTTATGTCTTCCTAGTCCCCACTAAATAGCAACATTACGTCCATGCCATTGCTTACAGAAATGGTATTATATTATTCAGTAAAGTGACATGGAAAGGACGTATTATTCAATGGTGTTACCACCTCCCAAATTCAGAAATTCAGATCCTAAGGGGTCTACATAGGACCTGCTCAACGTGGTGCCAACACCATTGCCAGGAGTTCCTCCTCACTGGGAGCCAGAAATGGGTTAAGGTAAGCTGTGATGTTAGTGTCCCTATCCTGAACCCTCCTACTCCAAGCTGCACCTCCCAGGGTGCATATACTCTTTGGCAAACGTGCCTGCCGCTCTGTCAGATAAAGACCTGAGAGTGAAAAAGCTGATGACACTGTGAAGTTGAGATTAGCCCCAGAGACCCTCCAAAATGCACAGTTCCTCACAGGGTGTTCCACTGTTTGAACTGGGGACACTTTTAGCACCCAGTTCCATCTGTAGACTCTGCTGTGCTAAGAGCAGCCTCAAGGTTCAGAGAACTCTCCAACTACGTTGGACAGTTTTAGGCAACTTGTTCCCTCTGCATCCTGCCTCATTAAATTTGTTTTGGTAAAAGCATTCAGGCAGACTCCTAGAAAATGATCTCCTTTTACTTCTGTCCACCCAAGTGTGCCCTACATCATCTTCCCCATCTCATCTGCTAAGAAAGTGTTCCAGGACAAAGGCCCATTATTATGCAGCTGAGTGGGGGTCAAAAGGCTGCATGCATGAGACTGCCTTCCCAACACTATAGCTAGCATCATATTTTTTAAAATAAATTTATTTATTTAATTTATTTATTTTTGGCTGCGTTGGGTCTTCGTTGCTGCACGTGGGCTTCCTCTAGTTGCGGCGAGCGGGGGCTACTCTTTGTTGCGGTGTGTGGGCTTCTCATTGCGGTGGCTTCTTTCGTTGCAGAGCATGGGCTCTAGGTGCGTGGGCTTCAGTAGTTGTAGCACACGGGCTCAGTAGTTGCGGCGTGCGGGCTTCGTTGCTCCGCGGCATGTGGGATCTTCCCGGACCAGGGCTCGAACCCGTGTCCCCTGCATTGGCAGGCGGATTCTTAACCACTGCGCCACCAGGGAAGCCCTAGCATCATACTTAAGAGTGAGAAACAGAATGTTTTTCCTGTAAGATCAGAAACGAAGGGAGTGATGTCATGAAAATGGTGAAATAGGAGTTTTCTACTGTCTCCCCGCCTTAAGAACATACATTTTGACATGCATCCACAGGCAAGAACACCTTTGCAGAAGTCCTGGAGTCCAGCAGAGAAGTTTCAGCATGCTGTTGGAGCAAAAGAAATCCAAGATTGGATGCACTGACGAGGGTAAGAGGAACCTTTCACTTTGCCTGTGTCTCTCCTCTCCCAAGGCAGCACAGCTCGGTGCCATGAGAAACCACGTCAGCCAGTGATTTCTCCCACAGGGAAAAGTGGGAACGTGTGAGTGAGGACCTGGCTTCTCCAGCTGTGTGTGACACTGCCAAAGAGCCCCACTTCTTTCTCATCCCGTCCAGAATACGGAGTGTGCCGCATGACTGGGGAGCAGGGAGCAACGGTACCCAGGGTTCTTGGAAGGCATAATAGGGATGTGGAACCTACTCAACACATCAGAGGCTCAATCAGGAAGCCAGCCCGTGAGCCTCTAGGGATGCCTCACTTGTGGACACCCCCAAGTGACCCACGGGCACCCCCAATGCTCTGCTGACCTCACCCACACACATCCCACCCCATGTTTAGCTCCCTGGGCATGCACCTGAGGGCAGCAAGTGTGAGCCTTTGTAGACAGCTAGGGAGCATGCACAGAAGGCTGGCCAGGCTCTGTGGGATTGAGGGAAAGCATGCAAGATTGAGCATTTAGCATTGCCCTAGGGAAAACACACAAAAGAGTGTCAGCACCCAGTGTGGCTTTTGTGAGAAGTCATCAATCTTAGTAATTCCCCCCAAGAGGAAACAAAAGAGGTGTGGATCAGGAGTATCTACAGAAAAGGTTTGAGAAAACCTCAGAATCCCTAACAGGGTTGATGAAATGTATTTCTCTCCTGAAGCCAGTCAGTAAAGACTGAAGGAGGTGACTACTTCTTCAAATGTGAAGACATCGGTGCAAGGCATGAAAAACCAAGGAAACATGACACCACCAGAGGAACACAATAATCTTCCAATAACTGACGCCAAAGAATGGAGACCTGCAATTTGCCCAATAAAGAATTCAAAACAGTTGTTTTCAGGAAGCTCAGTGAGTTGCCAGGAAACACAGAAAGACAATTCAACAAAATCAGGAGAAAAATACATGAACAAAATGAGAAGTTTAACAGAGAGATAGAAATCATAAAAAAAGAACCAAACAGAAATCCTGGAGCTGACGAATACAATGAATGAAATGAAAAATGCAGTACAGAATGTCAACAGCAAACTTTATCAAGCAGAAGAAAGAGTCTGTGAAGTAGAAGCCAGGTCACTTGAGGTTATCCAGTCAGAAGAGAACAAAGAAACAAAGAATGAAAAAGCTTGAAGAAAGCCTACATAAAATATGGGAAACCAAACTGAAAAACTTTTGGCTGGCCTAACAATAAGGAAAGAGATAAGACTCAAATCAAATTATAAGTGAAAGAGGAGACACTACAACTGATACCACAGAAATCCATAGGGTCATCAGAGACTGCTGGAAACGACTATATGCCAACAAATTGGATAACCTAGAGGAAATGAATAAATTCCTAGAAACATACAACTTACCAAGACTGAATCATGAAGAAATAGAAAATATGAAAAGACCGGTAACAGTAAGAAGACTGAATCAATTAGAAGATGTGATACACACACACACACACACACACACACACACACACATACACACACACATACACACACACACACACACACACACACACAATGGAATATTATTCAGCCATAAAATGGAAGGAAATCGTGCCATTTGCTCCAACATGGATGAATCTTCAGGGCATTATGCTAACAGAAATAAGTCAGACAGAGAGGGGCAAGTACTGTACCGTATAATCTCACTTATATGTGGAATGTAAAAAGGTGGAACCTATAGAAACAGAGAGTAGAATAGTCCTTCTTAAGGACAATGGGCAGTAGACAGTTCAAAAACAACCAAGCACTCGGTAACACAAGGCGTCCTGAACAGGACAGGTGCCCTGAGACACCTCAGGAAATGGAAATAAAAGCAAAAATAAACAAATGAGACCTACTCAAACTTAAGAGATTTTCCACAGCAAAGAAAACCATCAACAAAACAAAAAGGCCACCTACTGAATGGAAGAAAATATTTGCAAATGATACGTCCGATGATGGTTTTTTCAAACAATTGTTACTGGAGTACAGTTGATTTACAATGTTGCGTTAGTTTCAGGTGTACAGCAAAGTGAATCAGTTATACATATACATATATCTACTCATTTTAGATTCTTTTCCCAAATAGGTCATTACAGAGTATTGAGTAGAGTTGCCTGTGCTATACAGTAGGTCCTTACTAGTTATCTATTTTATATATGGTAGTGTGTATCTGCCAATCCCAATCTCCCAGTTTATCCCTCCCCGCCCCCCGCCCCCGCTTACCCCCCTGGTAACCGTAAGTTTGTTTTCTACATCTGTGACTCTTATTTCTGTTTTGTATATGAGTTCATTTGTACCATTTTTTTACGATTCCACGTATAAGTGATAGCATATGATATGTGTCTTTCTGTGTCTGACTTACTTCACTTAGTATGACAATATCTAGGTCCATCCATGTTGCTGCAAATGGTATTATTTCATCCTTTTTTATGGCTGAGTGATATTCCATTGTATATATACATATATACCACATCTTCTTTATCCATTAACAGTTGATGGACGTTTGGGTGGCTTCCATGTCTTGGCTCTTGTAAATAGTGCTGCTGTGAACATTGGGGTGCATGTATCTGCTCGAATTAGAGATGGAAGGGACACCCCCTGGAGAAGGGTAAGACTTTGAATGGCTAGTGTTGGGGAGAGAGTGGGCGTGTTTTGTCTGTTTGGAGGAGAGTTGCATCATGGGAGACAGGAGACTGACGTTGGCAATATTGTCTGAAAACCTACATGATGGACTAATACACGGAAAGCCCTCGAAACAGCGTGTGGCACATAGGAAGTGCCAGCTATTACTACGGAGTCCAGTAGCCAGAGGGTGGACCTTGCTGGGTTCTGTGGCTTGGCCCCTCGCCATCCACTCCAACCTTCATCCGGTGAGCCCTGTTCAACGGCGCAACTGTTCTTACATACGTCTCCCCAACGTGACAGGGAGCCCCTGAGGGAGGGATGTGTCCAGGCTCCCCGCTGGGTCCCCCAGGGCAGACAGGCAGGTGAGAGAGACAGGCGGAGACCAGGTCTACCCAGACGGTCAAAAACTGACTCAGAGCCAGAACCGAGAGAAACTGGGAGGGAGGGAAGGCGAGCCAGGGATGCCCCCGACCCCAGGGAAGGGGCAGCCGCTGCCGGGGCCTCTCCGCCTCCACTCGGGAGGGAAGGCTGCCGGGCCTGGAGGTGCAGGGTGGAGAGGACTCTCCCGCCAAGGGGTGGGGATCACGTGGCCCGGACTGAAGTCCCTGCCCCTCCTCGGGCTCTGGCCCTGGTCCAGTCTCCTCCCGTTGCAGCAGTGGTCGCTGGCAGACACCCACACCCCCCCAGGCAGTGCTGCCCCCAGCCCTGCCGTCACCCCGGCTGCACCTTTCCTGTCGACTTGACCCCCTTCCCGACACAGAAGTAGACCAGCACCCAGCAGACACAGGGTCACCTCCCAGCTGAGGGCCCCCGGAACCTCCAGCCCCCCGGAGGGCCGCAAGATTTTGTTCCTGGGGGAGGGAAAGCCCATGAGGGCTGTGCCAGCAAAGGGCCAGGAGACTGGGGGTGGCCCTGGGGTAGCGCCCCCCGCCGCCCCCGCCGCCGCAGCCCTTGAGTCCAGCCGGTCTCCCCCATGCACCTGGCCGGCCCGGGCCAAGCCTGCAGCCTGGAGTCGCTGCAGTCTGTGTCCCCGGAGCCTTGGAGCCGCTGGCGGCCCGGCCCCACGCCGTCCCCAGCGGGCCCAGCAGCAGTCCCCCGCTTCCCTCCCCAGGCGGGCAGGCACCGCCCGCTCCGCATCCCTGGCCTCATCCCCCCAGGGCCGGGCCCCGACACACGCGCACATGCACGCATACGCACGCGTGCACACTCACACACAAATGCAGACTTGAGCTACGTGTGGGAGACCAGAGGGCTGGCCGGGCCTGGCCCAGAGGCGCCCGGCTCCCTTCCATAAGTTGATGACAGGGACCTGCACTCAGCAAGCTGGTCACACGTGAGGGTGGCCCGGCTGGAACCAGCACAGGCTTAGAGCTGCACGGGGATTGCCTGCTGTTTGCTGGTTTGCTGGGAAGCAGTCACGTGCCCAGAGGCCTCGCAAGCGTGACATCCGGGGAATGGCGGCGGGGCCTGTTTGCGCAGGCTCTCTGGGCGCCCCAGTAACGTCACCCGCTGAGGGGCGGAGCTTCCTGTGGGGGCCTCGTTCCTTCAGAAGCTCGTGCTGGGCGTGGAGGGCAGAAGCGAAGTCTGAGGCAGGATGGAGGCCGCAGGCCGAGGCGGTGGCCGCGGTGGCGGCCGCGTGGCGGGAGGTGGTGAAGGCGCAGGCGGCCCAGATGCCCCCAGAGGTGTCGCAGAACAGGGTGGAGGTCCACAGGGCGTGCAGCTGATGGGTGCTCCTGGGCCGAGCGGAGATGCTTTGCCCCAGGGGCTCAGACGCATGTTGCTGTGGCCTCGTGCCCGCGCCGGCCGGGGGCCCGGTGGCCACCCCGCGCCACACCCAGGTAGACATGTCGTGCTGAGACCGGGTGGAGACGTCGCGCCGGGACCGGGTGGACACGCTGCGCCGGGACCGGGTGGACATGCCGCGCCGGGACCGGCTGGACCCGCCGCGCCGGGACCGGGTGGAGACGACGCGCTGGGACCAGGTGGGCACGCCGCCTCAGGGCTGGGTGGGTTTGTCGGGCCCGTGGGCAGAGGACCCGGAAGCCAACTGTTCCAGTTGTATCCTGTTTGAGGAGAGGCCGGGGGACGCGCCTTCGGAAGGCAGTGGAAGGGGGAGAAGGGGGTTAGCCCGGGGACGTGAAGGGGTGGGGGAGGGGCACCAAGACCGTTGGAGGCGCTGGCCTGGGGGGAGGGGCGGCGGGGGCCGGCGGGGGCCGGGAGAGGTGGTGGGGGGAGGCGGCCTGAGGGACCCGAAGGGAGGGGAGCAGACCTGGAGGGGCCGAGACAAGTGAGAGCGGCACAGGCCAGGTCGGGAGACGGGTCCTTGGCCGCGCCGCCGCCGGCTCCTTCCCGGTGCCCCTCCGGTGGCCCGTGGAGGCAGAGAGGGCCTGCCGGCCCCCGGCGCCACCTGCCCAGCCCCACCGAGGGGCGGTGTGGAAGGAGCTCGCAGCGTGCGGCAGCACCCTAGCCGTGTTAGTTCTCCGAGGGGCCCCGGTGGGGGGCGGTGGCAGGTGGCCGGGCTCGTTCTGAGCGTGAATTGGAGACCCCCAGAGGCGAGGTGTGAGGACGCAGATGGGCGCGCCGCGCGAGCCGGCACCCGCTGAGGCGGCAGAGCATTAGGCACACAGTTACCACATTTAACTTGATTTCCTTTTGCCCTTCCTTTTAGACCAGTGAGTGCTGAAGACCCTGGCCGACTCCGAATTTCCGTCACCTCCTGTCTCAACCAGCCTTCCCTGTTGGTTCGGACCACGCAGCGCTTTGTGCCCCACGTTTTCACTAAGCCCGGGCCAGGAAACGGGGCGTAGGACTAACCTAGCGTCTCTTCCTAGGCGGGGCGTCCCTCCCCAGGGCGTTGTTTCCTACACTAGTTGCCACTTTATTATGGGGCCCTGATTGTTGGCTTGTATTGGTCTTGGGCACTCTTGGCCCTGTTGTTTCCCTGTTGCTGGAGAAGGAGGATGCTGAAATGTTTGTTATGGCCGAAAATAAAACTGAACTACTATTCCGTGTCTGAGGATATTTTCAGGTACTGCGCCTCCACGGTTTCTTCCTTTGTCCTTGGTGTCAAGGGAAGGTTCTGGGCTTCAGGTATTCTAGTGGTACAAGGTAATTGAAGACAGTTTAGAAAATGGAAGAAAATTAAAATGCATTATGTCCTGCCACTCAGCGTTAACTACTATCAGTATTTTTGGAATATTTTTACTTTGATACTTGCATTTATATATAACAATAATATAATGTAATTTTTGCAAGTTCATGATCAATTTTTTTTCCCGAATTATCTTCATTTAACATATGAGCTTCCTTTCTTTCTAAAATTTCTTCAAAAACATGTACTGGGTTGCATAAAAGAAGTATTATAAGTGCTAAACATTTAATACGTTTCCATTTTTCCCTATCGTAAGTAACGAGTCAGTGGAATTCTTCTGTGTAAGTCTTTGCCTGACTGGTTATATCCTCAACGTAGATTCCAAAGGGTAGAATTACTGAGGTAAAAATGTACTTTTCTATTGATTCTTGAAGGCTGTTGGTATACAGTACATGGTTGCTGCTCAGAAAGTGTGCCCTCCCACCAGAATTCTAGTTTGCCCACCACCTTGTACCAGTAGGTCTGATTCCGGCCGAAATAAAAAGCTTAGTTTGCAGGAGAAGATCAAACAACCCAGAAACACTAGAACTGGAACTTCGTGGCCTACTGACCTTGTTTCAGACCAGTGAAGAAAAGTTTTGGGACAGTTATTAGTTAAGTCTTTGGGGGAGGAGTTAGCCCCCTCTAATGTATAGTGTTTCCTGCAACCTCGCTAAATTCGCTTATAGTTTTAGTAGTTCTTCTGTGAATTACATCATATTTTCTACATACATGATCAGGTGGTCTGCAGATAAGGTAGTTTTACTTTTTCCTTTCCAATTGGGATGCCTATTTGCGATTGATTTCTCTCCTAATGGGATTGGATTTTCCTTCTGCTTTTCATGCCTGGTGATTTTATACTGGATGCCAGACATGGTGAAGTTTTACCTTGGATGCTGGATATTTGTGTTCCCAAACATATTCTTGAGCTTTTTTCTGGGACTCTGTTAAGTTACTTGGAAACAACTTAATCCTTTCGAGTCTTCCTTTTGGTGAGAACAGGGCAGGTTTTAGTGTAGGAATAATTTAACTAATTAACAGCCTCCAATTTTTGTTAGAAACAAAGACTTTTATACTTTATCAGTTTGAGTGTTAGTAAATCTATAGGGACATTTACTTGGCATTTTATATTGAAGTTCAAGCTATTTTTACCCTTTGGCCCACCTTTGGGAATCTATCATAGATAAACTCTTGCATATGCAAACAGAATTCTGGCAAAATTAACCAGAACGTTAATTATAGCATTGAGTAAAAAAACTTCAACTGAGTAAAGATTCAGTAAATTACAGTAAGCCCATCCTAGTGGAAAACCGTGTGGCAGTTAGAGAAAGAGCAAGGTAGATAGCTGGGTACTAAGAAAGAGATTAAAACAAGTTGAGAATCTCTGCGTGGTACGGTATGTTCTCTGTGTGGTATGTGCTGTTCTCACAGTGTGCTGCCACCATGTGAATGTGTGGGGATATGCATAGTGACTACCTAGAGTGAGCCACCTCCACTGCCAGGAATGCTCATCTCTAGACATTAGCATTAGGGAAAGAAACTTCCACCTTGTAAATTTCACACGTATGTATTGTTTAAATATTTTCATCACGTATGTATTACTTTTGACATAAGTATTTTTATTTTGGGGAAATAAAAATACTGTTCTATTAGATTAAGCAATAATCCTTCCTAGTCTTGTTCCTTTAAAACATTGGAAATTGATTTTGAGTTTGATGAAAAGTCTGCACCACTGTAGAGGACATCTATGGGTTTTGTCACCCAGCATCCGCTTCCCTTCTCTTGGTACTGGTATCGTCATGTCACGCTAGAAAATCTCCCCTTTCCTTTTCTCTCGGTCATTATGGTTCTGATAGAGTTGACGTCACCTCTGATTCCAGGGGTGGGCATGTGGCTCAGACCTGGCCAATCGGAGCACTGCTTTCCTCCGGCCGTGGTGATCCCATCCAACCAGTGACACTTTTGGGGCTGCAGGAGGGCAGACTGGTAATGGACAGAGGGGAAGCTAGAGCAAGAAGAAGACACATCTCAGAGAACCAAATCCTGGATCCAGCCATGCCTGAAGACAGGAACTACCTCTGTACATTTCAGTTACACAGACCCAGAAATTCTCCCGTTGGCTTAAGCCAATGTGGATATTTTTGGTTGTTTTTGTCCTACTCAGTTCCAAACCCTCCAAGGGGCTCCCTGTCAGAGTTGAAAACAAAGCCTTACAGTGGCCTGAAAAGTCCTACGTGATCCAGCCTGTATCCTCTCTGGCTTCCTCCCTTCCCCTTCCCCTTCCCCTTCCCCTTCCCCTTCCCCTTCCCCTTTCCCCTTGCCTATTTGAATCCAGCCACACAGGGCTCTTTGCCCTTTATGAAAAACGAGGCCCATTCACTCCTGCCTCAGGGCCTTTGCACTGGCCTTTTCTTTTCCAGAACTCTTCATCCAGAGTTCACCTGGATTACTGAAATGTCACCCGCTCAGCGAGGCTTTGCTGGCCACCCTAGTTGAAATTGCATCCCACTTTCTCCTCACCTGCAGTTCTTAACAGGTGTGGGGGGTTAGATGTAGGTAAATGCATCATGATGGAGATACAAGTGGGACAGCAAGGAGTTCCAGATTTTAAGGAGTTTGGGTGCGGTGAAACCACTGAAGAGTGTTGAACTGAGCTGCAATGTGATCTGCCTTTTTAAAACAGCTCTTTTCAGCTCCTCCTTGAGAGTAAGCTGAGGGAGGCCAGGGCAGAAAGCAAGTGAAGTTGGCAACATGACAGTGGGAACACATGCTTACATATGGATACGTTTGGGTGGAGTTAAATGAAATAAGTAGGTGTTTGGAGGAGTAAATAGCAAGGAGGGCAGGGGCGATCACAAGACCTGGGCACAAGGGCTGGAGGCTGGGGGCTCAGTCCTTGGGCTATCATACACCTGCTACACCCACACCTTGCCTCCCTTGGTGAGTTCATCCAAGCTGATGGCTTTAAATAGAAGCTATCTATGCTGCTATCTTCCAAAGATCTATCTCCAGTGCAGACCACTTTCCGGAACTCCAGACTCCCATATCCAACTTTCAACTAGACATCTTTACTTAGATGTGAAATAGACACATCAAATCAACATGTCCAGAAGTGATCTCCTCTATTCCAGTATTCAGCCATAACGATAATAGTGCTGAGTGAAATAGCATAAGCTACAGGAACCCGAAAAAAAAACAAACATACATTTTGAAAAATATATGTTTTAAAATAAATGCTGCGATTTCAAATTGGTGATTATCTTCATACACGGGATGGGATGTTAGAATCAGAGCTTCTTAAGCAAGAAGGGACCCTGGTCCCTTTCTCCAACCTCTTCCTTTTACAGATAAGGAAACCAATTTGCAGGACTCTTATGTCTTCCTAGTCCCCACTAAATAGCAACATTACGTCCATGCCATTGCTTACAGAAATGGTATTATATTATTCAGTAAAGTGACATGGAAAGGACGTATTATTCAATGGTGTTACCACCTCCCAAATTCAGAAATTCAGATCCTAAGGGGTCTACATAGGACCTGCTCAACGTGGTGCCAACACCATTGCCAGGAGTTCCTCCTCACTGGGAGCCAGAAATGGGTTAAGGTAAGCTGTGATGTTAGTGTCCCTATCCTGAACCCTCCTACTCCAAGCTGCACCTCCCAGGGTGCATATACTCTTTGGCAAACGTGCCTGCCGCTCTGTCAGATAAAGACCTGAGAGTGAAAAAGCTGATGACACTGTGAAGTTGAGATTAGCCCCAGAGACCCTCCAAAATGCACAGTTCCTCACAGGGTGTTCCACTGTTTGAACTGGGGACACTTTTAGCACCCAGTTCCATCTGTAGACTCTGCTGTGCTAAGAGCAGCCTCAAGGTTCAGAGAACTCTCCAACTACGTTGGACAGTTTTAGGCAACTTGTTCCCTCTGCATCCTGCCTCATTAAATTTGTTTTGGTAAAAGCATTCAGGCAGACTCCTAGAAAATGATCTCCTTTTACTTCTGTCCACCCAAGTGTGCCCTACATCATCTTCCCCATCTCATCTGCTAAGAAAGTGTTCCAGGACAAAGGCCCATTATTATGCAGCTGAGTGGGGGTCAAAAGGCTGCATGCATGAGACTGCCTTCCCAACACTATAGCTAGCATCATATTTTTTAAAATAAATTTATTTATTTAATTTATTTATTTTTGGCTGCGTTGGGTCTTCGTTGCTGCACGTGGGCTTCCTCTAGTTGCGGCGAGCGGGGGCTACTCTTTGTTGCGGTGTGTGGGCTTCTCATTGCGGTGGCTTCTTTCGTTGCAGAGCATGGGCTCTAGGTGCGTGGGCTTCAGTAGTTGTAGCACACGGGCTCAGTAGTTGCGGCGTGCGGGCTTCGTTGCTCCGCGGCATGTGGGATCTTCCCGGACCAGGGCTCGAACCCGTGTCCCCTGCATTGGCAGGCGGATTCTTAACCACTGCGCCACCAGGGAAGCCCTAGCATCATACTTAAGAGTGAGAAACAGAATGTTTTTCCTGTAAGATCAGAAACGAAGGGAGTGATGTCATGAAAATGGTGAAATAGGAGTTTTCTACTGTCTCCCCGCCTTAAGAACATACATTTTGACATGCATCCACAGGCAAGAACACCTTTGCAGAAGTCCTGGAGTCCAGCAGAGAAGTTTCAGCATGCTGTTGGAGCAAAAGAAATCCAAGATTGGATGCACTGACGAGGGTAAGAGGAACCTTTCACTTTGCCTGTGTCTCTCCTCTCCCAAGGCAGCACAGCTCGGTGCCATGAGAAACCACGTCAGCCAGTGATTTCTCCCACAGGGAAAAGTGGGAACGTGTGAGTGAGGACCTGGCTTCTCCAGCTGTGTGTGACACTGCCAAAGAGCCCCACTTCTTTCTCATCCCGTCCAGAATACGGAGTGTGCCGCATGACTGGGGAGCAGGGAGCAACGGTACCCAGGGTTCTTGGAAGGCATAATAGGGATGTGGAACCTACTCAACACATCAGAGACTCAATCAGGAAGCCAGCCCGTGAGCCTCTAGGGATGCCTCACTTGTGGACACCCCCAATGCTCTGCTGACCTCACCCACACACATCCCACCCCATGTTTAGCTCCCTGGGCATGCACCTGAGGGCAGCAAGTGTGAGCCTTTGTAGACAGCTAGGGAGCATGCACAGAAGGCTGGCCAGGCTCTGTGGGATTGAGGGAAAGCATGCAAGATTGAGCATTTAGCATTGCCCTAGGGAAAACACACAAAAGAGTGTCAGCACCCAGTGTGGCTTTTGTGAGAAGTCATCAATCTTAGTAATTCCCCCCAAGAGGAAACAAAAGAGGTGTGGATCAGGAGTATCTACAGAAAAGGTTTGAGAAAACCTCAGAATCCCTAACAGGGTTGATGAAATGTATTTCTCTCCTGAAGCCAGTCAGTAAAGACTGAAGGAGGTGACTACTTCTTCAAATGTGAAGACATCGGTGCAAGGCATGAAAAACCAAGGAAACATGACACCACCAGAGGAACACAATAATCTTCCAATAACTGACGCCAAAGAATGGAGACCTGCAATTTGCCCAATAAAGAATTCAAAACAGTTGTTTTCAGGAAGCTCAGTGAGTTGCCAGGAAACACAGAAAGACAATTCAACAAAATCAGGAGAAAAATACATGAACAAAATGAGAAGTTTAACAGAGAGATAGAAATCATAAAAAAAGAACCAAACAGAAATCCTGGAGCTGACGAATACAATGAATGAAATGAAAAATGCAGTACAGAATGTCAACAGCAAACTTTATCAAGCAGAAGAAAGAGTCTGTGAAGTAGAAGCCAGGTCACTTGAGGTTATCCAGTCAGAAGAGAACAAAGAAACAAAGAATGAAAAAGCTTGAAGAAAGCCTACATAAAATATGGGAAACCAAACTGAAAAACTTTTGGCTGGCCTAACAATAAGGAAAGAGATAAGACTCAAATCAAATTATAAGTGAAAGAGGAGACACTACAACTGATACCACAGAAATCCATAGGGTCATCAGAGACTGCTGGAAACGACTATATGCCAACAAATTGGATAACCTAGAGGAAATGAATAAATTCCTAGAAACATACAACTTACCAAGACTGAATCATGAAGAAATAGAAAATATGAAAAGACCGGTAACAGTAAGAAGACTGAATCAATTAGAAGATGTGATACACACACACACACACACACACACACACACACACACACATACACACACACATACACACACACACACACACACACACACACAATGGAATATTATTCAGCCATAAAATGGAAGGAAATCGTGCCATTTGCTCCAACATGGATGAATCTTCAGGGCATTATGCTAACAGAAATAAGTCAGACAGAGAGGGGCAAGTACTGTACCGTATAATCTCACTTATATGTGGAATGTAAAAAGGTGGAACCTATAGAAACAGAGAGTAGAATAGTCCTTCTTAAGGACAATGGGCAGTAGACAGTTCAAAAACAACCAAGCACTCGGTAACACAAGGCGTCCTGAACAGGACAGGTGCCCTGAGACACCTCAGGAAATGGAAATAAAAGCAAAAATAAACAAATGAGACCTACTCAAACTTAAGAGATTTTCCACAGCAAAGAAAACCATCAACAAAACAAAAAGGCCACCTACTGAATGGAAGAAAATATTTGCAAATGATACGTCCGATGATGGTTTTTTCAAACAATTGTTACTGGAGTACAGTTGATTTACAATGTTGCGTTAGTTTCAGGTGTACAGCAAAGTGAATCAGTTATACATATACATATATCTACTCATTTTAGATTCTTTTCCCAAATAGGTCATTACAGAGTATTGAGTAGAGTTGCCTGTGCTATACAGTAGGTCCTTACTAGTTATCTATTTTATATATGGTAGTGTGTATCTGCCAATCCCAATCTCCCAGTTTATCCCTCCCCGCCCCCCGCCCCCGCTTACCCCCCTGGTAACCGTAAGTTTGTTTTCTACATCTGTGACTCTTATTTCTGTTTTGTATATGAGTTCATTTGTACCATTTTTTTACGATTCCACGTATAAGTGATAGCATATGATATGTGTCTTTCTGTGTCTGACTTACTTCACTTAGTATGACAATATCTAGGTCCATCCATGTTGCTGCAAATGGTATTATTTCATCCTTTTTTATGGCTGAGTGATATTCCATTGTATATATACATATATACCACATCTTCTTTATCCATTAACAGTTGATGGACGTTTGGGTGGCTTCCATGTCTTGGCTCTTGTAAATAGTGCTGCTGTGAACATTGGGGTGCATGTATCTGCTCGAATTAGAGATGGAAGGGACACCCCCTGGAGAAGGGTAAGACTTTGAATGGCTAGTGTTGGGGAGAGAGTGGGCGTGTTTTGTCTGTTTGGAGGAGAGTTGCATCATGGGAGACAGGAGACTGACGTTGGCAATATTGTCTGAAAACCTACATGATGGACTAATACACGGAAAGCCCTCGAAACAGCGTGTGGCACATAGGAAGTGCCAGCTATTACTACGGAGTCCAGTAGCCAGAGGGTGGACCTTGCTGGGTTCTGTGGCTTGGCCCCTCGCCATCCACTCCAACCTTCATCCGGTGAGCCCTGTTCAACGGCGCAACTGTTCTTACATACGTCTCCCCAACGTGACAGGGAGCCCCTGAGGGAGGGATGTGTCCAGGCTCCCCGCTGGGTCCCCCAGGGCAGACAGGCAGGTGAGAGAGACAGGCGGAGACCAGGTCTACCCAGACGGTCAAAAACTGACTCAGAGCCAGAACCGAGAGAAACTGGGAGGGAGGGAAGGCGAGCCAGGGATGCCCCCGACCCCAGGGAAGGGGCAGCCGCTGCCGGGGCCTCTCCGCCTCCACTCGGGAGGGAAGGCTGCCGGGCCTGGAGGTGCAGGGTGGAGAGGACTCTCCCGCCAAGGGGTGGGGATCACGTGGCCCGGACTGAAGTCCCTGCCCCTCCTCGGGCTCTGGCCCTGGTCCAGTCTCCTCCCGTTGCAGCAGTGGTCGCTGGCAGACACCCACACCCCCCCAGGCAGTGCTGCCCCCAGCCCTGCCGTCACCCCGGCTGCACCTTTCCTGTCGACTTGACCCCCTTCCCGACACAGAAGTAGACCAGCACCCAGCAGACACAGGGTCACCTCCCAGCTGAGGGCCC
The DNA here is from genome assembly GCF_028021215.1 of Eschrichtius robustus. Lineage (NCBI taxonomy): Eukaryota > Metazoa > Chordata > Mammalia > Artiodactyla > Eschrichtiidae > Eschrichtius > Eschrichtius robustus. The sequence goes on from NC_090845.1 coordinate 135,526,199, forward strand.
CCGGAACCTCCAGCCCCCCGGAGGGCCGCAAGATTTTGTTCCTGGGGGAGGGAAAGCCCATGAGGGCTGTGCCAGCAAAGGGCCAGGAGACTGGGGGTGGCCCTGGGGTAGCGCCCCCCGCCGCCCCCGCCGCCGCAGCCCTTGAGTCCAGCCGGTCTCCCCCATGCACCTGGCCGGCCCGGGCCAAGCCTGCAGCCTGGAGTCGCTGCAGTCTGTGTCCCCGGAGCCTTGGAGCCGCTGGCGGCCCGGCCCCACGCCGTCCCCAGCGGGCCCAGCAGCAGTCCCCCGCTTCCCTCCCCAGGCGGGCAGGCACCGCCCGCTCCGCATCCCTGGCCTCATCCCCCCAGGGCCGGGCCCCGACACACGCGCACATGCACGCATACGCACGCGTGCACACTCACACACAAATGCAGACTTGAGCTACGTGTGGGAGACCAGAGGGCTGGCCGGGCCTGGCCCAGAGGCGCCCGGCTCCCTTCCATAAGTTGATGACAGGGACCTGCACTCAGCAAGCTGGTCACACGTGAGGGTGGCCCGGCTGGAACCAGCACAGGCTTAGAGCTGCACGGGGATTGCCTGCTGTTTGCTGGTTTGCTGGGAAGCAGTCACGTGCCCAGAGGCCTCGCAAGCGTGACATCCGGGGAATGGCGGCGGGGCCTGTTTGCGCAGGCTCTCTGGGCGCCCCAGTAACGTCACCCGCTGAGGGGCGGAGCTTCCTGTGGGGGCCTCGTTCCTTCAGAAGCTCGTGCTGGGCGTGGAGGGCAGAAGCGAAGTCTGAGGCAGGATGGAGGCCGCAGGCCGAGGCGGTGGCCGCGGTGGCGGCCGCGTGGCGGGAGGTGGTGAAGGCGCAGGCGGCCCAGATGCCCCCAGAGGTGTCGCAGAACAGGGTGGAGGTCCACAGGGCGTGCAGCTGATGGGTGCTCCTGGGCCGAGCGGAGATGCTTTGCCCCAGGGGCTCAGACGCATGTTGCTGTGGCCTCGTGCCCGCGCCGGCCGGGGGCCCGGTGGCCACCCCGCGCCACACCCAGGTAGACATGTCGTGCTGAGACCGGGTGGAGACGTCGCGCCGGGACCGGGTGGACACGCTGCGCCGGGACCGGGTGGACATGCCGCGCCGGGACCGGCTGGACCCGCCGCGCCGGGACCGGGTGGAGACGACGCGCTGGGACCAGGTGGGCACGCCGCCTCAGGGCTGGGTGGGTTTGTCGGGCCCGTGGGCAGAGGACCCGGAAGCCAACTGTTCCAGTTGTATCCTGTTTGAGGAGAGGCCGGGGGACGCGCCTTCGGAAGGCAGTGGAAGGGGGAGAAGGGGGTTAGCCCGGGGACGTGAAGGGGTGGGGGAGGGGCACCAAGACCGTTGGAGGCGCTGGCCTGGGGGGAGGGGCGGCGGGGGCCGGCGGGGGCCGGGAGAGGTGGTGGGGGGAGGCGGCCTGAGGGACCCGAAGGGAGGGGAGCAGACCTGGAGGGGCCGAGACAAGTGAGAGCGGCACAGGCCAGGTCGGGAGACGGGTCCTTGGCCGCGCCGCCGCCGGCTCCTTCCCGGTGCCCCTCCGGTGGCCCGTGGAGGCAGAGAGGGCCTGCCGGCCCCCGGCGCCACCTGCCCAGCCCCACCGAGGGGCGGTGTGGAAGGAGCTCGCAGCGTGCGGCAGCACCCTAGCCGTGTTAGTTCTCCGAGGGGCCCCGGTGGGGGGCGGTGGCAGGTGGCCGGGCTCGTTCTGAGCGTGAATTGGAGACCCCCAGAGGCGAGGTGTGAGGACGCAGATGGGCGCGCCGCGCGAGCCGGCACCCGCTGAGGCGGCAGAGCATTAGGCACACAGTTACCACATTTAACTTGATTTCCTTTTGCCCTTCCTTTTAGACCAGTGAGTGCTGAAGACCCTGGCCGACTCCGAATTTCCGTCACCTCCTGTCTCAACCAGCCTTCCCTGTTGGTTCGGACCACGCAGCGCTTTGTGCCCCACGTTTTCACTAAGCCCGGGCCAGGAAACGGGGCGTAGGACTAACCTAGCGTCTCTTCCTAGGCGGGGCGTCCCTCCCCAGGGCGTTGTTTCCTACACTAGTTGCCACTTTATTATGGGGCCCTGATTGTTGGCTTGTATTGGTCTTGGGCACTCTTGGCCCTGTTGTTTCCCTGTTGCTGGAGAAGGAGGATGCTGAAATGTTTGTTATGGCCGAAAATAAAACTGAACTACTATTCCGTGTCTGAGGATATTTTCAGGTACTGCGCCTCCACGGTTTCTTCCTTTGTCCTTGGTGTCAAGGGAAGGTTCTGGGCTTCAGGTATTCTAGTGGTACAAGGTAATTGAAGACAGTTTAGAAAATGGAAGAAAATTAAAATGCATTATGTCCTGCCACTCAGCGTTAACTACTATCAGTATTTTTGGAATATTTTTACTTTGATACTTGCATTTATATATAACAATAATATAATGTAATTTTTGCAAGTTCATGATCAATTTTTTTTCCCGAATTATCTTCATTTAACATATGAGCTTCCTTTCTTTCTAAAATTTCTTCAAAAACATGTACTGGGTTGCATAAAAGAAGTATTATAAGTGCTAAACATTTAATACGTTTCCATTTTTCCCTATCGTAAGTAACGAGTCAGTGGAATTCTTCTGTGTAAGTCTTTGCCTGACTGGTTATATCCTCAACGTAGATTCCAAAGGGTAGAATTACTGAGGTAAAAATGTACTTTTCTATTGATTCTTGAAGGCTGTTGGTATACAGTACATGGTTGCTGCTCAGAAAGTGTGCCCTCCCACCAGAATTCTAGTTTGCCCACCACCTTGTACCAGTAGGTCTGATTCCGGCCGAAATAAAAAGCTTAGTTTGCAGGAGAAGATCAAACAACCCAGAAACACTAGAACTGGAACTTCGTGGCCTACTGACCTTGTTTCAGACCAGTGAAGAAAAGTTTTGGGACAGTTATTAGTTAAGTCTTTGGGGGAGGAGTTAGCCCCCTCTAATGTATAGTGTTTCCTGCAACCTCGCTAAATTCGCTTATAGTTTTAGTAGTTCTTCTGTGAATTACATCATATTTTCTACATACATGATCAGGTGGTCTGCAGATAAGGTAGTTTTACTTTTTCCTTTCCAATTGGGATGCCTATTTGCGATTGATTTCTCTCCTAATGGGATTGGATTTTCCTTCTGCTTTTCATGCCTGGTGATTTTATACTGGATGCCAGACATGGTGAAGTTTTACCTTGGATGCTGGATATTTGTGTTCCCAAACATATTCTTGAGCTTTTTTCTGGGACTCTGTTAAGTTACTTGGAAACAACTTAATCCTTTCGAGTCTTCCTTTTGGTGAGAACAGGGCAGGTTTTAGTGTAGGAATAATTTAACTAATTAACAGCCTCCAATTTTTGTTAGAAACAAAGACTTTTATACTTTATCAGTTTGAGTGTTAGTAAATCTATAGGGACATTTACTTGGCATTTTATATTGAAGTTCAAGCTATTTTTACCCTTTGGCCCACCTTTGGGAATCTATCATAGATAAACTCTTGCATATGCAAACAGAATTCTGGCAAAATTAACCAGAACGTTAATTATAGCATTGAGTAAAAAAACTTCAACTGAGTAAAGATTCAGTAAATTACAGTAAGCCCATCCTAGTGGAAAACCGTGTGGCAGTTAGAGAAAGAGCAAGGTAGATAGCTGGGTACTAAGAAAGAGATTAAAACAAGTTGAGAATCTCTGCGTGGTACGGTATGTTCTCTGTGTGGTATGTGCTGTTCTCACAGTGTGCTGCCACCATGTGAATGTGTGGGGATATGCATAGTGACTACCTAGAGTGAGCCACCTCCACTGCCAGGAATGCTCATCTCTAGACATTAGCATTAGGGAAAGAAACTTCCACCTTGTAAATTTCACACGTATGTATTGTTTAAATATTTTCATCACGTATGTATTACTTTTGACATAAGTATTTTTATTTTGGGGAAATAAAAATACTGTTCTATTAGATTAAGCAATAATCCTTCCTAGTCTTGTTCCTTTAAAACATTGGAAATTGATTTTGAGTTTGATGAAAAGTCTGCACCACTGTAGAGGACATCTATGGGTTTTGTCACCCAGCATCCGCTTCCCTTCTCTTGGTACTGGTATCGTCATGTCACGCTAGAAAATCTCCCCTTTCCTTTTCTCTCGGTCATTATGGTTCTGATAGAGTTGACGTCACCTCTGATTCCAGGGGTGGGCATGTGGCTCAGACCTGGCCAATCGGAGCACTGCTTTCCTCCGGCCGTGGTGATCCCATCCAACCAGTGACACTTTTGGGGCTGCAGGAGGGCAGACTGGTAATGGACAGAGGGGAAGCTAGAGCAAGAAGAAGACACATCTCAGAGAACCAAATCCTGGATCCAGCCATGCCTGAAGACAGGAACTACCTCTGTACATTTCAGTTACACAGACCCAGAAATTCTCCCTTTGGCTTAAGCCAATGTGGATACTTTTGATTGTTTCTGTTCTACTTTTTTTCACTTGCAATAGCAAAGTCTTGACTATTAATGAATTGAGGGATCATAATTTTATGTATTTAACTACTGTGGTCTGAAGACTTGGCCCTCCTTTATTACTTCAAGGGAGAAATAGGCCTCTTTTCTTGTTAAGGGATTAGCTCCTTGCTGATCAACTCATACTGTGGTAGAAAAGGAGACAAATGAGTCAAAGGAGGGGAGGGACTGCAAGGGGCAGCTGGAGGAAAGGGACAAGGAGAAGGACCATCCTTTTCCAGACAGAGCACCCAAAATTGGCCCAGAAGTGGGCCATATAGTGGATATGGAGAAGCCTGTGCCTTCCACATTATTATTATTATTTTTTTAAATGCATGAGGTTTGTCATTTTTACTTATTTATTTATTTCTTTTTGGCTGTGTTGGGTCTTCGTTTCTGTGCAAGGGCTTTCTCTAGTTGTGGCAAGTGGAGGCCACTCCTCATCGCGGTGCGCGGGCCTCCCACTATCGCGGCCTCTCCTGTTGCAGAGCACAGGCTCCAGATGCGCAGGCTCAGTAGTTGTGGCTCACGGGCCCAGACGCTCCACGGCATGTGGGACCCTCCCAGACCAGGGCTCGAACCCGTGTCCCCTGCATTGGCAGGCAAACTCTCAACCACTGCGCCACCAGGGAAGCCCCATTTTCAATCTTTTAAATCTTTGCCCATATAGTAGCCAAAATCATATCTCAATATTGTTTCACTTTCTTTTGATTTCTAAAATGGTTTAACAACTTTCATATGACACCTGGCCAGTGGTAACTCCTCTTCTGAGAACTGTCTTTTCATATCCTTTTTTTCTATTTTTTAATTGTAATAGTCATATTTTACTTGAGTGGTGAGTGCTCTTTATATGTTAAAGATATCAAATCTTTGCTATAATTTGAAAATACTTTCCTTCCTCATTGCTTCATTTTAACTTTGGTCATAGTTCTTTTCTATATAGAAGGTTTTTAAAAACTTTTTACATGTATTTAAGTGATCGATCTTTTCATTATGATTTCTGTAGTTTATGTCCAATAGAAAGCCTTACCCACTGTAAAACTGTAAAATTTGTCACTCATAACATCTTCTAGTACTTTAAAATTTTAATCCACTAGGAATTTATTTGGGTGCAAAAAATGATATTGATCTAATTTTGTTTTGCCCCCAAAGTTTAGTCAGGTGTTGGAACGTTATTTATTGAATAATCCGTATTTCTCCACTGAGTTGAAATGTCATCGTCACCAAATTTTAACCCCCATCTTTGTTTATTCTTGCAATTTGTTCTTCCAGCTAATTTGGGTTGAGTGATCTGGGATGGCCTCTCTGAAGAAGTGACCTGAAGGATTCAGTACAGAAAGTTGGGATTCGGGAGGGAGAAGAAAGAGACAGAGAAAGACAGACAGACATTTGATTGGTTCAGCTTAAGTTGCTTTCCCAAGAATGCAGGGAGAAACGTGAGGACAAGAAGGGGATGAGAGAGAGGAGATTAAAGCATCAATGGATTAGAGGACTGTTGAGTTGGGGATACTTGAACATTTGAGTTTTTCTATTTTTTACTATTATAAATAATGTTGCTGTGAATATTTTGTTTAAAAGGGTTGCATACACACATATGTGTAAATATACACAGTCTTAATTTTAGTGATGAGAGAGTTTTCAGGTTGAGTTCATAATTTTGCAAGAACTATGCATTCCCGCATGACATATTTATCCAGGTCTTTGTAATTATAGCATATTACCTGGTTAGGGAATGAGGGAACATTACTCTACCATGTAGTAGAGTGAAGGATATGTGGAGAAAGGCCAAGATATGTGTCTGCAAAATTGATGTGCAAAAGAAAAAACAAGTTCCATATTCTCATGGGAAGGTAGGGTTTATCAGCCAGGATGCCAGCAGTTGTGTCTAAGGGACCAAGCCAGAGATGTGACTGGAGAGAAAATGTAAAATTAAGAGTCAGAAGTCAGAGTAAAACCGAAATTGAAAGAGTACATAAAGAACAATGGTGAAATTACTTGGATTACACAAGTCAGAAGAAAGCTGGTCTAGATTTTACTTTTTACAGAAAAATTAATTTCCAAAAGAATTAAACTTGAAATGGGAAAAAATGAAAGCATACAATTAAGTAGAAAATATGAAACCGTAAAAATGAAAGGAGAAAACATTGATGAAGACATTTATGCATGATACAAAACCCCAAAGCCATGCATGAATAAATATGAATCAATGTCTGAACACAAAGAAATGTGAAACGCATTTATGGCAGAAAACACCGTGAAAGCATCAAACTGGGAATCAATTGGGATAATTCTTTATAAATCAGATAGTAAAAAAAGCAGGATACAAAGTGCAGAAGGCAAAAAAATAAAATAAAATCAATGTCTAATTACACAAAAATGTTAAACTCTGTTATGGCACAAAACACCATAAATAAGATGAAAAGACAAACAAGTTAGGAAAAAATCAGTGATACAAATAGTAAACTAAAGAAAATATCTTTAAAATGTAAAAAAAAAAACCAAAAAACTCTTAGAAATCAGTACATAAAAGACAAACAATCCAATAGGGAATTGTACAAATGACAAGAACATGGCATTCATGGAATAAGAATTATAAACAGCCAAATTGGTACTTGATATGATCTTATTTATGTAAAAAAAATATTGTAAATGCAGGTTAGCATATCCTAGGAAAAAATCTAGAAGAATACACATAAAACTGCTCATAGTGGTTAGTGCAGAGACATTATGAGAAAAAAATTTTTAAAATATATTTATTATTTATTTATTTTTGGCTGCGTTTGGTCTTCATTGCTGTGCATTGCGCGAGCAGGGGCCACTCTTCGTTGTGGTGCACGGGCTTATTGCGGTGGCTTCTCTTGTTGCAGAGCATGGGCTCTAGGCACGCAGGCTCAGTAGTTGTGGCACACGGGCTCAGTAGTTGTGGCTCACGGGCTTCAGTAGTTATGGCTCACGGGCTCTAGAGTGCAGGCTCAGCAGTTGTGGCACACGGGCTTAGTTGCTCCGCGGCATGTGGAATCTTCCCAGACCAGGGCTAGAAGCCGTGTGCCCTGCATTGGCAGGCAGACTCTCAACCATTGTGCCACCAGGGAAGCCCCCTATGAGAAATTTTAACTTTCTAATAATGCACCTTTATGTAAAGCATAAATGATTTTATTTCATTAAAATTTTTTTTAACCATTTAAAAAATTGAAGTATAGTTCGTTTACAGTGTTGTGTTAGTTTCAGGTGTATAGCAAAGTGATTCCATTACACACACACACACACATTGCTATATATATATATATATATATATATATATATATATATATATATATATATATATATATATATATATATATATATATATATATATATTCTTTTCCAGATTCTTTTCCACTATAGGTTATTACAAGATATTGAATATAGTTCCCTGTACTATACAGTAGGTCCTTGTTTATCTACTTTATATATAGTAGTGTGTACAAGTTAATCCCAAACTCCTAATTTATCTCTCCCCCTCTCCCTCTGCTATCCTCTTTGGTAACCATAAGTTTGTCTTTTATGGCTGTGAGTCCATTTCTGTTTTGTAAATAAGTTCATTTATATCATTTTTTCAAAGACTCCACATACAATTGATATCATATGATATTTGTCTTTCTCTGTGTTACGTCACTTAGTATGCTAATCTGTAGGTCCATCCATGTTGCTGCAAATGGCATTATTTCATTTTTTTATGGCTGAGTAATATTCCATTGTATATATTACCACATCTTCTTTATCTGTCAATGGACAGTTAGGTCGTTTCCATGTCTTGGCTACTGTGAACAGTGCTGCTCTGAACATAGGGGTGCATGTATCTTTTTGAATCATAGTTTTGCCTGGATATATGCCCAGGAGTGGGATTGCTGGATCATATGGTAGTTCGATTTTTAGTTTTTTAAGGAACCTCCATACTGTTCTCCATAGTGGCTGCACCAATTTACATTCCCACCAACAGTGTAGGAGGGTTCCTTTTTCTCCACACCCTCTCCAGCATTTAATATTTGTAGACTTTTTTTTTTTTTTTTGGCTGCGTTGGGTCTCCATTGCTGTGCGTGGGCTTTCTCTAGTTGCGGTGAGCGGGGGCTACTCTTCGCTGCAGCGCATGGGCTTCTCATTGAGGTGGCTTCTCTTGTTGCGGAGCACAGGCTCTAGGCGCACAGGCTTCAGTAGTTGTGGCACGCGGGCTCAGTAGTTGTGGTTCACGGGCTTGGTTGCTCTGTGGCATGTGGGATCTTTCCAGACCAGTGATTGAACCCGTGTCCCCTGCATTGGCAGGCGGAGTCTCAACCACTGCGCCACTGGGGAAGTCCCTATTATTTGTAGACTTTTTAATGATGGCCATTCTGACCGGTGTGAGGTGATACCTCATTGTAGTTTTGATTTGCATTTCTCTAGTAATTAGCGATATTGAGCATCTTTTCATGTGCCTGTTGGCCATCTGCATGTCTTCTTTGGAGAAATGTCTACCTAAATGATTTTATAATAAGCATATATTGTAGTTGAAAAAAATAAAAAATCTCTAAGTGTCCAGAACTGTAAATACACAGTGATTCCAGTTTTGTTTCCCTGCTTTAAATACACATGCACATACATTTGTAGTTCAAAAAGAAACCTGAAGGAAACCATGAAAATGTTCACAGTGGTTCTCTGTAGGTGGTGAGATTGTGAAGGGTATTTTTTTTTTGTCATTTTATGAGCTTCTGTAACTGCACAACTTATCCAGTGACAGTGTTTTATTTCTATAAATACAAAAAACAATGTTTTAGAATAAAAAAATGCAACAGAAATATTTGATCTTTGCTAGAATGGAGGAAAACCTGGCACACAAAATAGGATTCACCAAATGGACCATCTACACTAAATTTCAGACTCCTATGTAGTTGGATTCACTCCCAAAGCATCAGGTATGTGCCAGCTGCACTGGAGGAGTGTGGCCTTGTTTCGCATATGCCGTAGACGATGGGATTGAGCATGGGAGCGAGGACCACATACAGCACAGAAAGAACCCGGTCTCTCAAGCCAGAGTGTGCAGAGCTGGGAAGGATGCAGCGGAGGACTGAAGTGATGTAGAAAATACAGACCATGGTGATGTGAGCGCCACGGGTAGAAAAGGCTTTTCTTCGGCCCTCAGCAGAGTGAATCCTGAAAACCGCAGCGACAACATGTATATAGGAGATCACAACCAGGGCACAGGGTGCAAGAGCCACCAGAAAACTGAAGAAGAACAGGGCAAGTTCATTGGCCCACGTGGTGGAGCAAGAGAGTTTGAGCAGTGGAGGGAGGTCACAAAAGTAGTGGGTGATAAGGCAGGGTCCACAGAACTTGAGTAGAGCTGCAAGGATGGTGTGGGTGAGTGCATTGGTCAAAGCAAGCAGGCAGGAGATTGAAGGCAGTCCTGTCCGGGTCCTTTGGCCCATGAGGACTAGGTAGTGCAGTGGCTGGCAGATGGCTGCGTAGTGGTCATAGGCCATGGCTGTGAGCAGGAAGCACTCCCAGGGAGCCAGGAAGTGGAGAAAGAATATCCGGGTAAGACAAGCATGACAGGGCATGACCCGCACTGGTGCCAGCAGATGTACTAGAATCTGAGGCACCGTGTTGGACATATAGGCAGTATCCAGCAGCGAGAGGTTGGCCAGGAAGAAATACATGGGGGTGTGGGGTCGGAAGTTCCCAGCCACAGCCACTATGTAGACCAGCAGAAAGATGGCGAAGAGCAAATGCCTCAACTCCTCAGTGTCCCATTCCCCAGCTGCATGAAACCACGCACAGAAACTTGCACCTGTAGAGTCCAACTCAGAGTCAGATGAGGGTTTAAGTTTGGAGTTTCAATTTACAAAAGGGAGTGGTGGTGAGGGACAGAGAAAAAGAAGGCAGGTTTCAGGCTTAAGGGAATAAAACTCAGAATTGGAAGAATGAAATTAGGCTCAGGAGACCAGTGGTAAAGTAGAGGCCAGGAGAATGGAAACCCCATCAGCCCTCACACCAAGAGGAGGTGCACAGACCTTGAAGTCACAGTGCATGCACATCCTATGAGAATATCAAAGTCAGTCCCTCAGAAACTTCTACCTGAATAAGTGGCCCTGCACCTTGTAATTACCTGAAATTGCCCCATCACCAACCCAACAGAACCCCTACTCAGGATCAGTGATGAGGTCAAGATCAGGTCCCTCCTTCTCTTGCGCTGAACCTTTCAGTGCCTCCCATCTCACTCAGAGTCAAAGCCAAAGTCCTCCTCATGGGCTAGCAGGCCCTCTGTGATATGCCCTCTCCTTTCCTCTCTGATCATCAGACAAGAGTTTCGTCAGCATCTTGTCCCATGTCACATCTTCAGACCTACCTACAGCAGCAAACATCCTTACCTATTTCCTGCCTTGGCGGAAGAGGGCTCTGCCCTTCTATCCAAGGCTAACTTCTCCAGCTGCTCTTCATCTCAGTACTTGGCAATCCTTTTACATGTGAGTGTACTAAATGCCGCTAAATTGTTTACTTTAAAAGGGTTTATTTTATGGTATGTCAATTTTGCCACAATAAAGAAGAAAGCAAATTAAAGACTTTTTTCAGACATATAAAAGCTGAATTATTGTCAGCAGAAAACCTGCACTACACGAAATGTTAAAGACAGTTCTCCTCAAGGAAGGACGACACCAGATGGAAATTTGGATCTACATGAATAAATGACGAGTTCCAGAAATGGAAAATATGTAGGTAAATATAAATTTTTCTCATTTTAATATCTCTTTCAATCATAGCAAACCGTTTAAGCAAAAATATTAACAGCATAGTGTGCGGTTTATAACCAATGTAGAAATAAAATGTATGACAACAATAGTACAAAGGACATGAGTGGGTAATTGGAAGTATATTGTTGTAATGTTCTTACATGATATGTGGAATGATTTTAAACCATTTGAAGGTAGTCAATAATAAGGTAAAATGTGTATTAGAAACCCTAGATCTAAAAAAAGATATAGTGAGGATAAAATTGAATGCTAAAATTTATTCAATCTAAAAGAAGTCATGAAAAGATGGAACGAGGAATACAGAACACATGGGACAAACAGAAAATAAAGTGCAGGATGGTAGATTTAAACTGAACCATATCACTAATTACATTAATGGTAAATGGTCTTCAGTTAAAAAAATGCTTCAGTTAAAAAGCAGAGATTGTCAAAGTGGATAAAAAGGCAAAAAAAACATATGCTAAGCATAAGAAACCCACTTTAAACATAAAGATATACATCTGGTAACAGTAAAAAGATGTCTGAAGACATACCATGCAAACTCAAATAATAAGAAAGTTTGAGTAGCTATATTAATAGCAGGCAGAGTAGACTTTATGATAAGGAATATGATGGGATGGAGGACATTTGCTAATGATAAAGGGATTATTTCATGAAGAAGTCATAATAACAAAGCTTCAAAATGTATGAAACAAAACTCACAGAAAAGAAAGGAGAAGTAAAGTAGCAATCAAGAGGAAACTTATCTTAAGTAACAGAACGATATTGCAGAAAATCAGACATAGAAGAGCAAATTTTAATTTTAAATTTAACCTAAATAAGCAGTAGGAAAGAAATAATGAAGAGCAGATATGAATAAAATGTAAAATGAACAAATAAATGATAGAGAAAAATCCATGAAACTGAAAGCTTTTAAAAATACCAATAAAACTGATAAAAACTGTAACCAGGGAATGTTAGGAAAAATATTTGTGAATAAATTTGCCAATTTAGATGAGATGGACAAATTCCTTGAATGACACAAATCACCAAAACTAACTCAAGAAGAAGTGGAAAACCTGAATATCCCTAAATCTATGAAAGAAATGGAACAGAAAACTCCAGGCCCCTATGACTTTACTAGTGGCACACAATCTTATACAAACTCTTTCAGAAAGTAGAGGAGGGGAAACACTTCTCAAATCATTTTATGAGGCCAGCATTACAAAATACCCAAACCAGATGAAGACATTGCAAGAAAAGAAAACCATAGACCAATATCTTTCATTAACTTACACACAAAAAACTTAATTAAATATTAGCAAGTTTAATCCAGCAATATATAAAGAGGACGATCCATTATGACCAAGTGAGATTTATCCCAAGAATGAAAGATTGGGTTTGCATTGAAAAATCAATCAAGAGTTATTCATCATATTAACAAAATAAAGGAGAAAAACCATGTGATCATTTCAATAGATGCAGAAAAAGCATTTGACAACATTCAACAACCACTATGATAAAAACTCTCAGAAAACTAGGACTAGAAAGAAACTTTCTTAATCTGATAAAGGCAATCTACAAAAATCCTACAGCTAAAATGATAATGGAGGAAAATATAATTCCCCTCCCCTGAATTTGAGAATAAGGTATGGATGTTCACCACTTATATTAAGTATTGTCCTGGAAATCCTAGGCAGTGCACTAGACAAGAAAGAGAAATAAAAGTTATACAGATTGGAAAAAATAGAATTCTCTTTATTCAGAGATGACATGTTTGTGTATGTAGAAAATCCTAAGCAATCTACAAAGAAAGAAACGTGAAATTTAAAAATCACTATCATTTATAATAGTATCCTAAAACATGAAATACTTAGTGATGCATTTAATAAAATACATGCAAAACATTTACAGTGAAAACTAAAACCTATTAATAAGAGAACTTAAAACCTATATTAATGGAGAAATGTATCATGTTCATGGATTGGAAGACCCAGTATTTTTTTTTTTTTTTGCTCACAAAAATTTAAAGTTTGAAGATTTCCATCAAAAAGCAAGATTACACATAGACAAAAATTAGGAAAGCAAACAAATAGAAAATTTGTGAGCAGAGGAAAGAAAAGTAGTACATATGGCAAAATATTCAATCCCACAAGTTACTTATAAAATGATAATTAAAATACCAAGTGAATAAAATTTTATAACTAGTAAATTAGATGTACTAAAATTAACAGCCGGGCTTCCCTGGTGGCGCAGTGGTTGAGAATCTGCCTGCCAATGCAGGGGAAACGGGTTCGAGCTCTGGTCTGGGAAGATCCCACATGCCGTGGAGCAACCGGGCCCGTGAGCCACAATTACTGAGCCTGCGCGTCTGGAGCCCGAGCTCCGCAACAAGAGAGGCCGTGATAGAGAGAGGCCCGCGCACCACGATGAAGAGTGGCCCCCGCTCGCCGCAACTAGAGAAAGCCCTCGCACAGAAACGAAGACCCAACACAGTCATAAATAAATAAATAAATAAATAAATAAAAATTTTAAAAATGTACTGATAATATGCTTTAAAAGAAAAAAATTAACACCCAGTGCTGACTAGGTTGTAGTCAATGGGTATACTATATTGGTGACAGTGTGAACTGATGTAATTCTTTTTGGCAAAAAATTTGCAATACATTTGAAAAGAAACATACATCTATTGCATGGGATACTGGACATCCGGTAACTCAGCATCTACAGCTTTGTCTCCTTCTCCTCTGACACTGGACAGAAATAATTCCATATTCAAACTTTCCAAGGTGCCCCACAGTATCAGTTACCTGGGTGTTAATCTGACATCCTCAGATACATATGAGGATGAAGGATGAGAAATATTAAACCCAGACCAAGGAAGTATGAGTATATATTAGGAAAAGGATACCACAAAGGAATGAAGACTCAAGTATTAAGAAGAAATTTGGGGGCTTCCCTGGTGGCGCAGTGGTTAAGAAGTCGGCTGCCAATGCAGGGGACACGGGTTCGAGCCCTGGTCCGGGAAGAGCCCACGTGCCGCGGAACAACTAAGCCCGTGCGCCACAACTACTGAGCCTGCGTGTCACAACTACTGAAGCCCACGAGCCACAACTACTGAAGCCCTTGCGCCTAGAGCCCGTGCTCCGCAACAAGGGAAACCACCGCAATGAGAAGCCCGTGCTCCGCAACAAGAGAAACCACCGCAATGAGAAGCCCGTGCACCGCAACGAAGAGTAGCCCCCGCTCGCCGCAACTAGAGAAAGCCCGCGCACAGCAACGAAGACCCAACGCAGCCAAAAAGAAATTAATTAATTTAAAAAAAAGAATATGTTTTTAAAATATCCTGCTGGTCAGCAAGAAGATAACAGCAATACCAATGTTTTTGGAAATGGGCGAAGGATATGAATAGGCTAGTTACAGAAAAGGAAATCCCCAAAGGTCGCAAGAATATAGTAGGAGTGCAGACGGGTACAGCCATAGCAGAGAGCAGCGTGGCGCGACTGAATCCAATGACGGCTGCCCATCCCTAAAGCCCAGCAATTCTGCTCCTGGGAACTTGCCACCGGTCCCCTTAATGGGTACGTATGAGGATGTCCATCAGGTATTTTTCGCGGAGGCGGGAGTCAGAGCCCCCTAGACGTCCCACTGACCCTCCTTCTGCCCTTATTTCAGACCCTCAGGTGGGTCTGGTTAATTCATGAGTTTCCTCCTGTGATATGGACGACAGCAGAAGCCAACGTGCTAGACCCTCGCTCAGTACATTCTCTGGGCTTTTCCCGCACATGTCCAACCAGTGTCCACGCCTACTCACTACCTACCCATGTGAGTCCGGCTCTGCACTGATGGTTTTTTTTTTCTTTTTCCAGTGATGATGATTAAAACCTATTTGCTAAACCTAAAACTAAAAAACTATACGAATGTCTGCTCATGGCTGCCCCTCTGCAACTCCCACAGGGGAACCTGGGACAGAGAGCTCATTGAGTCTTCCGTAAGTGACTGTGAGGCTTTAATTCCCACTTGGCTTTCGTACAGGACCGCGGCTCGGCCTCCCTAGTCAGTCGGCTGTGGTGCGAGTGGGTACAGCGTGGAGATCAGCAGATGCAGGGCCCCTGCTGCGTCTGGAGAGCCAGTGTTAAAGCTTCACCAGTGCAGCACTGGCAGCCCGGGCGAGGGCGCCTGCTGAGTGAGCGTCCACCTCGGGGCAGCCTCTGGGGCCGAGGGCGGGGCAGCCTCTGGGGCCGAGGGCAGGGCTGCGGAAGGACGGTGACCAGCCCAGCAGGTGGAGGAGTGGCCTGCAAACAGCTGAGAGGAAGCCAGACCGGCCCGTGTCACCTCCTGGCCCTGGGACGCGAGGGGCCGGGCCGGCCCAGGGGGGACCTGTGAGGCCTTGGCTGGCGCATCTCTCAGGACAGCTGACGTGGATCAGCTCTCCGGCAGGAAAGATGCTGTTTCTGCGTTCGGTCAGGTAAGTCAGTGGCTCCCCGCTAAGAGTACGCACGGGAACCTAGCCCGGGTTAGCTGAGCAGCGCTGGCCTATGGCCTGAGCGTCCAGTCCCTCCCCCTCCCCCTCCCCCTCCCCCAGCTCACCCATGGAAGCCCTAACCCCGCCACGGGATGGACTCTGGAGGCGGGCCTTTGGGAGGTAATAGGGTCTGGACGAGGTCATGCGGGTGGCACCTCCATGATGGGGTCAGTGAAGACGCCCACCAGCCCTGACCTCCCCGCTCGGTGGAGACCCCGCTGCTTGGAGGTCCTACGCTTCCCTTGCTGTTTGCGGTTTACTCTGGGCTTTACCGGGGGGCAGGGTCGGAGGGCTATGGGGGTGCGTGGGTGGCCCTTATTGCCTGGAGCAGATGGTTTGGGAGACGGGTCAAGGCCTCGGGAACGGAAAGGCGGCGTTCCCGGCTCGGTGGTGACTCCGTGGGCACTCGGCGCCCGCCCCACACCGCCCGGCCCCGGACAGGAGGGGCCGGTCTGCGCAGGCGCATCCGGGGCGCCCGAAAGGAGCGGGGCTTCACGCCGGAGCTGAGTCTGTGCAGCCCGACGGGGCCTCCGGGCCGGCCCGTGGGGGCAGGGCGGCAGCCAATCCGGTGCCGGGAGGCGTCGTCAGGGGTGTCTGCGCAGGCGCCCTGGGCGTCCCGGGGCCGAAGGGGCGGGGCCGCGTGTGGCGCGCAGGCTCTCCTCGGCTCTCAGAGGGACGCGCGGCGGCCATGCAGGCCCCGGGGGACGGCAGCGCGGCAGGCGCAGGGGGCCGAGGTGGCCAGCAAAGCTCCGGAACTCCTGGTTGCCAGAGAAGATCAGGTAGCCCTGAAGGCGAGGGTGTTCCCCGGCGCCCGGAAGCCCGGCGTGGGCCTGGCCGAGGAGGAGCAGCGATGGGAGGCCCTGCTGCAGGCCCTCAGGGTGGGCGGGCGTCACGTGCCCTAAGACGTGGTGGAGGTGCAGCGCTCGTGGCTGTCGGGCCTGGAAGAAGACAGCTGGTGCTGTATCCTTTCCGTGGAGCCTCCGTGGGCTGGGGCAGCGGTGCGGTGGCCGGGTACGTGGCGGCCGCCTGCGGAGGGGACGGAGGGGAGCGCAGGGCGCAGTCAGGGGCAGCAGGGGCGGGCAGCCTGGCAGGAAAGGGGATTGTCAATGCCTGAGGAGCCTGGAGGGTGGGGAAGGACCGAAGGGTTAGGGAGGCGGCTCCGGGCGGTCTCATCCTGGGGTAAAAACGGGCCTCTGAGGTGTGGGCAAGCCCGAGATACCAGCAGATTCAGTAGCGGATGGTGCCTTAACCACGTCTCCCCCAGCAAGCTCACAGTGCCTTTCCGATCCCTCGTGGAGGCACACATGGCCCACAGAGCTCTGATCGCAGGTGCCCAGCGTGACCCAGGCGTGATTCGGGAGGAATATACAGTGAATGGCAGTGCCCTAACTATGTGAGTTCTAGAAGAGTCTGCCGTGGGCGGGGGTCGGTGGCAGGTGCTGGGATCTGATCTCTGTCTTAAGAGTGCTGTGATGGGGCCGCCCATATACGGGCTTGGTATAAGGAGGGGGCTGGGGGCTGGTGCCCTGGACCTACGTGAGCGATCTCCCCTTTAACCTGATTTCCCTTTTCCCTCACTTGTAGTAGATGGACTGCTGAAGACCTTGATCTCTTCCGAATTTCCATCGACTCCATCTTCGATCGGCTTTCCCGGGTGATTGGGAATATTCAGCGCCTTTGGCCCCCGCCCCCCTAAAGGCTACGCGAAGGAAAGGGGGCTGAGGGCTAACCTTGTGTCCCCTACTAGGCAAGGCTTAGGGAATTCAAACTTGAGTAATCACCACTTTGTTATTTGGGTTTAATGTTTTGCCGGTACTGGCCCTTGGTATCTCCTGGTTCACTTGTTTGGTTTCCCTGCGGCTCGAGGAGTGGGATGCTTCAATGTGTATTACTGCAGAAAATAAAACTAGGCTACTGTTTTGTGTCACAGTTTCTTTTCAGCTGATGCATTTCTGGATTTTTTATCTTTGTCCTCGTGTTGGAGGGAAGGTTCTGGAATTCAGATATTCCAGTAGTACAAGGTAATTGAAGACAGTTTAGGAAAATGAAAATCAAGCCCGATGTTCAGCACTAACTACTGTCAACATTTTAGAACTAATTTTTTAGTTGTACTTGCACGCTAAATGTATAACGGTATGCAATGTAGAAGTCATCAAGTTTAGCATTAAATTTTTTCCTGACTTTTTTTCATTTAACATACTAGCTTCTCCACATTCTAAAAACTCTTCAAAAATATGTTATTGAGTGAAGGTATATAAGATGCATCATAACGTAATCATTGAACATTTAAGTTGTTTTCAGCTTTTTCATTGCTACGGTTAACGATTCCATGGAATTCATGTATGTAATTCTTTCCATGAATGGTTACTTCCTTAAAGTATATTCCAAAAGTTAGAAATATTGATCTAAATGTTTACTTTTCTATTTCTTTTTTGAGACTCTTGATCACAGGGAATTCCCTGTCAGTCCAGTGGTTAGGACACCGTGCTTCCACTGCAGGGGCCACGGGTTCGATCCCTGGTTGGGGAACTAAGATCCTGTAAGCCACGCGGCATGGAAAAAAAAAAAAAGAGAGAGAGAGAGAGAGGAAACAGACTGTCTTTAAAAGAAAAAAAAAGACTCTATCACAATTTCTCTTCAGAAAATACACCCACTACCAGATTTCTGGTTTCCTAACATCCTTGTCACAATTGGCTTGGTTTCCTACTAAAATTAAAAACTTGGTTTGCACAAGAAGAGAAAAACCCTAGGCACAGTAAAATAGCAGTGTTGTGGCTGACCGGGCTTGTTTCAGATCAGCGCAGGAAAGTGCTGGTACAAGAACAATTAGTTGAGCGTTTGGGCAGGCGGAGTTAGCTCCCTCTGATATCCTTGATCCTGTGATCTTGCTAAACTCACTGACTGGTTCTCCTCACTCTTGTACATTGCATTCGGTTTTCTACGTAGACAATCACGTTGTCTGCAGAGAAAATTTTACTTCTTCCTTTCCGATTGGGATGTCTTTTATCAATTGATCTGTCTCCTCATAACGGGCTGGAGTTTTCTGAATCTTAGCATACCCTTTTCCTTGGGTGCTGGGTATTTTTTTTCCTAAGTATATTCCAGAACTTCAAAAAATCTAATATTGTTAACTTACTTGGAAACAGTTTGGTCCTTTTGAGTCTTGCCTTGAGACTTTATGGGTGGGAGCAGAGCAGCTTTTAGTTTTCCACACTACTGAGACAAGATCCCTCTGAGTACTGTACATGATGTCACCCGAATTCGGAGTTTCGACTAGCGGACCCTCCGCCCTTGGGCACGGTTCTCCCCCTGTGCCGCTGTGTCCTCTCCGGTCCTCCACCCGCCAGCTCCGGCTGCCCGCGCTCTGCGATCCACCCCCGAGACCCGGGGAGGCGGCTGGACTCGGTCCGGACAGTCCGTGTAGACAGCAAGCTGGGGCAGCTGCACGGCTCACCTCTTCGGGGTCTCGGCTCCCAGAGGTCACTGAGGGTCCTCCCTCGCCTGAGGCCCAGTTTCTTCACAGCCTGTGTTTCGTATCTTTTGGCTGCATTTAGGGGATTCTTGCCAGCCAGTGGCGGGGAGATCCGGTCCCTGTTCCTGCATGTGCGTGAGCGGAGTCTGCCGGGACAGAACCCAGAGAGCTCTGGCCGCGTGGGCTGGAGGGAGGGGGACGCTGGTGCTGGGGATGGTGGCGGTGGGCATGGCGATGACGGTGATGAAGGAGCATGTCCCCCGCCCGGCACGCAGCAGCTCTGGTGGCTACAGTGATCCTGCCTTTCAAAATAAAAGTCAGATCACGTCTCCCCTGCCTAATTCCCGTCACGGGCTCCATTCTCACCCAGAACATAAGCCAGAGGTCCTTGTAATGGCCAGCAAGCCCCCACATTCTAATCTGTGAATCCCCCATTGCCCCTCTTACCTCCTCCGCTCTCTCTTGCTCACTCCCCGCCAGCCACGCTGGCCTCTTGCCTGTGCCCTCAACATTCCAGGTTTTCTACTGAGTTAGGGCTTCTGCACAGTCTGTTCTCCCTGCCTTGAATGTGCTCTCAAATACTGCGCCTGGCTGACTCTCTCATCTCCTGCGAGTCTGCCCGGATCTCATCTTCTCACCCTACTTCTTCCTGTGGCCACCAACAGCGCAGTGTGCAGCCAATCCTCTTCATGCTGTTCTTTTCCACACCACTCATCACCTTCTCTAATACAGTATAATTTACAAGTTGACTCTTTATTTCCTGCCTCTTCCCCATAGAGATAACCACTATTCTGACTTCTACCACCGTAGAGTATGAAAGTGAATTAAAAGTCTCATGTTGAAGACCCAAACAATGGAAATGATTTAAAATTTCAAGACAGACATAAAACAGTTAGGATGCAATTGTTCATACAAAGGTAAGCAAAAGATAAAACTCATGGAAATGGAGGTTTTGGCCATGAAACCAAGACCAAAACAACAGTGCTGGACAGAAGCCAAATGGCTCTGATCAGGCAGAGGGGACGCGTGCCATGGATCGTTCTGCCTTCCCCATGGAGCTCCCCCAGGAACCGATGTCTGTACGCGGCGGCAGAGTGGGGTCAGGTTCGTTACCATCCCCGTGGAGCTCCAGTGACCTGGCAGCCTTGACCGTCCCCGCGGCTCTCCAGCCCCCCTCTGCCATCGGTGAAGTGCCCGTGGCGGGGAGTGTGCGTCTCAGCTCTGCTGTCTCCCGTCGGGCCCCCTGCTCCGGCCTCCACCACTGCCACTCGCTCTCAGTTGCAGAAAATAAAAACTAAACTTGTAACAACAAATGACAATTAAAATAAGGAAATGATAACGATAAATGCAACTTAAGATCAAGGAAAATAAAGAAGTAGAAAGCTGGCAACTTAGGGAGCTGTCTGCTGAAGTAAAGGGGCCAGAGCACGAGGGGCCTGGGGCTCAGAGACCTTTAGGTCAGGCTTCCCGGCCCCTGCTTCTGAGGTTAGCCCTGTGGGCCGACCTGCTCTCCTTTAGGTCAAGGGCTCGGTCTGGAGTGTGTGTCAGGAAAAAGCGTTCATGGTAATCAGCCTCGGACTTGACCAGGGGGAGGAATTTCACGTGGCTTCTCCTCCTTCCTCTCAGCACCAGGACTCCCGTTGGCTGTAGGGTCTCTGCTTTTGGCCTGTTTTCCCCAGACCTGAGCCCCTGCTATTCTGGTGGTCTCTGCCTCACATCGTGGCCTAGAGATGCTGCTGACCTGGCAGCCAGGGCCACTGGGAGTCTCAGCCATAGGGAAAAGGGAGGCGGTGGCACAAGAGACCCCCTCTGGGGAGAAGCAAGCTGGGCGCTGTTGCTTTTTAATGTCAGTAATGACAAAGGTGGTGTTATACGTGGTATCTGGCAGAGCCGGTAACTTTACTGCCAATGATCGGAGCTGGTTGCTGACCCAGGTGTCAAGATGTGGTTTGGCTGAGCAGGAGCAGCGCTGCTTACAGCCACCCGCTCAACTGTTTGCAGCGAAGTAACATGGATGCAGGTCATGCCACGGGAGTCAGGTGAAGTCTGTTGTACTTGAAAATGGCAATGAAGTCTACTTCCACTTATTCAGGTTTCAGAATGTGTCCCGTAGTTTTTCAGATGTCGTCACTTAAATAAGAGGGCACTTAGGTCACGATTCCTCTCCTTATAAGACTTTTATTAATGCCAGACATGAAATAGTAAAAGCGTAGTGAATTGTTAAACATCTGCACGGTTGTGGATACAAAGGTGGTTTGAACGGGGCCCGAGGAGGAGGCCTTGAGAGGGGGGAAGCCAGGCCTCAGGGGAGCCATCAGTCTCGACCCGGACCCAACGGCCACGACTCAGCTGCTGCTTGCTGCGTGGTGAAGTGGCCTGGACACTGAGTCCCCAGGGTCACACCATGCGCTTGTAGCCAGGCTGTGTGCTGGGCCTCAGGGCTCCGCCCTCCCCAAGGAAAGCTTAACTCCCAACGTTCCTGGGCCTGTGGACTTAGGCTTGAGACCCTTCGGTCCCCCTTTCTGCATGACAAAACCCCTGATCTGGAAGTATTTCCTAATGAAAGGAGACGGAAGGAAACGGAGCAAAAAGGAGCTACAGAAAATAATGCGAGATTAATTGCTGCACTGTCCTGTTGATTCCCAGATCTTCTAGAAAGGTGTACTCTGCGCAGTGTACAGACATGCCATGTGTACTTGACTTGGAGTGGTATCTGGGATCATTTCTGGTAAAAAAAAAAAAAACAAAAACAAAAATCCCTCAGACCCCATCAGAATCATAGCCCTCCATTACACGTGGATTACCTCTGCCGGAAAACAAGATTTGGCCGGCATCGTTGTGATTTACGGTGCCTTTCTCAGGAGCATATGCTGCCGTCAGCTCAAAACTACCTGTATTTTGTGTCCCTGAATCATTATGCCTTTGTGTAGCCATCCATTAGCAGTTTTATCAAAGCAAGACATAATCCCATACACCCAGGGAATCCCATACACCCAAGACGTAATCCCACACGCCCTGGCGAAGTCATATTTTTTTAAATCCCTAATCACTTCCAAACAAGTCACGGCTGCTCAAGTGTCTATTGTTTCGTGCAGTAAGTATGTCCCTGGAAACGTTTTGTAGAAACAGATTTTTGTTTTTTGGTCAACTGGACGACATTTCACTGCCGACAAAATTTCAGCTGCCTTTACTATTCCAATCTATCCTCAATCTGCTGAGGTACTTGACACTTGGACGTACAGTTTTTCTGCACTGGCCTTTGTCAGGCAATCAGTGACCTAAACACAGGTGGCCCACACATAGGGAAGCCACCATCTATGGGAACTGGCAGTCCGTAGCCCTGGATTCCTGCCTGAGGCTCTGTGACTCCTTGCAAGTCACAGAAGGAAGAAGGCAGCTCCTTACAGGCTCTGGCCGGGGAGCAGGCCGTGGGCTCAGGGAGCCCTCTCGTGGCTCCATCCAGGCTCACTAAGGACTCTTAACTTAGTCGAAGCCCTTGGCAATTGCCCCCCCCCCCCCCGTCTTGCTCTGGGAAGAAAATGATGTCACCAGACCGTGCTGCTTTGAACATCAAAATTACTTCTTTCCTGGTCTGAAAAGCCAAGATTTTGGCACTTACCTTCGGAGCAGTTCGAGACCCTGAAACCCTACAGCAAAGCCTACAGTTGCCCTGCCTAACCCTGGCTGCCGCAGACCTGCCCGCCTATGTGATCCATCCCCGTATATGAGACACCGTGGCCGAACAGTGGGCCAGAACCTGCCGACTACCCAGTTGTTCAGATTTGTCTTCTGGCTGCAGGTGCTCAGAAGGATCAGGTAGGGGCATTAAGTAAAACTCTGTGCCCAATCGAGCCTGTCGTCTGGGTCCCCTGAACCCCAGTGCCCCAGGAAGGAAGGGGTGACAAGATGCCCTCATTGCATGGTGGGAACGTGTGCACGCTCCAGAGCTAGTCACCACTAAAGCAGAAGGGAAACATTAGCCGGGAAACCCGAGACTTGAAGTCACCGGTTTTTGGTTGGTTTGTTTGCTGTTGTTTCTTGGGTCATCACAATCACTCAGAAGCTTGAGTCCAGCACAGTGTGGCCAGGGATAGCTTTCCCCGGGGTGGCAAAGGTTCTTCTGCCAGCCCTAGCCAGCTCATGGGACACACATGGCAAGGGGACCATGTGAACCAAGCATGGATTTCACACTGGTTGTCGGGAGGTGTCTCTAATGGTAACTGCTGATTACGCTAGAGTGCCCCGTTTGGACACCACACAAAGAAACCCTGGCTCGACAGGCATACCTTTCAAGTGGAAAAGCACCTGCTCAAAATCCTATGAAAGGGAGAGGAGATGATGAGTCATCCCGTGCCTGCACGTGTCTCCCACGCGTCTCCGAAGTTACCCTAAGTGACTGAGGCAGCATTAGACGGCGGAAGGAGCCGGACTCGCTGTCTCACTCCATGAGTCATCCTGGGCCAAGCGTTCCCTTCTCTGGTTCTTGGTATTGTTTTCCTCGAAGTGGGAGCAGTGATCGCCGCCAAGCCTAGCTTCCGAGGTCTTTGAGGGGAAGAGATGAGACGGTGCGTGTGAAAGCATGCCGGGAAAAGGCCAACAGCAAAGGGACACCCGGCCACAGGCGGCTGCTTAAGCACAACGATGTCCCTAGAGCCACCGGGGTCATCTGATATGCTCATGCCGGACCTCGGGACTCAATGCTCCTGTCACTCGCATTGTCTTCCTGCCACCATCCCTAGGCTTGGTGTCTTGCACTGTGTCCTCAGGGGTGGGGACAAGATGGTGTCCAGGCGCGTCTCTCCTCGGATCATTCATGATTCCAGCGGAAGCACAGGACAGAGGTCGAGACTTCAGGCGCTGGAGTCAAAAGATGTCATCCCGTTGGCTCCAATCTGCACGTCAAAGGCTCCACTGGAGAAGATTTCTGACGCCTCCTTTGCTTTGGTGGCTCCCACCCTGCCGGGATGGAGCTGTCTACGTCCCGGCGCACCGGCCTGAGGCTCGGCAGGGGCGAGCGCGGCCGCTGACGAGGGCCGGCCCCCCTCAGAGCCCCTGCCCGCAGCCCAGCGCCGTCACGCTTTGGACTGCCTCTCGTCCGTCCACTCCTGCTTTGTGCTCTGCAGAGCTTGCGTCTTCTGCTCGTCCACTTGCACGTAGTCTACTCTCTGCTCCTCTGAGAAGAGGAGTTTCTGAAGGGGGAGAACAGAAAGCTTTCGTTACATCCAATTTAAAAATTCGGCACAATGTCAGTCAGTCTCTGGTGGCTTACAGTGTCGAGTATTGGCTGGCCCTCCCTCCTGGGTCGTCACTTGCAGAAGTGTCACGCTGCGTGTGAATGTGCGTGAATCTCTCCTCACCTCTGCTCCCTTCAACTTGGCCCTAGCCAGCTGACTCGCCTTGACCAGTATAACGTGAGTGGGGTGACGGGTGCCCCTCCTAAAGAGAAGAGAGGCGTCCTGCGATCCTGCACTCTCCCTTTTTCCCCTGCCAGGACGCCGGCATGCCCCACGTGGGGACCGTGACGGACTGTCCCACAGGCGACAACTGAGAAGCCCTTGCGGTCGAAAGCCGCAGAGATTCGGGGCTTGTCTTCACTGCACAGCCGACCAGAACTGGCTAATGCACCGTCTGTGCTTCTCTGTCTATCCCGCTGACCAGCTTTGCTGGACTATCATTTTAGGTTTGTGGAATGAAACGAAAGGTAAAGGGCAAGTGGGAGCTCATTCAGCAAAAGGGGAGGGAAGCCTCCCAGACTCTTCTTTTCTCCACACACACAAAATGAAATTACACTGTATATTCTGTTCAGCAAGTGATTTTTCTCATCAAACAATAATACACTGTTAGCGCAGTCTAGACTACGACCATCCCTTGCTAAGAAATATTTAGCCGTTGTCCACTGCTTACCAGCCACTCATTCCATGGCTTCCCCTGTGCAGTGAGTGACAACAGTCAATGGCTAAGGTCCCTTACACGTATTAACTCACTGAGTCCTCACGACAGGCTTCAACATAGGTGTTATTTCTGCTGACCACTCCACAGACAAGAATACTACTCAGAGGAGTCAAAACTGCCCAACCTGGCACTTGAGGCCCTTGACGGAGCTGTTTCAAAGCCAGCTGACAGCTCCCGTCACCACTCCCCAGAGTCTAGCCAAACGGGGCTGTTACTTCTTCCCTCAGCAGGCCCTTCCTATGCCTGGACTACACTTTACCCCACCCTCACCTCTGCCAGAGCAATTTCTCAACAAACCTTATGGTCCGAATTTTGAAGAGCACGAAGACTACGTCCATTTACACATAGACATGCAAAGAACGTTCCCCCCGAGGGAAATACGCCAGGACTTCTGGGCGGCAGAATTAGGGCTGATTTTAAGACTCTTCACTGTACGTGTCTGTATGTTTCAGACTTTGCAAAGAGAACATCCATGGTGGAATCATCGAAACAAAATCCAAACCGAAATGGAATCTCCTGGGAATTCTCAGACACAGAGTACTTCCTACCTGCTGCACAGGGGCTGGTGACGCTGAGTTGAAGTCCAGGGCTAAGTAATCCAGGCTGAATTTCCTCGTCCACGTCAGGGCTCCACTGCTCAGCGAGTTGGCTTCTCCGTGCTCCTCCTAGAAACCAACGTCACAGGATGCGCGTTACCAATTTCGGGCCGGGCCGCCCAGGGGAAGAGCAGCTGCCATCGGACAACAGCGGCCCGACGAGTCCTGGGCAGCTCGGCCTGCACCTCGGAAGGAGAGCTGGCTTTGAAATACAATACAGCCCATTTGGCCTTCACATGAAGCTATGCCTTCATTCACCATTGAAGCAGCTGGCCAAAATCTCCCCCAAGAAGAAATCATTTCACGGATCTGACAGGCCCATGATACCTTAGAGACTTTAAATCCTGAAAAGGTCAATCACACTTACGAAAGCTTTCGTAAAGACATCCCAAGTGCATTTAAAGATACTTTATACAATACAAACAGGGATAACGTGTGCAGCACACAGCCATGGCATCTCCATCCGGCTTCAGACTACACCACCGCTACACGACACACACGGCACATGCCGAGGGCCCCCTTCTACTGCTGCCTTCTTGCCCCCCAAGGGGGTGAGTGCTATCCTGAACTTGGTGTTTACCACTTTTGTTTTTAAAGATGGTTTTATGAATGTGTGAGTGTCCTTAAGTGACATACTGTTTTGTTTTGCCTGTTTTGAACTTTTATCAATAGAACCGTATTGTATGCATTTTTGGTGACTTCAATTTGCGCTCCATTTACATACTTCACATTCACCCATGTCAGTGCCCTATTTCATTCATTTTCATTAGCATACATGATTCCATCGCATAATTTATTTAACTGTTCCACCAACAACAGACATTTGAGTTGTTTCCAGTTTGGAGGCTCTTACAAGCAATGCTGCTGTGAGCATTCGTGCACCTGTGGAAGAATTTCTAGGGCGTGTCCCTGGGATGGGGGCCCCTTCAACTTGACTATCACCAGCCTGATATGAGGAAAATGGTACTTTACTGTGATTTGATTTTCCACGCCCTTGATAATTGAATTAATTGGCCATCCTTTCATATGTTTACGGGTCATTTCTTTTTTTCTCTTCTGTGAATTATCTGTTTTAGGTTTGTTTTTGTTTTGCTAATTTTTACGCTGAAGTGTTTGTATTTTTCTGATTTTTCTCAGTACTCCCTCACATATCTAAGAGACTAATAATTTGTTGGTTATGTGTGTTGCTAATAGCCCATCACAGTCCACAGTGGGTTTTTCTTGGTGTTTTTTAAGTTAAGAATTGTTCCCGCTTTTAATGTAACATATCAAGATCTTCCTGAGTAGCTTCTTGCTCTTGTATTTTGTTTAAAGCGTTCTTCCTATGCTGAGGTTGTAATTTGTTTTCCCACATCTTCTTCTAAGTTATAACGTTTTTTCCTTTACATTTAAGTAATAATCTAGCCTCAACTGATTTTGACATGTGGTGGTGACACAGGGATACAATTAATTGCCTTTTGTTCTGTTTGTACCCCACGTGGGCAGCCCTCCTTTCCCCAGGAATGCAGCCTCTGTTCACATATCACGTTCCCATATGTGACTGGCTGGTCAGTCCTGCTGACTGTTTTTGCTGCATCTGAGACACTCACATCGCGTTTCTCCTTTAACGTGTTAATGAGCTTGACTGACTTGATAAGATTCCTTTAATTTATGGCCCCGACAGCTCACCTCTCAGGGGGAATTTGTAACAATAAGAGACTTGAAAAAAAATGTTTCTCCTTCTGGCACAGTTTTTGTTTCTTCCAACCTGCTTGTTTGGTTTCTGTCTTTATGCTAGAGCTTCCCTGAGATGTCTGATAAAATCATTGGCTGTCTGCTCATATTTAAGAGTGAAAGGCCAAAACGCTGATCCGAAGCTCCGACTACACGGGTGGTGCTTGTCAGCTGCGGGGTTCACTGCAAGGTGACCTTGCCGGACGATTTTCTTGGGGTGCCCCTAATATTATGACCCATGTCTTGCCTCTTGGGCTGCTCAAATAGGTCAGAGAACTGTCTTCGAATCTCTAGACCCAGTTGTAAAGGTCTGGTTGTCAACATTCTGGAAGAGAGCCGCTGGAAAAGGGCTCGGGAAAGGCTCGCGTATCTATTGTGCATATTTACTTACGTTGTTTTTAGCCTAGTATTCTCGGTCAGATGTGTCTAGCATCCCCCAGGGCAGAGACCCCTTGTTTTACTCTCTCCAGAGACTACACTTCATCTTTTGTGTGAAGTAGGAGAGGGGAAGTCACAGAGGTCAGCCTCCGGGGAGTGGGGGTCTTGCCTTCCCCCGCAGTGTATTTAGGATTCAACTCTCTTGGGTCTGATAAATCATTTACTACAAATCCACCTGCTTTCCAGTTTCCAATACGTTACTGTGTTGTCTTCTTCAGTTCTTCACAGCCGCGTGGGTTTATGCCTTTAACAAATCCTTCACTGTGATTTTAGAGGATGGTTTGGGACGGAGGGAAAACAGAAGTCCGTGGTCAATCTGCCGTCTTTACCGAGATGTCCATGAACAGGTTCTCAAATGTTAAACCCGCTTTGCGTACCTGGAAAAATTCCGACTTGTTCGTGCATATTTTTTAAATTAATTAATTAATTTATTTATCTTTGGCTGCGTTGGGTGTTCGTCGCTGCGTGCGGCCTTTGTCTAGTTGAGGCGAGCGGGGGCTACTCTTCGCGGTGCTGCACGGGCTTCTCATTGCGGTGGCTTCTCTTGTTGGGGAGCACGGGCTCTAGGAGCGTGGGCTTCAGTAGTTGTGGCACAGCGGCTCAGTAGTTGTGGCACGCGGGCTCAGTAGTTGTGGCGCACGGGCTTCGTTTCTCCGCGGCATGTGGGATCTTCCCCGACCAGGGCTCGAACCCGTGTCCCCTGCATTGGCAGGCGGATTCTCAACCACTGCGCCACCAGGGACGCCCGTTCATGCACATTTTCAGTTTTATAAAGTGCTGAACTTATTTTACTAAAATCTTTAGGATTCCTTTTGTAAACAGCTTTACTGAGATAGAATTCCGTACCATGCAATTCGCTCACTTAAAGTGTACAATTCGGTGGTGCTTAGGATAGTCACATGTTTGTGCAATCATCACCTCAATTTTAGAATATTTTCATCACCCCAAAACGAAATCCTGCACCCCTTAGCCGTCATCCCCTAGTCCCAGTCTCTCCCCAAGCTCTAGGCAACCACCACGAATCTAATTTCTGTCTCTATAGGTTTGCTATTCTAGACATGTCTTACAAATGGAATCATACAATACGTGGTTGTGATACTGTGATTTACAAGAAATATATATTTGGTCGTTCAGATGACCAAATATTTACTTCTCATATATAGTTGGTCTTCAGTCCACAATTCCTGGGTCACAGCTCCCAAAACCCTTCGAATTTCCTACGTGTTGAGAATGACAGAGATGTCGCTTATGACAGGAACGAGGTGACTTTTAGGTGGCGCCTAACAACGTGCCTCCTACTTGCCAGGAGAACCAACCATGTGGTCGGAAGCTTGGAACTTTCAGCCCCACTCCCCGGCCCCACCCGGTCTCCGGGGAGTGGGGAGGGGCTGGAGCTTGACTCCATCACCAACGGCCAATGATTTCACCAGTCACACTGTATAATGAAGCCTCCATAAAACCCAAGAGGACTGGGTCCAGAGGGCTCCCGGGTTGGTGAACACGTGGGGGTGCTGGGAGAGTGGCCCCTGGTGACGGCGTGGAAGCTCCGGGCCCTTTCCTCATGCCTCGCCCTGTGCCTCTCTTCCATCTGGATGTTCATCTGCATCCTTTATCATACCCTTTTAGAATAAACTGGTAAACGTAAGTAAGTGCTTCCCTGAATTCTGTGAGCTGCCCTAGCGAATGAGTCAAACCCAAGGAGGGGGACGTGGGGACCTCCCATCTGTAGCCAGCCAGTCAGAAGCACAGATAACAACCTGGGACGGTGACTAGCAGCTCAAGTTGGAAGGGGGGGGGGGCAGTCCTGTAGGACTGAACCTGTAACCTGTGGAATCGGATGCTATCTCCCGGGAGAAAAGGTCAGAATGGAGTTGACTCCTCGGACACCCTGCCGGTGTCCGAGAATTGCTTGGTGTTATGTGGGAACCCACCCCAGCCAACACACACACATCCTGGAATTGGGTCCAGAAATCCAAAGGAGTGGTCTTTTGTGACTGGCTTCTTTCACTCAGCATATTGTTTGCAAGGTTCATCCTTGTTGTTTCATGGATCTGATTTCATGGTATGGCTGCATAACACTCCATTGTGTAGCCATACCACATTTTATTCACCCGTTCAGCATTTGGTGAACACTTCGGTTGCTTTCGCTCGTTGGCCATTATGAAGAATGATGCTATGAACATTCACGTGCAAGATTTGGTTGGACTTATTCTTGCTTAGGAATTTTAACCTGCATGAATGAGTGAGATTGATATATAATTTTCTACTTGTGTTAGTGCTCTTTGTTTTGGTATCAAGTTATTTTAGCCTTACAAAATAAGCTGCGTAGTATTTCCTCTTTTTGCCTTTCCCTGGAGGTGCTGTTGTAAGACTGCAATGATCGCTCCCTTTTGATAGAAGGTTTCTGTAAAGTTTTGGGGGCCTCGTGATCCTTTGTAGTAAAAACTTCCCTACGTATTCAGCTTCTCTAATAATTTGTGTTTTCTGTTTTTACTTGAGTCAGTTTTTAATAATATTTTTCTGAGAATTTGCCTGTTTTCACTAAAGTTTTCAAATTCACTCAATATGAAGTTGTTCATACTATTCTCACGTCATTAATCTCTGATGTATTTGCAATTATTACCTCCTTTGCATTCTTAATATTGTTTATTTGCATGCATTGCTTTCTCTTGATTGGTTGCGTTCAATTTTAATCTCTTAAAAGAGCAAATTAGGTTGGTGGTGATTCCAATTTTGCTGTTTATTTTGTTAATTTCTGTTCTCACTTTTTTTTTTTTTTTGGAGTTCATTTTTTTTTTTTTAATTTATTTATTTATGGCTGTGTTGGGTCTTCGTTTCTGTGCGAGGGCTTCCTCCAGTTGCGGCAAGCGGGGGCCACTCTTCATCGCGGTGCGCGGGCCTCTCATTATCGCGGCCTCTCCCATTGCGGAGCACGGGCTCCAGACGCGCAGGCTCAGTAGTTGTGGCTCACAGGCCTAGTTGCTCCGCGGCATGTGGGATCTTCCCAGACCAGGGCTCGAACCCGTGTCCCCTGCACTGGCAGGCAGACTCTCAACCACTGCGCCACCAGGGATGCCCTGTTCTCACTTTTATTCATTTTCCTTTCATGGGGTTTATTTCTTCAATTTATTATTATGAAAACTTTCTAATAATCAGCCAAATTGAAGAAGATATGCTATGAACACCCATATACCTACCATCCACATTCTACCACTAACATCTGACTACAGTGAACTATTTGTGAGTCTTTGGACTGAGGATTGGTGTCTTTCATGAACTGTGAGAAACTGACATTATCCCTTCACATACTGCTTCTCTATTTTTTCCCTATTATCTCCTTCTGTAAGGCCGACTGGACAAATGTTTGACCTTCTCATGCTATCTTCCATTTCTCAACTTTGTTTATGTTTTTATCTCCTTGTCCTGACTTATCAGTAACTTCAAAACTATATTCTAGTTCACTACATTACTCTTTGGGTTTAGTCTGTTTAACTCACCCATTGAGTTTCTAATTGCATCCCTATTTTTATGTCTAGAAGTTCTAAATGGTCTTTTCTAATCCACCTGGTCATTTTTAAATAGTATCTTGTGACTCAGTCCAACTGTCAACTCCTCATCTTCTTTTTTAAATATATAAAACATAGTTATTTTATATGTGAAATCTAATATTTCTAATAACGACTTACTTCTATATGTGATTTTACTTTTTGTAATTCCTATTGATCCTCAGGATTTGCAGTTTCTCAATATTTTTGGCCCGAGAGATCCCCTTTCCTTTCTTGGCAGTTGAGGTTTGGATTCAACAAATACATTTAAAACTGTATTCTCTACCATTTTAAGATGATTTTTATATGGTGGTCATGTGGTTTTCACGGTACCCTGCCTACTGAAGTGCTTCATCAAATTTTAAAAAATAGAACAGGGACTTCCCTGGTGGCGCAGTGGTTAAGAATCCACCTGCCAATGCAGGGGACACGGGTTCGAGCCCTGGTCCGGGAAGATCCCACGTGCCGCGGAGCAACTAAGCCCGTGCGCCACAACTACTGAGCCTGCGTGTCACAACTACTGAAGCCCGCGAGCCACAACTACTGAAGCCCTTGCGCCTAGAGCCCGTGCTCCGCAACAAGAGAAACCACCGCAATGAGAAGCCCGTGCTCCGCAACAAGAGAAACCACCGCAATGAGAAGCCCGTGCACCGCAACGAAGAGTAGCCCCCGCTCGCCGCAACTAGAGAAAGCCCGCGCACAGCAACGAAGACCCAACGCAGCCAAAAAGAAATTAATTAATTTAAAAAAAAGAATATGTTTTTAAAATATCCTGCTGGTCAGCAAGAAGATAACAGCAATACCAATGTTTTTGGAAATGGGCGAAGGATATGAATAGGCTAGTTACAGAAAAGGAAATCCCCAAAGGTCGCAAGAATATAGTAGGAGTGCAGACGGGTACAGCCATAGCAGAGAGCAGCGTGGCGCGACTGAATCCAATGACGGCTGCCCATCCCTAAAGCCCAGCAATTCTGCTCCTGGGAACTTGCCACCGGTCCCCTTAATGGGTACGTATGAGGATGTCCATCAGGTATTTTTCGCGGAGGCGGGAGTCAGAGCCCCCTAGACGTCCCACTGACCCTCCTTCTGCCCTTATTTCAGACCCTCAGGTGGGTCTGGTTAATTCATGAGTTTCCTCCTGTGATATGGACGACAGCAGAAGCCAACGTGCTAGACCCTCGCTCAGTACATTCTCTGGGCTTTTCCCGCACATGTCCAACCAGTGTCCACGCCTACTCACTACCTACCCATGTGAGTCCGGCTCTGCACTGATGGTTTTTTTTTTCTTTTTCCAGTGATGATGATTAAAACCTATTTGCTAAACCTAAAACTAAAAAACTATACGAATGTCTGCTCATGGCTGCCCCTCTGCAACTCCCACAGGGGAACCTGGGACAGAGAGCTCATTGAGTCTTCCGTAAGTGACTGTGAGGCTTTAATTCCCACTTGGCTTTCGTACAGGACCGCGGCTCGGCCTCCCTAGTCAGTCGGCTGTGGTGCGAGTGGGTACAGCGTGGAGATCAGCAGATGCAGGGCCCCTGCTGCGTCTGGAGAGCCAGTGTTAAAGCTTCACCAGTGCAGCACTGGCAGCCCGGGCGAGGGCGCCTGCTGAGTGAGCGTCCACCTCGGGGCAGCCTCTGGGGCCGAGGGCAGGGCTGCGGAAGGACGGTGACCAGCCCAGCAGGTGGAGGAGTGGCCTGCAAACAGCTGAGAGGAAGCCAGACCGGCCCGTGTCACCTCCTGGCCCTGGGACGCGAGGGGCCGGGCCGGCCCAGGGGGGACCTGTGAGGCCTTGGCTGGCGCATCTCTCAGGACAGCTGACGTGGATCAGCTCTCCGGCAGGAAAGATGCTGTTTCTGCGTTCGGTCAGGTAAGTCAGTGGCTCCCCGCTAAGAGTACGCACGGGAACCTAGCCCGGGTTAGCTGAGCAGCGCTGGCCTATGGCCTGAGCGTCCAGTCCCTCCCCCTCCCCCTCCCCCTCCCCCAGCTCACCCATGGAAGCCCTAACCCCGCCACGGGATGGACTCTGGAGGCGGGCCTTTGGGAGGTAATAGGGTCTGGACGAGGTCATGCGGGTGGCACCTCCATGATGGGGTCAGTGAAGACGCCCACCAGCCCTGACCTCCCCGCTCGGTGGAGACCCCGCTGCTTGGAGGTCCTACGCTTCCCTTGCTGTTTGCGGTTTACTCTGGGCTTTACCGGGGGGCAGGGTCGGAGGGCTATGGGGGTGCGTGGGTGGCCCTTATTGCCTGGAGCAGATGGTTTGGGAGACGGGTCAAGGCCTCGGGAACGGAAAGGCGGCGTTCCCGGCTCGGTGGTGACTCCGTGGGCACTCGGCGCCCGCCCCACACCGCCCGGCCCCGGACAGGAGGGGCCGGTCTGCGCAGGCGCATCCGGGGCGCCCGAAAGGAGCGGGGCTTCACGCCGGAGCTGAGTCTGTGCAGCCCGACGGGGCCTCCGGGCCGGCCCGTGGGGGCAGGGCGGCAGCCAATCCGGTGCCGGGAGGCGTCGTCAGGGGTGTCTGCGCAGGCGCCCTGGGCGTCCCGGGGCCGAAGGGGCGGGGCCGCGTGTGGCGCGCAGGCTCTCCTCGGCTCTCAGAGGGACGCGCGGCGGCCATGCAGGCCCCGGGGGACGGCAGCGCGGCAGGCGCAGGGGGCCGAGGTGGCCAGCAAAGCTCCGGAACTCCTGGTTGCCAGAGAAGATCAGGTAGCCCTGAAGGCGAGGGTGTTCCCCGGCGCCCGGAAGCCCGGCGTGGGCCTGGCCGAGGAGGAGCAGCGATGGGAGGCCCTGCTGCAGGCCCTCAGGGTGGGCGGGCGTCACGTGCCCTAAGACGTGGTGGAGGTGCAGCGCTCGTGGCTGTCGGGCCTGGAAGAAGACAGCTGGTGCTGTATCCTTTCCGTGGAGCCTCCGTGGGCTGGGGCAGCGGTGCGGTGGCCGGGTACGTGGCGGCCGCCTGCGGAGGGGACGGAGGGGAGCGCAGGGCGCAGTCAGGGGCAGCAGGGGCGGGCAGCCTGGCAGGAAAGGGGATTGTCAATGCCTGAGGAGCCTGGAGGGTGGGGAAGGACCGAAGGGTTAGGGAGGCGGCTCCGGGCGGTCTCATCCTGGGGTAAAAACGGGCCTCTGAGGTGTGGGCAAGCCCGAGATACCAGCAGATTCAGTAGCGGATGGTGCCTTAACCACGTCTCCCCCAGCAAGCTCACAGTGCCTTTCCGATCCCTCGTGGAGGCACACATGGCCCACAGAGCTCTGATCGCAGGTGCCCAGCGTGACCCAGGCGTGATTCGGGAGGAATATACAGTGAATGGCAGTGCCCTAACTATGTGAGTTCTAGAAGAGTCTGCCGTGGGCGGGGGTCGGTGGCAGGTGCTGGGATCTGATCTCTGTCTTAAGAGTGCTGTGATGGGGCCGCCCATATACGGGCTTGGTATAAGGAGGGGGCTGGGGGCTGGTGCCCTGGACCTACGTGAGCGATCTCCCCTTTAACCTGATTTCCCTTTTCCCTCACTTGTAGTAGATGGACTGCTGAAGACCTTGATCTCTTCCGAATTTCCATCGACTCCATCTTCGATCGGCTTTCCCGGGTGATTGGGAATATTCAGCGCCTTTGGCCCCCGCCCCCCTAAAGGCTACGCGAAGGAAAGGGGGCTGAGGGCTAACCTTGTGTCCCCTACTAGGCAAGGCTTAGGGAATTCAAACTTGAGTAATCACCACTTTGTTATTTGGGTTTAATGTTTTGCCGGTACTGGCCCTTGGTATCTCCTGGTTCACTTGTTTGGTTTCCCTGCGGCTCGAGGAGTGGGATGCTTCAATGTGTATTACTGCAGAAAATAAAACTAGGCTACTGTTTTGTGTCACAGTTTCTTTTCAGCTGATGCATTTCTGGATTTTTTATCTTTGTCCTCGTGTTGGAGGGAAGGTTCTGGAATTCAGATATTCCAGTAGTACAAGGTAATTGAAGACAGTTTAGGAAAATGAAAATCAAGCCCGATGTTCAGCACTAACTACTGTCAACATTTTAGAACTAATTTTTTAGTTGTACTTGCACGCTAAATGTATAACGGTATGCAATGTAGAAGTCATCAAGTTTAGCATTAAATTTTTTCCTGACTTTTTTTCATTTAACATACTAGCTTCTCCACATTCTAAAAACTCTTCAAAAATATGTTATTGAGTGAAGGTATATAAGATGCATCATAACGTAATCATTGAACATTTAAGTTGTTTTCAGCTTTTTCATTGCTACGGTTAACGATTCCATGGAATTCATGTATGTAATTCTTTCCATGAATGGTTACTTCCTTAAAGTATATTCCAAAAGTTAGAAATATTGATCTAAATGTTTACTTTTCTATTTCTTTTTTGAGACTCTTGATCACAGGGAATTCCCTGTCAGTCCAGTGGTTAGGACACCGTGCTTCCACTGCAGGGGCCACGGGTTCGATCCCTGGTTGGGGAACTAAGATCCTGTAAGCCACGCGGCATGGAAAAAAAAAAAAAGAGAGAGAGAGAGAGAGGAAACAGACTGTCTTTAAAAGAAAAAAAAAGACTCTATCACAATTTCTCTTCAGAAAATACACCCACTACCAGATTTCTGGTTTCCTAACATCCTTGTCACAATTGGCTTGGTTTCCTACTAAAATTAAAAACTTGGTTTGCACAAGAAGAGAAAAACCCTAGGCACAGTAAAATAGCAGTGTTGTGGCTGACCGGGCTTGTTTCAGATCAGCGCAGAAAAGTGCTGGTACAAGAACAATTAGTTGAGCGTTTGGGCAGGCGGAGTTAGCTCCCTCTGATATCCTTGATCCTGTGATCTTGCTAAACTCACTGACTGGTTCTCCTCACTCTTGTACATTGCATTCGGTTTTCTACGTAGACAATCACGTTGTCTGCAGAGAAAATTTTACTTCTTCCTTTCCGATTGGGATGTCTTTTATCAATTGATCTGTCTCCTCATAACGGGCTGGAGTTTTCTGAATCTTAGCATACCCTTTTCCTTGGGTGCTGGGTATTTTTTTTCCTAAGTATATTCCAGAACTTCAAAAAATCTAATATTGTTAACTTACTTGGAAACAGTTTGGTCCTTTTGAGTCTTGCCTTGAGACTTTATGGGTGGGAGCAGAGCAGCTTTTAGTTTTCCACACTACTGAGACAAGATCCCTCTGAGTACTGTACATGATGTCACCCGAATTCGGAGTTTCGACTAGCGGACCCTCCGCCCTTGGGCACGGTTCTCCCCCTGTGCCGCTGTGTCCTCTCCGGTCCTCCACCCGCCAGCTCCGGCTGCCCGCGCTCTGCGATCCACCCCCGAGACCCGGGGAGGCGGCTGGACTCGGTCCGGACAGTCCGTGTAGACAGCAAGCTGGGGCAGCTGCACGGCTCACCTCTTCGGGGTCTCGGCTCCCAGAGGTCACTGAGGGTCCTCCCTCGCCTGAGGCCCAGTTTCTTCACAGCCTGTGTTTCGTATCTTTTGGCTGCATTTAGGGGATTCTTGCCAGCCAGTGGCGGGGAGATCCGGTCCCTGTTCCTGCATGTGCGTGAGCGGAGTCTGCCGGGACAGAACCCAGAGAGCTCTGGCCGCGTGGGCTGGAGGGAGGGGGACGCTGGTGCTGGGGATGGTGGCGGTGGGCATGGCGATGACGGTGATGAAGGAGCATGTCCCCCGCCCGGCACGCAGCAGCTCTGGTGGCTACAGTGATCCTGCCTTTCAAAATAAAAGTCAGATCACGTCTCCCCTGCCTAATTCCCGTCACGGGCTCCATTCTCACCCAGAACATAAGCCAGAGGTCCTTGTAATGGCCAGCAAGCCCCCACATTCTAATCTGTGAATCCCCCATTGCCCCTCTTACCTCCTCCGCTCTCTCTTGCTCACTCCCCGCCAGCCACGCTGGCCTCTTGCCTGTGCCCTCAACATTCCAGGTTTTCTACTGAGTTAGGGCTTCTGCACAGTCTGTTCTCCCTGCCTTGAATGTGCTCTCAAATACTGCGCCTGGCTGACTCTCTCATCTCCTGCGAGTCTGCCCGGATCTCATCTTCTCACCCTACTTCTTCCTGTGGCCACCAACAGCGCAGTGTGCAGCCAATCCTCTTCATGCTGTTCTTTTCCACACCACTCATCACCTTCTCTAATACAGTATAATTTACAAGTTGACTCTTTATTTCCTGCCTCTTCCCCATAGAGATAACCACTATTCTGACTTCTACCACCGTAGAGTATGAAAGTGAATTAAAAGTCTCATGTTGAAGACCCAAACAATGGAAATGATTTAAAATTTCAAGACAGACATAAAACAGTTAGGATGCAATTGTTCATACAAAGGTAAGCAAAAGATAAAACTCATGGAAATGGAGGTTTTGGCCATGAAACCAAGACCAAAACAACAGTGCTGGACAGAAGCCAAATGGCTCTGATCAGGCAGAGGGGACGCGTGCCATGGATCGTTCTGCCTTCCCCATGGAGCTCCCCCAGGAACCGATGTCTGTACGCGGCGGCAGAGTGGGGTCAGGTTCGTTACCATCCCCGTGGAGCTCCAGTGACCTGGCAGCCTTGACCGTCCCCGCGGCTCTCCAGCCCCCCTCTGCCATCGGTGAAGTGCCCGTGGCGGGGAGTGTGCGTCTCAGCTCTGCTGTCTCCCGTCGGGCCCCCTGCTCCGGCCTCCACCACTGCCACTCGCTCTCAGTTGCAGAAAATAAAAACTAAACTTGTAACAACAAATGACAATTAAAATAAGGAAATGATAACGATAAATGCAACTTAAGATCAAGGAAAATAAAGAAGTAGAAAGCTGGCAACTTAGGGAGCTGTCTGCTGAAGTAAAGGGGCCAGAGCACGAGGGGCCTGGGGCTCAGAGACCTTTAGGTCAGGCTTCCCGGCCCCTGCTTCTGAGGTTAGCCCTGTGGGCCGACCTGCTCTCCTTTAGGTCAAGGGCTCGGTCTGGAGTGTGTGTCAGGAAAAAGCGTTCATGGTAATCAGCCTCGGACTTGACCAGGGGGAGGAATTTCACGTGGCTTCTCCTCCTTCCTCTCAGCACCAGGACTCCCGTTGGCTGTAGGGTCTCTGCTTTTGGCCTGTTTTCCCCAGACCTGAGCCCCTGCTATTCTGGTGGTCTCTGCCTCACATCGTGGCCTAGAGATGCTGCTGACCTGGCAGCCAGGGCCACTGGGAGTCTCAGCCATAGGGAAAAGGGAGGCGGTGGCACAAGAGACCCCCTCTGGGGAGAAGCAAGCTGGGCGCTGTTGCTTTTTAATGTCAGTAATGACAAAGGTGGTGTTATACGTGGTATCTGGCAGAGCCGGTAACTTTACTGCCAATGATCGGAGCTGGTTGCTGACCCAGGTGTCAAGATGTGGTTTGGCTGAGCAGGAGCAGCGCTGCTTACAGCCACCCGCTCAACTGTTTGCAGCGAAGTAACATGGATGCAGGTCATGCCACGGGAGTCAGGTGAAGTCTGTTGTACTTGAAAATGGCAATGAAGTCTACTTCCACTTATTCAGGTTTCAGAATGTGTCCCGTAGTTTTTCAGATGTCGTCACTTAAATAAGAGGGCACTTAGGTCACGATTCCTCTCCTTATAAGACTTTTATTAATGCCAGACATGAAATAGTAAAAGCGTAGTGAATTGTTAAACATCTGCACGGTTGTGGATACAAAGGTGGTTTGAACGGGGCCCGAGGAGGAGGCCTTGAGAGGGGGGAAGCCAGGCCTCAGGGGAGCCATCAGTCTCGACCCGGACCCAACGGCCACGACTCAGCTGCTGCTTGCTGCGTGGTGAAGTGGCCTGGACACTGAGTCCCCAGGGTCACACCATGCGCTTGTAGCCAGGCTGTGTGCTGGGCCTCAGGGCTCCGCCCTCCCCAAGGAAAGCTTAACTCCCAACGTTCCTGGGCCTGTGGACTTAGGCTTGAGACCCTTCGGTCCCCCTTTCTGCATGACAAAACCCCTGATCTGGAAGTATTTCCTAATGAAAGGAGACGGAAGGAAACGGAGCAAAAAGGAGCTACAGAAAATAATGCGAGATTAATTGCTGCACTGTCCTGTTGATTCCCAGATCTTCTAGAAAGGTGTACTCTGCGCAGTGTACAGACATGCCATGTGTACTTGACTTGGAGTGGTATCTGGGATCATTTCTGGTAAAAAAAAAAAAAACAAAAACAAAAATCCCTCAGACCCCATCAGAATCATAGCCCTCCATTACACGTGGATTACCTCTGCCGGAAAACAAGATTTGGCCGGCATCGTTGTGATTTACGGTGCCTTTCTCAGGAGCATATGCTGCCGTCAGCTCAAAACTACCTGTATTTTGTGTCCCTGAATCATTATGCCTTTGTGTAGCCATCCATTAGCAGTTTTATCAAAGCAAGACATAATCCCATACACCCAGGGAATCCCATACACCCAAGACGTAATCCCACACGCCCTGGCGAAGTCATATTTTTTTAAATCCCTAATCACTTCCAAACAAGTCACGGCTGCTCAAGTGTCTATTGTTTCGTGCAGTAAGTATGTCCCTGGAAACGTTTTGTAGAAACAGATTTTTGTTTTTTGGTCAACTGGACGACATTTCACTGCCGACAAAATTTCAGCTGCCTTTACTATTCCAATCTATCCTCAATCTGCTGAGGTACTTGACACTTGGACGTACAGTTTTTCTGCACTGGCCTTTGTCAGGCAATCAGTGACCTAAACACAGGTGGCCCACACATAGGGAAGCCACCATCTATGGGAACTGGCAGTCCGTAGCCCTGGATTCCTGCCTGAGGCTCTGTGACTCCTTGCAAGTCACAGAAGGAAGAAGGCAGCTCCTTACAGGCTCTGGCCGGGGAGCAGGCCGTGGGCTCAGGGAGCCCTCTCGTGGCTCCATCCAGGCTCACTAAGGACTCTTAACTTAGTCGAAGCCCTTGGCAATTGCCCCCCCCCCCCCGTCTTGCTCTGGGAAGAAAATGATGTCACCAGACCGTGCTGCTTTGAACATCAAAATTACTTCTTTCCTGGTCTGAAAAGCCAAGATTTTGGCACTTACCTTCGGAGCAGTTCGAGACCCTGAAACCCTACAGCAAAGCCTACAGTTGCCCTGCCTAACCCTGGCTGCCGCAGACCTGCCCGCCTATGTGATCCATCCCCGTATATGAGACACCGTGGCCGAACAGTGGGCCAGAACCTGCCGACTACCCAGTTGTTCAGATTTGTCTTCTGGCTGCAGGTGCTCAGAAGGATCAGGTAGGGGCATTAAGTAAAACTCTGTGCCCAATCGAGCCTGTCGTCTGGGTCCCCTGAACCCCAGTGCCCCAGGAAGGAAGGGGTGACAAGATGCCCTCATTGCATGGTGGGAACGTGTGCACGCTCCAGAGCTAGTCACCACTAAAGCAGAAGGGAAACATTAGCCGGGAAACCCGAGACTTGAAGTCACCGGTTTTTGGTTGGTTTGTTTGCTGTTGTTTCTTGGGTCATCACAATCACTCAGAAGCTTGAGTCCAGCACAGTGTGGCCAGGGATAGCTTTCCCCGGGGTGGCAAAGGTTCTTCTGCCAGCCCTAGCCAGCTCATGGGACACACATGGCAAGGGGACCATGTGAACCAAGCATGGATTTCACACTGGTTGTCGGGAGGTGTCTCTAATGGTAACTGCTGATTACGCTAGAGTGCCCCGTTTGGACACCACACAAAGAAACCCTGGCTCGACAGGCATACCTTTCAAGTGGAAAAGCACCTGCTCAAAATCCTATGAAAGGGAGAGGAGATGATGAGTCATCCCGTGCCTGCACGTGTCTCCCACGCGTCTCCGAAGTTACCCTAAGTGACTGAGGCAGCATTAGACGGCGGAAGGAGCCGGACTCGCTGTCTCACTCCATGAGTCATCCTGGGCCAAGCGTTCCCTTCTCTGGTTCTTGGTATTGTTTTCCTCGAAGTGGGAGCAGTGATCGCCGCCAAGCCTAGCTTCCGAGGTCTTTGAGGGGAAGAGATGAGACGGTGCGTGTGAAAGCATGCCGGGAAAAGGCCAACAGCAAAGGGACACCCGGCCACAGGCGGCTGCTTAAGCACAACGATGTCCCTAGAGCCACCGGGGTCATCTGATATGCTCATGCCGGACCTCGGGACTCAATGCTCCTGTCACTCGCATTGTCTTCCTGCCACCATCCCTAGGCTTGGTGTCTTGCACTGTGTCCTCAGGGGTGGGGACAAGATGGTGTCCAGGCGCGTCTCTCCTCGGATCATTCATGATTCCAGCGGAAGCACAGGACAGAGGTCGAGACTTCAGGCGCTGGAGTCAAAAGATGTCATCCCGTTGGCTCCAATCTGCACGTCAAAGGCTCCACTGGAGAAGATTTCTGACGCCTCCTTTGCTTTGGTGGCTCCCACCCTGCCGGGATGGAGCTGTCTACGTCCCGGCGCACCGGCCTGAGGCTCGGCAGGGGCGAGCGCGGCCGCTGACGAGGGCCGGCCCCCCTCAGAGCCCCTGCCCGCAGCCCAGCGCCGTCACGCTTTGGACTGCCTCTCGTCCGTCCACTCCTGCTTTGTGCTCTGCAGAGCTTGCGTCTTCTGCTCGTCCACTTGCACGTAGTCTACTCTCTGCTCCTCTGAGAAGAGGAGTTTCTGAAGGGGGAGAACAGAAAGCTTTCGTTACATCCAATTTAAAAATTCGGCACAATGTCAGTCAGTCTCTGGTGGCTTACAGTGTCGAGTATTGGCTGGCCCTCCCTCCTGGGTCGTCACTTGCAGAAGTGTCACGCTGCGTGTGAATGTGCGTGAATCTCTCCTCACCTCTGCTCCCTTCAACTTGGCCCTAGCCAGCTGACTCGCCTTGACCAGTATAACGTGAGTGGGGTGACGGGTGCCCCTCCTAAAGAGAAGAGAGGCGTCCTGCGATCCTGCACTCTCCCTTTTTCCCCTGCCAGGACGCCGGCATGCCCCACGTGGGGACCGTGACGGACTGTCCCACAGGCGACAACTGAGAAGCCCTTGCGGTCGAAAGCCGCAGAGATTCGGGGCTTGTCTTCACTGCACAGCCGACCAGAACTGGCTAATGCACCGTCTGTGCTTCTCTGTCTATCCCGCTGACCAGCTTTGCTGGACTATCATTTTAGGTTTGTGGAATGAAACGAAAGGTAAAGGGCAAGTGGGAGCTCATTCAGCAAAAGGGGAGGGAAGCCTCCCAGACTCTTCTTTTCTCCACACACACAAAATGAAATTACACTGTATATTCTGTTCAGCAAGTGATTTTTCTCATCAAACAATAATACACTGTTAGCGCAGTCTAGACTACGACCATCCCTTGCTAAGAAATATTTAGCCGTTGTCCACTGCTTACCAGCCACTCATTCCATGGCTTCCCCTGTGCAGTGAGTGACAACAGTCAATGGCTAAGGTCCCTTACACGTATTAACTCACTGAGTCCTCACGACAGGCTTCAACATAGGTGTTATTTCTGCTGACCACTCCACAGACAAGAATACTACTCAGAGGAGTCAAAACTGCCCAACCTGGCACTTGAGGCCCTTGACGGAGCTGTTTCAAAGCCAGCTGACAGCTCCCGTCACCACTCCCCAGAGTCTAGCCAAACGGGGCTGTTACTTCTTCCCTCAGCAGGCCCTTCCTATGCCTGGACTACACTTTACCCCACCCTCACCTCTGCCAGAGCAATTTCTCAACAAACCTTATGGTCCGAATTTTGAAGAGCACGAAGACTACGTCCATTTACACATAGACATGCAAAGAACGTTCCCCCCGAGGGAAATACGCCAGGACTTCTGGGCGGCAGAATTAGGGCTGATTTTAAGACTCTTCACTGTACGTGTCTGTATGTTTCAGACTTTGCAAAGAGAACATCCATGGTGGAATCATCGAAACAAAATCCAAACCGAAATGGAATCTCCTGGGAATTCTCAGACACAGAGTACTTCCTACCTGCTGCACAGGGGCTGGTGACGCTGAGTTGAAGTCCAGGGCTAAGTAATCCAGGCTGAATTTCCTCGTCCACGTCAGGGCTCCACTGCTCAGCGAGTTGGCTTCTCCGTGCTCCTCCTAGAAACCAACGTCACAGGATGCGCGTTACCAATTTCGGGCCGGGCCGCCCAGGGGAAGAGCAGCTGCCATCGGACAACAGCGGCCCGACGAGTCCTGGGCAGCTCGGCCTGCACCTCGGAAGGAGAGCTGGCTTTGAAATACAATACAGCCCATTTGGCCTTCACATGAAGCTATGCCTTCATTCACCATTGAAGCAGCTGGCCAAAATCTCCCCCAAGAAGAAATCATTTCACGGATCTGACAGGCCCATGATACCTTAGAGACTTTAAATCCTGAAAAGGTCAATCACACTTACGAAAGCTTTCGTAAAGACATCCCAAGTGCATTTAAAGATACTTTATACAATACAAACAGGGATAACGTGTGCAGCACACAGCCATGGCATCTCCATCCGGCTTCAGACTACACCACCGCTACACGACACACACGGCACATGCCGAGGGCCCCCTTCTACTGCTGCCTTCTTGCCCCCCAAGGGGGTGAGTGCTATCCTGAACTTGGTGTTTACCACTTTTGTTTTTAAAGATGGTTTTATGAATGTGTGAGTGTCCTTAAGTGACATACTGTTTTGTTTTGCCTGTTTTGAACTTTTACCAATAGAACCGTATTGTATGCATTTTTGGTGACTTCAATTTGCGCTCCATTTACATACTTCACATTCACCCATGTCAGTGCCCTATTTCATTCATTTTCATTAGCATACATGATTCCATCGCATAATTTATTTAACTGTTCCACCAACAACAGGCATTTGAGTTGTTTCCAGTTTGGAGGCTCTTACAAGCAATGCTGCTGTGAGCATTCGTGCACCTGTGGAAGAATTTCTAGGGCGTGTCCCTGGGATGGGGGCCCCTTCAACTTGACTATCACCAGCCTGATATGAGGAAAATGGTACTTTACTGTGATTTGATTTTCCACGCCCTTGATAATTGAATTAATTGGCCATCCTTTCATATGTTTACGGGTCATTTCTTTT
Source organism: Eschrichtius robustus (assembly GCF_028021215.1). NCBI lineage: Eukaryota > Metazoa > Chordata > Mammalia > Artiodactyla > Eschrichtiidae > Eschrichtius > Eschrichtius robustus. Next base: position 135,570,678 of record NC_090845.1, read on the forward strand.
TTTCTCTTCTGTGAATTATCTGTTTTAGGTTTGTTTTTGTTTTGCTAATTTTTACGCTGAAGTGTTTGTATTTTTCTGATTTTTCTCAGTACTCCCTCACATATCTAAGAGACTAATAATTTGTTGGTTATGTGTGTTGCTAATAGCCCATCACAGTCCACAGTGGGTTTTTCTTGGTGTTTTTTAAGTTAAGAATTGTTCCCGCTTTTAATGTAACATATCAAGATCTTCCTGAGTAGCTTCTTGCTCTTGTATTTTGTTTAAAGCGTTCTTCCTATGCTGAGGTTGTAATTTGTTTTCCCACATCTTCTTCTAAGTTATAACGTTTTTTCCTTTACATTTAAGTAATAATCTAGCCTCAACTGATTTTGACATGTGGTGGTGACACAGGGATACAATTAATTGCCTTTTGTTCTGTTTGTACCCCACGTGGGCAGCCCTCCTTTCCCCAGGAATGCAGCCTCTGTTCACATATCACGTTCCCATATGTGACTGGCTGGTCAGTCCTGCTGACTGTTTTTGCTGCATCTGAGACACTCACATCGCGTTTCTCCTTTAACGTGTTAATGAGCTTGACTGACTTGATAAGATTCCTTTAATTTATGGCCCCGACAGCTCACCTCTCAGGGGGAATTTGTAACAATAAGAGACTTGAAAAAAAATGTTTCTCCTTCTGGCACAGTTTTTGTTTCTTCCAACCTGCTTGTTTGGTTTCTGTCTTTATGCTAGAGCTTCCCTGAGATGTCTGATAAAATCATTGGCTGTCTGCTCATATTTAAGAGTGAAAGGCCAAAACGCTGATCCGAAGCTCCGACTACACGGGTGGTGCTTGTCAGCTGCGGGGTTCACTGCAAGGTGACCTTGCCGGACGATTTTCTTGGGGTGCCCCTAATATTATGACCCATGTCTTGCCTCTTGGGCTGCTCAAATAGGTCAGAGAACTGTCTTCGAATCTCTAGACCCAGTTGTAAAGGTCTGGTTGTCAACATTCTGGAAGAGAGCCGCTGGAAAAGGGCTCGGGAAAGGCTCGCGTATCTATTGTGCATATTTACTTACGTTGTTTTTAGCCTAGTATTCTCGGTCAGATGTGTCTAGCATCCCCCAGGGCAGAGACCCCTTGTTTTACTCTCTCCAGAGACTACACTTCATCTTTTGTGTGAAGTAGGAGAGGGGAAGTCACAGAGGTCAGCCTCCGGGGAGTGGGGGTCTTGCCTTCCCCCGCAGTGTATTTAGGATTCAACTCTCTTGGGTCTGATAAATCATTTACTACAAATCCACCTGCTTTCCAGTTTCCAATACGTTACTGTGTTGTCTTCTTCAGTTCTTCACAGCCGCGTGGGTTTATGCCTTTAACAAATCCTTCACTGTGATTTTAGAGGATGGTTTGGGACGGAGGGAAAACAGAAGTCCGTGGTCAATCTGCCGTCTTTACCGAGATGTCCATGAACAGGTTCTCAAATGTTAAACCCGCTTTGCGTACCTGGAAAAATTCCGACTTGTTCGTGCATATTTTTTAAATTAATTAATTTATTTATTTATCTTTGGCTGCGTTGGGTGTTCGTCGCTGCGTGCGGCCTTTGTCTAGTTGAGGCGAGCGGGGGCTACTCTTCGCGGCGCTGCACGGGCTTCTCATTGCGGTGGCTTCTCTTGTTGGGGAGCACGGGCTCTAGGAGCGTGGGCTTCAGTAGTTGTGGCACAGCGGCTCAGTAGTTGTGGCACGCGGGCTCAGTAGTTGTGGCGCACGGGCTTCGTTTCTCCGCGGCATGTGGGATCTTCCCCGACCAGGGCTCGAACCCGTGTCCCCTGCATTGGCAGGCGGATTCTCAACCACTGCGCCACCAGGGACGCCCGTTCATGCACATTTTCAGTTTTATAAAGTGCTGAACTTATTTTACTAAAATCTTTAGGATTCCTTTTGTAAACAGCTTTACTGAGATAGAATTCCGTACCATGCAATTCGCTCACTTAAAGTGTACAATTCGGTGGTGCTTAGGATAGTCACATGTTTGTGCAATCATCACCTCAATTTTAGAATATTTTCATCACCCCAAAACGAAATCCTGCACCCCTTAGCCGTCATCCCCTAGTCCCAGTCTCTCCCCAAGCTCTAGGCAACCACCACGAATCTAATTTCTGTCTCTATAGGTTTGCTATTCTAGACATGTCTTACAAATGGAATCATACAATACGTGGTTGTGATACTGTGATTTACAAGAAATATATATTTGGTCGTTCAGATGACCAAATATTTACTTCTCATATATAGTTGGTCTTCAGTCCACAATTCCTGGGTCACAGCTCCCAAAACCCTTCGAATTTCCTACGTGTTGAGAATGACAGAGATGTCGCTTATGACAGGAACGAGGTGACTTTTAGGTGGCGCCTAACAACGTGCCTCCTACTTGCCAGGAGAACCAACCATGTGGTCGGAAGCTTGGAACTTTCAGCCCCACTCCCCGGCCCCACCCGATCTCCGGGGAGTGGGGAGGGGCTGGAGCTTGACTCCATCACCAACGGCCAATGATTTCACCAGTCACACTGTATAATGAAGCCTCCATAAAACCCAAGAGGACTGGGTCCAGAGGGCTCCCGGGTTGGTGAACACGTGGGGGTGCTGGGAGAGTGGCCCCTGGTGACGGCGTGGAAGCTCCGGGCCCTTTCCTCATGCCTCGCCCTGTGCCTCTCTTCCATCTGGATGTTCATCTGCATCCTTTATCATACCCTTTTAGAATAAACTGGTAAACGTAAGTAAGTGCTTCCCTGAATTCTGTGAGCTGCCCTAGCGAATGAGTCAAACCCAAGGAGGGGGACGTGGGGACCTCCCATCTGTAGCCAGCCAGTCAGAAGCACAGATAACAACCTGGGACGGTGACTAGCAGCTCAAGTTGGAAGGGGGGGGGGGCAGTCCTGTAGGACTGAACCTGTAACCTGTGGAATCGGATGCTATCTCCCGGGAGAAAAGGTCAGAATGGAGTTGACTCCTCGGACACCCTGCCGGTGTCCGAGAATTGCTTGGTGTTATGTGGGAACCCACCCCAGCCAACACACACACATCCTGGAATTGGGTCCAGAAATCCAAAGGAGTGGTCTTTTGTGACTGGCTTCTTTCACTCAGCATATTGTTTGCAAGGTTCATCCTTGTTGTTTCATGGATCTGATTTCATGGTATGGCTGCATAACACTCCATTGTGTAGCCATACCACATTTTATTCACCCGTTCAGCATTTGGTGAACACTTCGGTTGCTTTCGCTCGTTGGCCATTATGAAGAATGATGCTATGAACATTCACGTGCAAGATTTGGTTGGACTTATTCTTGCTTAGGAATTTTAACCTGCATGAATGAGTGAGATTGATATATAATTTTCTACTTGTGTTAGTGCTCTTTGTTTTGGTATCAAGTTATTTTAGCCTTACAAAATAAGCTGCGTAGTATTTCCTCTTTTTGCCTTTCCCTGGAGGTGCTGTTGTAAGACTGCAATGATCGCTCCCTTTTGATAGAAGGTTTCTGTAAAGTTTTGGGGGCCTCGTGATCCTTTGTAGTAAAAACTTCCCTACGTATTCAGCTTCTCTAATAATTTGTGTTTTCTGTTTTTACTTGAGTCAGTTTTTAATAATATTTTTCTGAGAATTTGCCTGTTTTCACTAAAGTTTTCAAATTCACTCAATATGAAGTTGTTCATACTATTCTCACGTCATTAATCTCTGATGTATTTGCAATTATTACCTCCTTTGCATTCTTAATATTGAATATTTGCATGCATTGCTTTCTCTTGATTGGTTGCGTTCAATTTTAATCTCTTAAAAGAGCAAATTAGGTTGGTGGTGATTCCAATTTTGCTGTTTATTTTGTTAATTTCTGTGCTCACTTTTTTTTTTTTTTTTTGGAGTTCATTTTTTTTTTTTAATTTATTTATTTATGGCTGTGTTGGGTCTTCGTTTCTGTGCGAGGGCTTCCTCCAGTTGCGGCAAGCGGGGGCCACTCTTCATCGCGGTGCGCGGGCCTCTCATTATCGCGGCCTCTCCCATTGCGGAGCACGGGCTCCAGACGCGCAGGCTCAGTAGTTGTGGCTCACAGGCCTAGTTGCTCCGCGGCATGTGGGATCTTCCCAGACCAGGGCTCGAACCCGTGTCCCCTGCACTGGCAGGCAGACTCTCAACCACTGCGCCACCAGGGATGCCCTGTTCTCACTTTTATTCATTTTCCTTTCATGGGGTTTATTTCTTCAATTTATTATTATGAAAACTTTCTAATAATCAGCCAAATTGAAGAAGATATGCTATGAACACCCATATACCTACCATCCACATTCTACCACTAACATCTGACTACAGTGAACTATTTGTGAGTCTTTGGACTGAGGATTGGTGTCTTTCATGAACTGTGAGAAACTGACATTATCCCTTCACATACTGCTTCTCTATTTTTTCCCTATTATCTCCTTCTGTAAGGCCGACTGGACAAATGTTTGACCTTCTCATGCTATCTTCCATTTCTCAACTTTGTTTATGTTTTTATCTCCTTGTCCTGACTTATCAGTAACTTCAAAACTATATTCTAGTTCACTACATTACTCTTTGGGTTTAGTCTGTTTAACTCACCCATTGAGTTTCTAATTGCATCCCTATTTTTATGTCTAGAAGTTCTAAATGGTCTTTTCTAATCCACCTGGTCATTTTTAAATAGTATCTTGTGACTCAGTCCAACTGTCAACTCCTCATCTTCTTTTTTAAATATATAAAACATAGTTATTTTATATGTGAAATCTAATATTTCTAATAACGACTTACTTCTATATGTGATTTTACTTTTTGTAATTCCTATTGATCCTCAGGATTTGCAGTTTCTCAATATTTTTGGCCCGAGAGATCCCCTTTCCTTTCTTGGCAGTTGAGGTTTGGATTCAACAAATACATTTAAAACTGTATTCTCTACCATTTTAAGATGATTTTTATATGGTGGTCATGTGGTTTTCACGGTACCCTGCCTACTGAAGTGCTTCATCAAATTTTAAAAAATAGAACAGGGACTTCCCTGGTGGCGCAGTGGTTAAGAATCCACCTGCCAATGCAGGGGACACGGGTTCGAGCCCTGGTCCGGGAAGATCCCACGTGCCGCGGAGCAACTAAGCCCGTGCGCCACAACTACTGAGCCTGCGTGTCACAACTACTGAAGCCCGCGAGCCACAACTACTGAAGCCCTTGCGCCTAGAGCCCGTGCTCCGCAACAAGGGAAACCACCGCAATGAGAAGCCCGTGCTCCGCAACAAGAGAAACCACCGCAATGAGAAGCCCGTGCACCGCAACGAAGAGTAGCCCCCGCTCGCCGCAACTAGAGAAAGCCCGCGCACAGCAACGAAGACCCAACGCAGCCAAAAAGAAATTAATTAATTTAAAAAAAAGAATATGTTTTTAAAATATCCTGCTGGTCAGCAAGAAGATAACAGCAATACCAATGTTTTTGGAAATGGGCGAAGGATATGAATAGGCTAGTTACAGAAAAGGAAATCCCCAAAGGTCGCAAGAATATAGTAGGAGTGCAGACGGGTACAGCCATAGCAGAGAGCAGCGTGGCGCGACTGAATCCAATGACGGCTGCCCATCCCTAAAGCCCAGCAATTCTGCTCCTGGGAACTTGCCACCGGTCCCCTTAATGGGTACGTATGAGGATGTCCATCAGGTATTTTTCGCGGAGGCGGGAGTCAGAGCCCCCTAGACGTCCCACTGACCCTCCTTCTGCCCTTATTTCAGACCCTCAGGTGGGTCTGGTTAATTCATGAGTTTCCTCCTGTGATATGGACGACAGCAGAAGCCAACGTGCTAGACCCTCGCTCAGTACATTCTCTGGGCTTTTCCCGCACATGTCCAACCAGTGTCCACGCCTACTCACTACCTACCCATGTGAGTCCGGCTCTGCACTGATGGTTTTTTTTTTCTTTTTCCAGTGATGATGATTAAAACCTATTTGCTAAACCTAAAACTAAAAAACTATACGAATGTCTGCTCATGGCTGCCCCTCTGCAACTCCCACAGGGGAACCTGGGACAGAGAGCTCATTGAGTCTTCCGTAAGTGACTGTGAGGCTTTAATTCCCACTTGGCTTTCGTACAGGACCGCGGCTCGGCCTCCCTAGTCAGTCGGCTGTGGTGCGAGTGGGTACAGCGTGGAGATCAGCAGATGCAGGGCCCCTGCTGCGTCTGGAGAGCCAGTGTTAAAGCTTCACCAGTGCAGCACTGGCAGCCCGGGCGAGGGCGCCTGCTGAGTGAGCGTCCACCTCGGGGCAGCCTCTGGGGCCGAGGGCGGGGCAGCCTCTGGGGCCGAGGGCAGGGCTGCGGAAGGACGGTGACCAGCCCAGCAGGTGGAGGAGTGGCCTGCAAACAGCTGAGAGGAAGCCAGACCGGCCCGTGTCACCTCCTGGCCCTGGGACGCGAGGGGCCGGGCCGGCCCAGGGGGGACCTGTGAGGCCTTGGCTGGCGCATCTCTCAGGACAGCTGACGTGGATCAGCTCTCCGGCAGGAAAGATGCTGTTTCTGCGTTCGGTCAGGTAAGTCAGTGGCTCCCCGCTAAGAGTACGCACGGGAACCTAGCCCGGGTTAGCTGAGCAGCGCTGGCCTATGGCCTGAGCGTCCAGTCCCTCCCCCTCCCCCTCCCCCTCCCCCAGCTCACCCATGGAAGCCCTAACCCCGCCACGGGATGGACTCTGGAGGCGGGCCTTTGGGAGGTAATAGGGTCTGGACGAGGTCATGCGGGTGGCACCTCCATGATGGGGTCAGTGAAGACGCCCACCAGCCCTGACCTCCCCGCTCGGTGGAGACCCCGCTGCTTGGAGGTCCTACGCTTCCCTTGCTGTTTGCGGTTTACTCTGGGCTTTACCGGGGGGCAGGGTCGGAGGGCTATGGGGGTGCGTGGGTGGCCCTTATTGCCTGGAGCAGATGGTTTGGGAGACGGGTCAAGGCCTCGGGAACGGAAAGGCGGCGTTCCCGGCTCGGTGGTGACTCCGTGGGCACTCGGCGCCCGCCCCACACCGCCCGGCCCCGGACAGGAGGGGCCGGTCTGCGCAGGCGCATCCGGGGCGCCCGAAAGGAGCGGGGCTTCACGCCGGAGCTGAGTCTGTGCAGCCCGACGGGGCCTCCGGGCCGGCCCGTGGGGGCAGGGCGGCAGCCAATCCGGTGCCGGGAGGCGTCGTCAGGGGTGTCTGCGCAGGCGCCCTGGGCGTCCCGGGGCCGAAGGGGCGGGGCCGCGTGTGGCGCGCAGGCTCTCCTCGGCTCTCAGAGGGACGCGCGGCGGCCATGCAGGCCCCGGGGGACGGCAGCGCGGCAGGCGCAGGGGGCCGAGGTGGCCAGCAAAGCTCCGGAACTCCTGGTTGCCAGAGAAGATCAGGTAGCCCTGAAGGCGAGGGTGTTCCCCGGCGCCCGGAAGCCCGGCGTGGGCCTGGCCGAGGAGGAGCAGCGATGGGAGGCCCTGCTGCAGGCCCTCAGGGTGGGCGGGCGTCACGTGCCCTAAGACGTGGTGGAGGTGCAGCGCTCGTGGCTGTCGGGCCTGGAAGAAGACAGCTGGTGCTGTATCCTTTCCGTGGAGCCTCCGTGGGCTGGGGCAGCGGTGCGGTGGCCGGGTACGTGGCGGCCGCCTGCGGAGGGGACGGAGGGGAGCGCAGGGCGCAGTCAGGGGCAGCAGGGGCGGGCAGCCTGGCAGGAAAGGGGATTGTCAATGCCTGAGGAGCCTGGAGGGTGGGGAAGGACCGAAGGGTTAGGGAGGCGGCTCCGGGCGGTCTCATCCTGGGGTAAAAACGGGCCTCTGAGGTGTGGGCAAGCCCGAGATACCAGCAGATTCAGTAGCGGATGGTGCCTTAACCACGTCTCCCCCAGCAAGCTCACAGTGCCTTTCCGATCCCTCGTGGAGGCACACATGGCCCACAGAGCTCTGATCGCAGGTGCCCAGCGTGACCCAGGCGTGATTCGGGAGGAATATACAGTGAATGGCAGTGCCCTAACTATGTGAGTTCTAGAAGAGTCTGCCGTGGGCGGGGGTCGGTGGCAGGTGCTGGGATCTGATCTCTGTCTTAAGAGTGCTGTGATGGGGCCGCCCATATACGGGCTTGGTATAAGGAGGGGGCTGGGGGCTGGTGCCCTGGACCTACGTGAGCGATCTCCCCTTTAACCTGATTTCCCTTTTCCCTCACTTGTAGTAGATGGACTGCTGAAGACCTTGATCTCTTCCGAATTTCCATCGACTCCATCTTCGATCGGCTTTCCCGGGTGATTGGGAATATTCAGCGCCTTTGGCCCCCGCCCCCCTAAAGGCTACGCGAAGGAAAGGGGGCTGAGGGCTAACCTTGTGTCCCCTACTAGGCAAGGCTTAGGGAATTCAAACTTGAGTAATCACCACTTTGTTATTTGGGTTTAATGTTTTGCCGGTACTGGCCCTTGGTATCTCCTGGTTCACTTGTTTGGTTTCCCTGCGGCTCGAGGAGTGGGATGCTTCAATGTGTATTACTGCAGAAAATAAAACTAGGCTACTGTTTTGTGTCACAGTTTCTTTTCAGCTGATGCATTTCTGGATTTTTTATCTTTGTCCTCGTGTTGGAGGGAAGGTTCTGGAATTCAGATATTCCAGTAGTACAAGGTAATTGAAGACAGTTTAGGAAAATGAAAATCAAGCCCGATGTTCAGCACTAACTACTGTCAACATTTTAGAACTAATTTTTTAGTTGTACTTGCACGCTAAATGTATAACGGTATGCAATGTAGAAGTCATCAAGTTTAGCATTAAATTTTTTCCTGACTTTTTTTCATTTAACATACTAGCTTCTCCACATTCTAAAAACTCTTCAAAAATATGTTATTGAGTGAAGGTATATAAGATGCATCATAACGTAATCATTGAACATTTAAGTTGTTTTCAGCTTTTTCATTGCTACGGTTAACGATTCCATGGAATTCATGTATGTAATTCTTTCCATGAATGGTTACTTCCTTAAAGTATATTCCAAAAGTTAGAAATATTGATCTAAATGTTTACTTTTCTATTTCTTTTTTGAGACTCTTGATCACAGGGAATTCCCTGTCAGTCCAGTGGTTAGGACACCGTGCTTCCACTGCAGGGGCCACGGGTTCGATCCCTGGTTGGGGAACTAAGATCCTGTAAGCCACGCGGCATGGAAAAAAAAAAAAAGAGAGAGAGAGAGAGAGGAAACAGACTGTCTTTAAAAGAAAAAAAAAGACTCTATCACAATTTCTCTTCAGAAAATACACCCACTACCAGATTTCTGGTTTCCTAACATCCTTGTCACAATTGGCTTGGTTTCCTACTAAAATTAAAAACTTGGTTTGCACAAGAAGAGAAAAACCCTAGGCACAGTAAAATAGCAGTGTTGTGGCTGACCGGGCTTGTTTCAGATCAGCGCAGGAAAGTGCTGGTACAAGAACAATTAGTTGAGCGTTTGGGCAGGCGGAGTTAGCTCCCTCTGATATCCTTGATCCTGTGATCTTGCTAAACTCACTGACTGGTTCTCCTCACTCTTGTACATTGCATTCGGTTTTCTACGTAGACAATCACGTTGTCTGCAGAGAAAATTTTACTTCTTCCTTTCCGATTGGGATGTCTTTTATCAATTGATCTGTCTCCTCATAACGGGCTGGAGTTTTCTGAATCTTAGCATACCCTTTTCCTTGGGTGCTGGGTATTTTTTTTCCTAAGTATATTCCAGAACTTCAAAAAATCTAATATTGTTAACTTACTTGGAAACAGTTTGGTCCTTTTGAGTCTTGCCTTGAGACTTTATGGGTGGGAGCAGAGCAGCTTTTAGTTTTCCACACTACTGAGACAAGATCCCTCTGAGTACTGTACATGATGTCACCCGAATTCGGAGTTTCGACTAGCGGACCCTCCGCCCTTGGGCACGGTTCTCCCCCTGTGCCGCTGTGTCCTCTCCGGTCCTCCACCCGCCAGCTCCGGCTGCCCGCGCTCTGCGATCCACCCCCGAGACCCGGGGAGGCGGCTGGACTCGGTCCGGACAGTCCGTGTAGACAGCAAGCTGGGGCAGCTGCACGGCTCACCTCTTCGGGGTCTCGGCTCCCAGAGGTCACTGAGGGTCCTCCCTCGCCTGAGGCCCAGTTTCTTCACAGCCTGTGTTTCGTATCTTTTGGCTGCATTTAGGGGATTCTTGCCAGCCAGTGGCGGGGAGATCCGGTCCCTGTTCCTGCATGTGCGTGAGCGGAGTCTGCCGGGACAGAACCCAGAGAGCTCTGGCCGCGTGGGCTGGAGGGAGGGGGACGCTGGTGCTGGGGATGGTGGCGGTGGGCATGGCGATGACGGTGATGAAGGAGCATGTCCCCCGCCCGGCACGCAGCAGCTCTGGTGGCTACAGTGATCCTGCCTTTCAAAATAAAAGTCAGATCACGTCTCCCCTGCCTAATTCCCGTCACGGGCTCCATTCTCACCCAGAACATAAGCCAGAGGTCCTTGTAATGGCCAGCAAGCCCCCACATTCTAATCTGTGAATCCCCCATTGCCCCTCTTACCTCCTCCGCTCTCTCTTGCTCACTCCCCGCCAGCCACGCTGGCCTCTTGCCTGTGCCCTCAACATTCCAGGTTTTCTACTGAGTTAGGGCTTCTGCACAGTCTGTTCTCCCTGCCTTGAATGTGCTCTCAAATACTGCGCCTGGCTGACTCTCTCATCTCCTGCGAGTCTGCCCGGATCTCATCTTCTCACCCTACTTCTTCCTGTGGCCACCAACAGCGCAGTGTGCAGCCAATCCTCTTCATGCTGTTCTTTTCCACACCACTCATCACCTTCTCTAATACAGTATAATTTACAAGTTGACTCTTTATTTCCTGCCTCTTCCCCATAGAGATAACCACTATTCTGACTTCTACCACCGTAGAGTATGAAAGTGAATTAAAAGTCTCATGTTGAAGACCCAAACAATGGAAATGATTTAAAATTTCAAGACAGACATAAAACAGTTAGGATGCAATTGTTCATACAAAGGTAAGCAAAAGATAAAACTCATGGAAATGGAGGTTTTGGCCATGAAACCAAGACCAAAACAACAGTGCTGGACAGAAGCCAAATGGCTCTGATCAGGCAGAGGGGACGCGTGCCATGGATCGTTCTGCCTTCCCCATGGAGCTCCCCCAGGAACCGATGTCTGTACGCGGCGGCAGAGTGGGGTCAGGTTCGTTACCATCCCCGTGGAGCTCCAGTGACCTGGCAGCCTTGACCGTCCCCGCGGCTCTCCAGCCCCCCTCTGCCATCGGTGAAGTGCCCGTGGCGGGGAGTGTGCGTCTCAGCTCTGCTGTCTCCCGTCGGGCCCCCTGCTCCGGCCTCCACCACTGCCACTCGCTCTCAGTTGCAGAAAATAAAAACTAAACTTGTAACAACAAATGACAATTAAAATAAGGAAATGATAACGATAAATGCAACTTAAGATCAAGGAAAATAAAGAAGTAGAAAGCTGGCAACTTAGGGAGCTGTCTGCTGAAGTAAAGGGGCCAGAGCACGAGGGGCCTGGGGCTCAGAGACCTTTAGGTCAGGCTTCCCGGCCCCTGCTTCTGAGGTTAGCCCTGTGGGCCGACCTGCTCTCCTTTAGGTCAAGGGCTCGGTCTGGAGTGTGTGTCAGGAAAAAGCGTTCATGGTAATCAGCCTCGGACTTGACCAGGGGGAGGAATTTCACGTGGCTTCTCCTCCTTCCTCTCAGCACCAGGACTCCCGTTGGCTGTAGGGTCTCTGCTTTTGGCCTGTTTTCCCCAGACCTGAGCCCCTGCTATTCTGGTGGTCTCTGCCTCACATCGTGGCCTAGAGATGCTGCTGACCTGGCAGCCAGGGCCACTGGGAGTCTCAGCCATAGGGAAAAGGGAGGCGGTGGCACAAGAGACCCCCTCTGGGGAGAAGCAAGCTGGGCGCTGTTGCTTTTTAATGTCAGTAATGACAAAGGTGGTGTTATACGTGGTATCTGGCAGAGCCGGTAACTTTACTGCCAATGATCGGAGCTGGTTGCTGACCCAGGTGTCAAGATGTGGTTTGGCTGAGCAGGAGCAGCGCTGCTTACAGCCACCCGCTCAACTGTTTGCAGCGAAGTAACATGGATGCAGGTCATGCCACGGGAGTCAGGTGAAGTCTGTTGTACTTGAAAATGGCAATGAAGTCTACTTCCACTTATTCAGGTTTCAGAATGTGTCCCGTAGTTTTTCAGATGTCGTCACTTAAATAAGAGGGCACTTAGGTCACGATTCCTCTCCTTATAAGACTTTTATTAATGCCAGACATGAAATAGTAAAAGCGTAGTGAATTGTTAAACATCTGCACGGTTGTGGATACAAAGGTGGTTTGAACGGGGCCCGAGGAGGAGGCCTTGAGAGGGGGGAAGCCAGGCCTCAGGGGAGCCATCAGTCTCGACCCGGACCCAACGGCCACGACTCAGCTGCTGCTTGCTGCGTGGTGAAGTGGCCTGGACACTGAGTCCCCAGGGTCACACCATGCGCTTGTAGCCAGGCTGTGTGCTGGGCCTCAGGGCTCCGCCCTCCCCAAGGAAAGCTTAACTCCCAACGTTCCTGGGCCTGTGGACTTAGGCTTGAGACCCTTCGGTCCCCCTTTCTGCATGACAAAACCCCTGATCTGGAAGTATTTCCTAATGAAAGGAGACGGAAGGAAACGGAGCAAAAAGGAGCTACAGAAAATAATGCGAGATTAATTGCTGCACTGTCCTGTTGATTCCCAGATCTTCTAGAAAGGTGTACTCTGCGCAGTGTACAGACATGCCATGTGTACTTGACTTGGAGTGGTATCTGGGATCATTTCTGGTAAAAAAAAAAAAAACAAAAACAAAAATCCCTCAGACCCCATCAGAATCATAGCCCTCCATTACACGTGGATTACCTCTGCCGGAAAACAAGATTTGGCCGGCATCGTTGTGATTTACGGTGCCTTTCTCAGGAGCATATGCTGCCGTCAGCTCAAAACTACCTGTATTTTGTGTCCCTGAATCATTATGCCTTTGTGTAGCCATCCATTAGCAGTTTTATCAAAGCAAGACATAATCCCATACACCCAGGGAATCCCATACACCCAAGACGTAATCCCACACGCCCTGGCGAAGTCATATTTTTTTAAATCCCTAATCACTTCCAAACAAGTCACGGCTGCTCAAGTGTCTATTGTTTCGTGCAGTAAGTATGTCCCTGGAAACGTTTTGTAGAAACAGATTTTTGTTTTTTGGTCAACTGGACGACATTTCACTGCCGACAAAATTTCAGCTGCCTTTACTATTCCAATCTATCCTCAATCTGCTGAGGTACTTGACACTTGGACGTACAGTTTTTCTGCACTGGCCTTTGTCAGGCAATCAGTGACCTAAACACAGGTGGCCCACACATAGGGAAGCCACCATCTATGGGAACTGGCAGTCCGTAGCCCTGGATTCCTGCCTGAGGCTCTGTGACTCCTTGCAAGTCACAGAAGGAAGAAGGCAGCTCCTTACAGGCTCTGGCCGGGGAGCAGGCCGTGGGCTCAGGGAGCCCTCTCGTGGCTCCATCCAGGCTCACTAAGGACTCTTAACTTAGTCGAAGCCCTTGGCAATTGCCCCCCCCCCCCCGTCTTGCTCTGGGAAGAAAATGATGTCACCAGACCGTGCTGCTTTGAACATCAAAATTACTTCTTTCCTGGTCTGAAAAGCCAAGATTTTGGCACTTACCTTCGGAGCAGTTCGAGACCCTGAAACCCTACAGCAAAGCCTACAGTTGCCCTGCCTAACCCTGGCTGCCGCAGACCTGCCCGCCTATGTGATCCATCCCCGTATATGAGACACCGTGGCCGAACAGTGGGCCAGAACCTGCCGACTACCCAGTTGTTCAGATTTGTCTTCTGGCTGCAGGTGCTCAGAAGGATCAGGTAGGGGCATTAAGTAAAACTCTGTGCCCAATCGAGCCTGTCGTCTGGGTCCCCTGAACCCCAGTGCCCCAGGAAGGAAGGGGTGACAAGATGCCCTCATTGCATGGTGGGAACGTGTGCACGCTCCAGAGCTAGTCACCACTAAAGCAGAAGGGAAACATTAGCCGGGAAACCCGAGACTTGAAGTCACCGGTTTTTGGTTGGTTTGTTTGCTGTTGTTTCTTGGGTCATCACAATCACTCAGAAGCTTGAGTCCAGCACAGTGTGGCCAGGGATAGCTTTCCCCGGGGTGGCAAAGGTTCTTCTGCCAGCCCTAGCCAGCTCATGGGACACACATGGCAAGGGGACCATGTGAACCAAGCATGGATTTCACACTGGTTGTCGGGAGGTGTCTCTAATGGTAACTGCTGATTACGCTAGAGTGCCCCGTTTGGACACCACACAAAGAAACCCTGGCTCGACAGGCATACCTTTCAAGTGGAAAAGCACCTGCTCAAAATCCTATGAAAGGGAGAGGAGATGATGAGTCATCCCGTGCCTGCACGTGTCTCCCACGCGTCTCCGAAGTTACCCTAAGTGACTGAGGCAGCATTAGACGGCGGAAGGAGCCGGACTCGCTGTCTCACTCCATGAGTCATCCTGGGCCAAGCGTTCCCTTCTCTGGTTCTTGGTATTGTTTTCCTCGAAGTGGGAGCAGTGATCGCCGCCAAGCCTAGCTTCCGAGGTCTTTGAGGGGAAGAGATGAGACGGTGCGTGTGAAAGCATGCCGGGAAAAGGCCAACAGCAAAGGGACACCCGGCCACAGGCGGCTGCTTAAGCACAACGATGTCCCTAGAGCCACCGGGGTCATCTGATATGCTCATGCCGGACCTCGGGACTCAATGCTCCTGTCACTCGCATTGTCTTCCTGCCACCATCCCTAGGCTTGGTGTCTTGCACTGTGTCCTCAGGGGTGGGGACAAGATGGTGTCCAGGCGCGTCTCTCCTCGGATCATTCATGATTCCAGCGGAAGCACAGGACAGAGGTCGAGACTTCAGGCGCTGGAGTCAAAAGATGTCATCCCGTTGGCTCCAATCTGCACGTCAAAGGCTCCACTGGAGAAGATTTCTGACGCCTCCTTTGCTTTGGTGGCTCCCACCCTGCCGGGATGGAGCTGTCTACGTCCCGGCGCACCGGCCTGAGGCTCGGCAGGGGCGAGCGCGGCCGCTGACGAGGGCCGGCCCCCCTCAGAGCCCCTGCCCGCAGCCCAGCGCCGTCACGCTTTGGACTGCCTCTCGTCCGTCCACTCCTGCTTTGTGCTCTGCAGAGCTTGCGTCTTCTGCTCGTCCACTTGCACGTAGTCTACTCTCTGCTCCTCTGAGAAGAGGAGTTTCTGAAGGGGGAGAACAGAAAGCTTTCGTTACATCCAATTTAAAAATTCGGCACAATGTCAGTCAGTCTCTGGTGGCTTACAGTGTCGAGTATTGGCTGGCCCTCCCTCCTGGGTCGTCACTTGCAGAAGTGTCACGCTGCGTGTGAATGTGCGTGAATCTCTCCTCACCTCTGCTCCCTTCAACTTGGCCCTAGCCAGCTGACTCGCCTTGACCAGTATAACGTGAGTGGGGTGACGGGTGCCCCTCCTAAAGAGAAGAGAGGCGTCCTGCGATCCTGCACTCTCCCTTTTTCCCCTGCCAGGACGCCGGCATGCCCCACGTGGGGACCGTGACGGACTGTCCCACAGGCGACAACTGAGAAGCCCTTGCGGTCGAAAGCCGCAGAGATTCGGGGCTTGTCTTCACTGCACAGCCGACCAGAACTGGCTAATGCACCGTCTGTGCTTCTCTGTCTATCCCGCTGACCAGCTTTGCTGGACTATCATTTTAGGTTTGTGGAATGAAACGAAAGGTAAAGGGCAAGTGGGAGCTCATTCAGCAAAAGGGGAGGGAAGCCTCCCAGACTCTTCTTTTCTCCACACACACAAAATGAAATTACACTGTATATTCTGTTCAGCAAGTGATTTTTCTCATCAAACAATAATACACTGTTAGCGCAGTCTAGACTACGACCATCCCTTGCTAAGAAATATTTAGCCGTTGTCCACTGCTTACCAGCCACTCATTCCATGGCTTCCCCTGTGCAGTGAGTGACAACAGTCAATGGCTAAGGTCCCTTACACGTATTAACTCACTGAGTCCTCACGACAGGCTTCAACATAGGTGTTATTTCTGCTGACCACTCCACAGACAAGAATACTACTCAGAGGAGTCAAAACTGCCCAACCTGGCACTTGAGGCCCTTGACGGAGCTGTTTCAAAGCCAGCTGACAGCTCCCGTCACCACTCCCCAGAGTCTAGCCAAACGGGGCTGTTACTTCTTCCCTCAGCAGGCCCTTCCTATGCCTGGACTACACTTTACCCCACCCTCACCTCTGCCAGAGCAATTTCTCAACAAACCTTATGGTCCGAATTTTGAAGAGCACGAAGACTACGTCCATTTACACATAGACATGCAAAGAACGTTCCCCCCGAGGGAAATACGCCAGGACTTCTGGGCGGCAGAATTAGGGCTGATTTTAAGACTCTTCACTGTACGTGTCTGTATGTTTCAGACTTTGCAAAGAGAACATCCATGGTGGAATCATCGAAACAAAATCCAAACCGAAATGGAATCTCCTGGGAATTCTCAGACACAGAGTACTTCCTACCTGCTGCACAGGGGCTGGTGACGCTGAGTTGAAGTCCAGGGCTAAGTAATCCAGGCTGAATTTCCTCGTCCACGTCAGGGCTCCACTGCTCAGCGAGTTGGCTTCTCCGTGCTCCTCCTAGAAACCAACGTCACAGGATGCGCGTTACCAATTTCGGGCCGGGCCGCCCAGGGGAAGAGCAGCTGCCATCGGACAACAGCGGCCCGACGAGTCCTGGGCAGCTCGGCCTGCACCTCGGAAGGAGAGCTGGCTTTGAAATACAATACAGCCCATTTGGCCTTCACATGAAGCTATGCCTTCATTCACCATTGAAGCAGCTGGCCAAAATCTCCCCCAAGAAGAAATCATTTCACGGATCTGACAGGCCCATGATACCTTAGAGACTTTAAATCCTGAAAAGGTCAATCACACTTACGAAAGCTTTCGTAAAGACATCCCAAGTGCATTTAAAGATACTTTATACAATACAAACAGGGATAACGTGTGCAGCACACAGCCATGGCATCTCCATCCGGCTTCAGACTACACCACCGCTACACGACACACACGGCACATGCCGAGGGCCCCCTTCTACTGCTGCCTTCTTGCCCCCCAAGGGGGTGAGTGCTATCCTGAACTTGGTGTTTACCACTTTTGTTTTTAAAGATGGTTTTATGAATGTGTGAGTGTCCTTAAGTGACATACTGTTTTGTTTTGCCTGTTTTGAACTTTTACCAATAGAACCGTATTGTATGCATTTTTGGTGACTTCAATTTGCGCTCCATTTACATACTTCACATTCACCCATGTCAGTGCCCTATTTCATTCATTTTCATTAGCATACATGATTCCATCGCATAATTTATTTAACTGTTCCACCAACAACAGGCATTTGAGTTGTTTCCAGTTTGGAGGCTCTTACAAGCAATGCTGCTGTGAGCATTCGTGCACCTGTGGAAGAATTTCTAGGGCGTGTCCCTGGGATGGGGGCCCCTTCAACTTGACTATCACCAGCCTGATATGAGGAAAATGGTACTTTACTGTGATTTGATTTTCCACGCCCTTGATAATTGAATTAATTGGCCATCCTTTCATATGTTTACGGGTCATTTCTTTTTTTCTCTTCTGTGAATTATCTGTTTTAGGTTTGTTTTTGTTTTGCTAATTTTTACGCTGAAGTGTTTGTATTTTTCTGATTTTTCTCAGTACTCCCTCACATATCTAAGAGACTAATAATTTGTTGGTTATGTGTGTTGCTAATAGCCCATCACAGTCCACAGTGGGTTTTTCTTGGTGTTTTTTAAGTTAAGAATTGTTCCCGCTTTTAATGTAACATATCAAGATCTTCCTGAGTAGCTTCTTGCTCTTGTATTTTGTTTAAAGCGTTCTTCCTATGCTGAGGTTGTAATTTGTTTTCCCACATCTTCTTCTAAGTTATAACGTTTTTTCCTTTACATTTAAGTAATAATCTAGCCTCAACTGATTTTGACATGTGGTGGTGACACAGGGATACAATTAATTGCCTTTTGTTCTGTTTGTACCCCACGTGGGCAGCCCTCCTTTCCCCAGGAATGCAGCCTCTGTTCACATATCACGTTCCCATATGTGACTGGCTGGTCAGTCCTGCTGACTGTTTTTGCTGCATCTGAGACACTCACATCGCGTTTCTCCTTTAACGTGTTAATGAGCTTGACTGACTTGATAAGATTCCTTTAATTTATGGCCCCGACAGCTCACCTCTCAGGGGGAATTTGTAACAATAAGAGACTTGAAAAAAAATGTTTCTCCTTCTGGCACAGTTTTTGTTTCTTCCAACCTGCTTGTTTGGTTTCTGTCTTTATGCTAGAGCTTCCCTGAGATGTCTGATAAAATCATTGGCTGTCTGCTCATATTTAAGAGTGAAAGGCCAAAACGCTGATCCGAAGCTCCGACTACACGGGTGGTGCTTGTCAGCTGCGGGGTTCACTGCAAGGTGACCTTGCCGGACGATTTTCTTGGGGTGCCCCTAATATTATGACCCATGTCTTGCCTCTTGGGCTGCTCAAATAGGTCAGAGAACTGTCTTCGAATCTCTAGACCCAGTTGTAAAGGTCTGGTTGTCAACATTCTGGAAGAGAGCCGCTGGAAAAGGGCTCGGGAAAGGCTCGCGTATCTATTGTGCATATTTACTTACGTTGTTTTTAGCCTAGTATTCTCGGTCAGATGTGTCTAGCATCCCCCAGGGCAGAGACCCCTTGTTTTACTCTCTCCAGAGACTACACTTCATCTTTTGTGTGAAGTAGGAGAGGGGAAGTCACAGAGGTCAGCCTCCGGGGAGTGGGGGTCTTGCCTTCCCCCGCAGTGTATTTAGGATTCAACTCTCTTGGGTCTGATAAATCATTTACTACAAATCCACCTGCTTTCCAGTTTCCAATACGTTACTGTGTTGTCTTCTTCAGTTCTTCACAGCCGCGTGGGTTTATGCCTTTAACAAATCCTTCACTGTGATTTTAGAGGATGGTTTGGGACGGAGGGAAAACAGAAGTCCGTGGTCAATCTGCCGTCTTTACCGAGATGTCCATGAACAGGTTCTCAAATGTTAAACCCGCTTTGCGTACCTGGAAAAATTCCGACTTGTTCGTGCATATTTTTTAAATTAATTAATTTATTTATTTATCTTTGGCTGCGTTGGGTGTTCGTCGCTGCGTGCGGCCTTTGTCTAGTTGAGGCGAGCGGGGGCTACTCTTCGCGGCGCTGCACGGGCTTCTCATTGCGGTGGCTTCTCTTGTTGGGGAGCACGGGCTCTAGGAGCGTGGGCTTCAGTAGTTGTGGCACAGCGGCTCAGTAGTTGTGGCACGCGGGCTCAGTAGTTGTGGCGCACGGGCTTCGTTTCTCCGCGGCATGTGGGATCTTCCCCGACCAGGGCTCGAACCCGTGTCCCCTGCATTGGCAGGCGGATTCTCAACCACTGCGCCACCAGGGACGCCCGTTCATGCACATTTTCAGTTTTATAAAGTGCTGAACTTATTTTACTAAAATCTTTAGGATTCCTTTTGTAAACAGCTTTACTGAGATAGAATTCCGTACCATGCAATTCGCTCACTTAAAGTGTACAATTCGGTGGTGCTTAGGATAGTCACATGTTTGTGCAATCATCACCTCAATTTTAGAATATTTTCATCACCCCAAAACGAAATCCTGCACCCCTTAGCCGTCATCCCCTAGTCCCAGTCTCTCCCCAAGCTCTAGGCAACCACCACGAATCTAATTTCTGTCTCTATAGGTTTGCTATTCTAGACATGTCTTACAAATGGAATCATACAATACGTGGTTGTGATACTGTGATTTACAAGAAATATATATTTGGTCGTTCAGATGACCAAATATTTACTTCTCATATATAGTTGGTCTTCAGTCCACAATTCCTGGGTCACAGCTCCCAAAACCCTTCGAATTTCCTACGTGTTGAGAATGACAGAGATGTCGCTTATGACAGGAACGAGGTGACTTTTAGGTGGCGCCTAACAACGTGCCTCCTACTTGCCAGGAGAACCAACCATGTGGTCGGAAGCTTGGAACTTTCAGCCCCACTCCCCGGCCCCACCCGATCTCCGGGGAGTGGGGAGGGGCTGGAGCTTGACTCCATCACCAACGGCCAATGATTTCACCAGTCACACTGTATAATGAAGCCTCCATAAAACCCAAGAGGACTGGGTCCAGAGGGCTCCCGGGTTGGTGAACACGTGGGGGTGCTGGGAGAGTGGCCCCTGGTGACGGCGTGGAAGCTCCGGGCCCTTTCCTCATGCCTCGCCCTGTGCCTCTCTTCCATCTGGATGTTCATCTGCATCCTTTATCATACCCTTTTAGAATAAACTGGTAAACGTAAGTAAGTGCTTCCCTGAATTCTGTGAGCTGCCCTAGCGAATGAGTCAAACCCAAGGAGGGGGACGTGGGGACCTCCCATCTGTAGCCAGCCAGTCAGAAGCACAGATAACAACCTGGGACGGTGACTAGCAGCTCAAGTTGGAAGGGGGGGGGGGCAGTCCTGTAGGACTGAACCTGTAACCTGTGGAATCGGATGCTATCTCCCGGGAGAAAAGGTCAGAATGGAGTTGACTCCTCGGACACCCTGCCGGTGTCCGAGAATTGCTTGGTGTTATGTGGGAACCCACCCCAGCCAACACACACACATCCTGGAATTGGGTCCAGAAATCCAAAGGAGTGGTCTTTTGTGACTGGCTTCTTTCACTCAGCATATTGTTTGCAAGGTTCATCCTTGTTGTTTCATGGATCTGATTTCATGGTATGGCTGCATAACACTCCATTGTGTAGCCATACCACATTTTATTCACCCGTTCAGCATTTGGTGAACACTTCGGTTGCTTTCGCTCGTTGGCCATTATGAAGAATGATGCTATGAACATTCACGTGCAAGATTTGGTTGGACTTATTCTTGCTTAGGAATTTTAACCTGCATGAATGAGTGAGATTGATATATAATTTTCTACTTGTGTTAGTGCTCTTTGTTTTGGTATCAAGTTATTTTAGCCTTACAAAATAAGCTGCGTAGTATTTCCTCTTTTTGCCTTTCCCTGGAGGTGCTGTTGTAAGACTGCAATGATCGCTCCCTTTTGATAGAAGGTTTCTGTAAAGTTTTGGGGGCCTCGTGATCCTTTGTAGTAAAAACTTCCCTACGTATTCAGCTTCTCTAATAATTTGTGTTTTCTGTTTTTACTTGAGTCAGTTTTTAATAATATTTTTCTGAGAATTTGCCTGTTTTCACTAAAGTTTTCAAATTCACTCAATATGAAGTTGTTCATACTATTCTCACGTCATTAATCTCTGATGTATTTGCAATTATTACCTCCTTTGCATTCTTAATATTGAATATTTGCATGCATTGCTTTCTCTTGATTGGTTGCGTTCAATTTTAATCTCTTAAAAGAGCAAATTAGGTTGGTGGTGATTCCAATTTTGCTGTTTATTTTGTTAATTTCTGTGCTCACTTTTTTTTTTTTTTTTTGGAGTTCATTTTTTTTTTTTAATTTATTTATTTATGGCTGTGTTGGGTCTTCGTTTCTGTGCGAGGGCTTCCTCCAGTTGCGGCAAGCGGGGGCCACTCTTCATCGCGGTGCGCGGGCCTCTCATTATCGCGGCCTCTCCCATTGCGGAGCACGGGCTCCAGACGCGCAGGCTCAGTAGTTGTGGCTCACAGGCCTAGTTGCTCCGCGGCATGTGGGATCTTCCCAGACCAGGGCTCGAACCCGTGTCCCCTGCACTGGCAGGCAGACTCTCAACCACTGCGCCACCAGGGATGCCCTGTTCTCACTTTTATTCATTTTCCTTTCATGGGGTTTATTTCTTCAATTTATTATTATGAAAACTTTCTAATAATCAGCCAAATTGAAGAAGATATGCTATGAACACCCATATACCTACCATCCACATTCTACCACTAACATCTGACTACAGTGAACTATTTGTGAGTCTTTGGACTGAGGATTGGTGTCTTTCATGAACTGTGAGAAACTGACATTATCCCTTCACATACTGCTTCTCTATTTTTTCCCTATTATCTCCTTCTGTAAGGCCGACTGGACAAATGTTTGACCTTCTCATGCTATCTTCCATTTCTCAACTTTGTTTATGTTTTTATCTCCTTGTCCTGACTTATCAGTAACTTCAAAACTATATTCTAGTTCACTACATTACTCTTTGGGTTTAGTCTGTTTAACTCACCCATTGAGTTTCTAATTGCATCCCTATTTTTATGTCTAGAAGTTCTAAATGGTCTTTTCTAATCCACCTGGTCATTTTTAAATAGTATCTTGTGACTCAGTCCAACTGTCAACTCCTCATCTTCTTTTTTAAATATATAAAACATAGTTATTTTATATGTGAAATCTAATATTTCTAATAACGACTTACTTCTATATGTGATTTTACTTTTTGTAATTCCTATTGATCCTCAGGATTTGCAGTTTCTCAATATTTTTGGCCCGAGAGATCCCCTTTCCTTTCTTGGCAGTTGAGGTTTGGATTCAACAAATACATTTAAAACTGTATTCTCTACCATTTTAAGATGATTTTTATATGGTGGTCATGTGGTTTTCACGGTACCCTGCCTACTGAAGTGCTTCATCAAATTTTAAAAAATAGAACAGGGACTTCCCTGGTGGCGCAGTGGTTAAGAATCCACCTGCCAATGCAGGGGACACGGGTTCGAGCCCTGGTCCGGGAAGATCCCACGTGCCGCGGAGCAACTAAGCCCGTGCGCCACAACTACTGAGCCTGCGTGTCACAACTACTGAAGCCCGCGAGCCACAACTACTGAAGCCCTTGCGCCTAGAGCCCGTGCTCCGCAACAAGGGAAACCACCGCAATGAGAAGCCCGTGCTCCGCAACAAGAGAAACCACCGCAATGAGAAGCCCGTGCACCGCAACGAAGAGTAGCCCCCGCTCGCCGCAACTAGAGAAAGCCCGCGCACAGCAACGAAGACCCAACGCAGCCAAAAAGAAATTAATTAATTTAAAAAAAAGAATATGTTTTTAAAATATCCTGCTGGTCAGCAAGAAGATAACAGCAATACCAATGTTTTTGGAAATGGGCGAAGGATATGAATAGGCTAGTTACAGAAAAGGAAATCCCCAAAGGTCGCAAGAATATAGTAGGAGTGCAGACGGGTACAGCCATAGCAGAGAGCAGCGTGGCGCGACTGAATCCAATGACGGCTGCCCATCCCTAAAGCCCAGCAATTCTGCTCCTGGGAACTTGCCACCGGTCCCCTTAATGGGTACGTATGAGGATGTCCATCAGGTATTTTTCGCGGAGGCGGGAGTCAGAGCCCCCTAGACGTCCCACTGACCCTCCTTCTGCCCTTATTTCAGACCCTCAGGTGGGTCTGGTTAATTCATGAGTTTCCTCCTGTGATATGGACGACAGCAGAAGCCAACGTGCTAGACCCTCGCTCAGTACATTCTCTGGGCTTTTCCCGCACATGTCCAACCAGTGTCCACGCCTACTCACTACCTACCCATGTGAGTCCGGCTCTGCACTGATGGTTTTTTTTTTCTTTTTCCAGTGATGATGATTAAAACCTATTTGCTAAACCTAAAACTAAAAAACTATACGAATGTCTGCTCATGGCTGCCCCTCTGCAACTCCCACAGGGGAACCTGGGACAGAGAGCTCATTGAGTCTTCCGTAAGTGACTGTGAGGCTTTAATTCCCACTTGGCTTTCGTACAGGACCGCGGCTCGGCCTCCCTAGTCAGTCGGCTGTGGTGCGAGTGGGTACAGCGTGGAGATCAGCAGATGCAGGGCCCCTGCTGCGTCTGGAGAGCCAGTGTTAAAGCTTCACCAGTGCAGCACTGGCAGCCCGGGCGAGGGCGCCTGCTGAGTGAGCGTCCACCTCGGGGCAGCCTCTGGGGCCGAGGGCGGGGCAGCCTCTGGGGCCGAGGGCAGGGCTGCGGAAGGACGGTGACCAGCCCAGCAGGTGGAGGAGTGGCCTGCAAACAGCTGAGAGGAAGCCAGACCGGCCCGTGTCACCTCCTGGCCCTGGGACGCGAGGGGCCGGGCCGGCCCAGGGGGGACCTGTGAGGCCTTGGCTGGCGCATCTCTCAGGACAGCTGACGTGGATCAGCTCTCCGGCAGGAAAGATGCTGTTTCTGCGTTCGGTCAGGTAAGTCAGTGGCTCCCCGCTAAGAGTACGCACGGGAACCTAGCCCGGGTTAGCTGAGCAGCGCTGGCCTATGGCCTGAGCGTCCAGTCCCTCCCCCTCCCCCTCCCCCTCCCCCAGCTCACCCATGGAAGCCCTAACCCCGCCACGGGATGGACTCTGGAGGCGGGCCTTTGGGAGGTAATAGGGTCTGGACGAGGTCATGCGGGTGGCACCTCCATGATGGGGTCAGTGAAGACGCCCACCAGCCCTGACCTCCCCGCTCGGTGGAGACCCCGCTGCTTGGAGGTCCTACGCTTCCCTTGCTGTTTGCGGTTTACTCTGGGCTTTACCGGGGGGCAGGGTCGGAGGGCTATGGGGGTGCGTGGGTGGCCCTTATTGCCTGGAGCAGATGGTTTGGGAGACGGGTCAAGGCCTCGGGAACGGAAAGGCGGCGTTCCCGGCTCGGTGGTGACTCCGTGGGCACTCGGCGCCCGCCCCACACCGCCCGGCCCCGGACAGGAGGGGCCGGTCTGCGCAGGCGCATCCGGGGCGCCCGAAAGGAGCGGGGCTTCACGCCGGAGCTGAGTCTGTGCAGCCCGACGGGGCCTCCGGGCCGGCCCGTGGGGGCAGGGCGGCAGCCAATCCGGTGCCGGGAGGCGTCGTCAGGGGTGTCTGCGCAGGCGCCCTGGGCGTCCCGGGGCCGAAGGGGCGGGGCCGCGTGTGGCGCGCAGGCTCTCCTCGGCTCTCAGAGGGACGCGCGGCGGCCATGCAGGCCCCGGGGGACGGCAGCGCGGCAGGCGCAGGGGGCCGAGGTGGCCAGCAAAGCTCCGGAACTCCTGGTTGCCAGAGAAGATCAGGTAGCCCTGAAGGCGAGGGTGTTCCCCGGCGCCCGGAAGCCCGGCGTGGGCCTGGCCGAGGAGGAGCAGCGATGGGAGGCCCTGCTGCAGGCCCTCAGGGTGGGCGGGCGTCACGTGCCCTAAGACGTGGTGGAGGTGCAGCGCTCGTGGCTGTCGGGCCTGGAAGAAGACAGCTGGTGCTGTATCCTTTCCGTGGAGCCTCCGTGGGCTGGGGCAGCGGTGCGGTGGCCGGGTACGTGGCGGCCGCCTGCGGAGGGGACGGAGGGGAGCGCAGGGCGCAGTCAGGGGCAGCAGGGGCGGGCAGCCTGGCAGGAAAGGGGATTGTCAATGCCTGAGGAGCCTGGAGGGTGGGGAAGGACCGAAGGGTTAGGGAGGCGGCTCCGGGCGGTCTCATCCTGGGGTAAAAACGGGCCTCTGAGGTGTGGGCAAGCCCGAGATACCAGCAGATTCAGTAGCGGATGGTGCCTTAACCACGTCTCCCCCAGCAAGCTCACAGTGCCTTTCCGATCCCTCGTGGAGGCACACATGGCCCACAGAGCTCTGATCGCAGGTGCCCAGCGTGACCCAGGCGTGATTCGGGAGGAATATACAGTGAATGGCAGTGCCCTAACTATGTGAGTTCTAGAAGAGTCTGCCGTGGGCGGGGGTCGGTGGCAGGTGCTGGGATCTGATCTCTGTCTTAAGAGTGCTGTGATGGGGCCGCCCATATACGGGCTTGGTATAAGGAGGGGGCTGGGGGCTGGTGCCCTGGACCTACGTGAGCGATCTCCCCTTTAACCTGATTTCCCTTTTCCCTCACTTGTAGTAGATGGACTGCTGAAGACCTTGATCTCTTCCGAATTTCCATCGACTCCATCTTCGATCGGCTTTCCCGGGTGATTGGGAATATTCAGCGCCTTTGGCCCCCGCCCCCCTAAAGGCTACGCGAAGGAAAGGGGGCTGAGGGCTAACCTTGTGTCCCCTACTAGGCAAGGCTTAGGGAATTCAAACTTGAGTAATCACCACTTTGTTATTTGGGTTTAATGTTTTGCCGGTACTGGCCCTTGGTATCTCCTGGTTCACTTGTTTGGTTTCCCTGCGGCTCGAGGAGTGGGATGCTTCAATGTGTATTACTGCAGAAAATAAAACTAGGCTACTGTTTTGTGTCACAGTTTCTTTTCAGCTGATGCATTTCTGGATTTTTTATCTTTGTCCTCGTGTTGGAGGGAAGGTTCTGGAATTCAGATATTCCAGTAGTACAAGGTAATTGAAGACAGTTTAGGAAAATGAAAATCAAGCCCGATGTTCAGCACTAACTACTGTCAACATTTTAGAACTAATTTTTTAGTTGTACTTGCACGCTAAATGTATAACGGTATGCAATGTAGAAGTCATCAAGTTTAGCATTAAATTTTTTCCTGACTTTTTTTCATTTAACATACTAGCTTCTCCACATTCTAAAAACTCTTCAAAAATATGTTATTGAGTGAAGGTATATAAGATGCATCATAACGTAATCATTGAACATTTAAGTTGTTTTCAGCTTTTTCATTGCTACGGTTAACGATTCCATGGAATTCATGTATGTAATTCTTTCCATGAATGGTTACTTCCTTAAAGTATATTCCAAAAGTTAGAAATATTGATCTAAATGTTTACTTTTCTATTTCTTTTTTGAGACTCTTGATCACAGGGAATTCCCTGTCAGTCCAGTGGTTAGGACACCGTGCTTCCACTGCAGGGGCCACGGGTTCGATCCCTGGTTGGGGAACTAAGATCCTGTAAGCCACGCGGCATGGAAAAAAAAAAAAAGAGAGAGAGAGAGAGAGGAAACAGACTGTCTTTAAAAGAAAAAAAAAGACTCTATCACAATTTCTCTTCAGAAAATACACCCACTACCAGATTTCTGGTTTCCTAACATCCTTGTCACAATTGGCTTGGTTTCCTACTAAAATTAAAAACTTGGTTTGCACAAGAAGAGAAAAACCCTAGGCACAGTAAAATAGCAGTGTTGTGGCTGACCGGGCTTGTTTCAGATCAGCGCAGGAAAGTGCTGGTACAAGAACAATTAGTTGAGCGTTTGGGCAGGCGGAGTTAGCTCCCTCTGATATCCTTGATCCTGTGATCTTGCTAAACTCACTGACTGGTTCTCCTCACTCTTGTACATTGCATTCGGTTTTCTACGTAGACAATCACGTTGTCTGCAGAGAAAATTTTACTTCTTCCTTTCCGATTGGGATGTCTTTTATCAATTGATCTGTCTCCTCATAACGGGCTGGAGTTTTCTGAATCTTAGCATACCCTTTTCCTTGGGTGCTGGGTATTTTTTTTCCTAAGTATATTCCAGAACTTCAAAAAATCTAATATTGTTAACTTACTTGGAAACAGTTTGGTCCTTTTGAGTCTTGCCTTGAGACTTTATGGGTGGGAGCAGAGCAGCTTTTAGTTTTCCACACTACTGAGACAAGATCCCTCTGAGTACTGTACATGATGTCACCCGAATTCGGAGTTTCGACTAGCGGACCCTCCGCCCTTGGGCACGGTTCTCCCCCTGTGCCGCTGTGTCCTCTCCGGTCCTCCACCCGCCAGCTCCGGCTGCCCGCGCTCTGCGATCCACCCCCGAGACCCGGGGAGGCGGCTGGACTCGGTCCGGACAGTCCGTGTAGACAGCAAGCTGGGGCAGCTGCACGGCTCACCTCTTCGGGGTCTCGGCTCCCAGAGGTCACTGAGGGTCCTCCCTCGCCTGAGGCCCAGTTTCTTCACAGCCTGTGTTTCGTATCTTTTGGCTGCATTTAGGGGATTCTTGCCAGCCAGTGGCGGGGAGATCCGGTCCCTGTTCCTGCATGTGCGTGAGCGGAGTCTGCCGGGACAGAACCCAGAGAGCTCTGGCCGCGTGGGCTGGAGGGAGGGGGACGCTGGTGCTGGGGATGGTGGCGGTGGGCATGGCGATGACGGTGATGAAGGAGCATGTCCCCCGCCCGGCACGCAGCAGCTCTGGTGGCTACAGTGATCCTGCCTTTCAAAATAAAAGTCAGATCACGTCTCCCCTGCCTAATTCCCGTCACGGGCTCCATTCTCACCCAGAACATAAGCCAGAGGTCCTTGTAATGGCCAGCAAGCCCCCACATTCTAATCTGTGAATCCCCCATTGCCCCTCTTACCTCCTCCGCTCTCTCTTGCTCACTCCCCGCCAGCCACGCTGGCCTCTTGCCTGTGCCCTCAACATTCCAGGTTTTCTACTGAGTTAGGGCTTCTGCACAGTCTGTTCTCCCTGCCTTGAATGTGCTCTCAAATACTGCGCCTGGCTGACTCTCTCATCTCCTGCGAGTCTGCCCGGATCTCATCTTCTCACCCTACTTCTTCCTGTGGCCACCAACAGCGCAGTGTGCAGCCAATCCTCTTCATGCTGTTCTTTTCCACACCACTCATCACCTTCTCTAATACAGTATAATTTACAAGTTGACTCTTTATTTCCTGCCTCTTCCCCATAGAGATAACCACTATTCTGACTTCTACCACCGTAGAGTATGAAAGTGAATTAAAAGTCTCATGTTGAAGACCCAAACAATGGAAATGATTTAAAATTTCAAGACAGACATAAAACAGTTAGGATGCAATTGTTCATACAAAGGTAAGCAAAAGATAAAACTCATGGAAATGGAGGTTTTGGCCATGAAACCAAGACCAAAACAACAGTGCTGGACAGAAGCCAAATGGCTCTGATCAGGCAGAGGGGACGCGTGCCATGGATCGTTCTGCCTTCCCCATGGAGCTCCCCCAGGAACCGATGTCTGTACGCGGCGGCAGAGTGGGGTCAGGTTCGTTACCATCCCCGTGGAGCTCCAGTGACCTGGCAGCCTTGACCGTCCCCGCGGCTCTCCAGCCCCCCTCTGCCATCGGTGAAGTGCCCGTGGCGGGGAGTGTGCGTCTCAGCTCTGCTGTCTCCCGTCGGGCCCCCTGCTCCGGCCTCCACCACTGCCACTCGCTCTCAGTTGCAGAAAATAAAAACTAAACTTGTAACAACAAATGACAATTAAAATAAGGAAATGATAACGATAAATGCAACTTAAGATCAAGGAAAATAAAGAAGTAGAAAGCTGGCAACTTAGGGAGCTGTCTGCTGAAGTAAAGGGGCCAGAGCACGAGGGGCCTGGGGCTCAGAGACCTTTAGGTCAGGCTTCCCGGCCCCTGCTTCTGAGGTTAGCCCTGTGGGCCGACCTGCTCTCCTTTAGGTCAAGGGCTCGGTCTGGAGTGTGTGTCAGGAAAAAGCGTTCATGGTAATCAGCCTCGGACTTGACCAGGGGGAGGAATTTCACGTGGCTTCTCCTCCTTCCTCTCAGCACCAGGACTCCCGTTGGCTGTAGGGTCTCTGCTTTTGGCCTGTTTTCCCCAGACCTGAGCCCCTGCTATTCTGGTGGTCTCTGCCTCACATCGTGGCCTAGAGATGCTGCTGACCTGGCAGCCAGGGCCACTGGGAGTCTCAGCCATAGGGAAAAGGGAGGCGGTGGCACAAGAGACCCCCTCTGGGGAGAAGCAAGCTGGGCGCTGTTGCTTTTTAATGTCAGTAATGACAAAGGTGGTGTTATACGTGGTATCTGGCAGAGCCGGTAACTTTACTGCCAATGATCGGAGCTGGTTGCTGACCCAGGTGTCAAGATGTGGTTTGGCTGAGCAGGAGCAGCGCTGCTTACAGCCACCCGCTCAACTGTTTGCAGCGAAGTAACATGGATGCAGGTCATGCCACGGGAGTCAGGTGAAGTCTGTTGTACTTGAAAATGGCAATGAAGTCTACTTCCACTTATTCAGGTTTCAGAATGTGTCCCGTAGTTTTTCAGATGTCGTCACTTAAATAAGAGGGCACTTAGGTCACGATTCCTCTCCTTATAAGACTTTTATTAATGCCAGACATGAAATAGTAAAAGCGTAGTGAATTGTTAAACATCTGCACGGTTGTGGATACAAAGGTGGTTTGAACGGGGCCCGAGGAGGAGGCCTTGAGAGGGGGGAAGCCAGGCCTCAGGGGAGCCATCAGTCTCGACCCGGACCCAACGGCCACGACTCAGCTGCTGCTTGCTGCGTGGTGAAGTGGCCTGGACACTGAGTCCCCAGGGTCACACCATGCGCTTGTAGCCAGGCTGTGTGCTGGGCCTCAGGGCTCCGCCCTCCCCAAGGAAAGCTTAACTCCCAACGTTCCTGGGCCTGTGGACTTAGGCTTGAGACCCTTCGGTCCCCCTTTCTGCATGACAAAACCCCTGATCTGGAAGTATTTCCTAATGAAAGGAGACGGAAGGAAACGGAGCAAAAAGGAGCTACAGAAAATAATGCGAGATTAATTGCTGCACTGTCCTGTTGATTCCCAGATCTTCTAGAAAGGTGTACTCTGCGCAGTGTACAGACATGCCATGTGTACTTGACTTGGAGTGGTATCTGGGATCATTTCTGGTAAAAAAAAAAAAAACAAAAACAAAAATCCCTCAGACCCCATCAGAATCATAGCCCTCCATTACACGTGGATTACCTCTGCCGGAAAACAAGATTTGGCCGGCATCGTTGTGATTTACGGTGCCTTTCTCAGGAGCATATGCTGCCGTCAGCTCAAAACTACCTGTATTTTGTGTCCCTGAATCATTATGCCTTTGTGTAGCCATCCATTAGCAGTTTTATCAAAGCAAGACATAATCCCATACACCCAGGGAATCCCATACACCCAAGACGTAATCCCACACGCCCTGGCGAAGTCATATTTTTTTAAATCCCTAATCACTTCCAAACAAGTCACGGCTGCTCAAGTGTCTATTGTTTCGTGCAGTAAGTATGTCCCTGGAAACGTTTTGTAGAAACAGATTTTTGTTTTTTGGTCAACTGGACGACATTTCACTGCCGACAAAATTTCAGCTGCCTTTACTATTCCAATCTATCCTCAATCTGCTGAGGTACTTGACACTTGGACGTACAGTTTTTCTGCACTGGCCTTTGTCAGGCAATCAGTGACCTAAACACAGGTGGCCCACACATAGGGAAGCCACCATCTATGGGAACTGGCAGTCCGTAGCCCTGGATTCCTGCCTGAGGCTCTGTGACTCCTTGCAAGTCACAGAAGGAAGAAGGCAGCTCCTTACAGGCTCTGGCCGGGGAGCAGGCCGTGGGCTCAGGGAGCCCTCTCGTGGCTCCATCCAGGCTCACTAAGGACTCTTAACTTAGTCGAAGCCCTTGGCAATTGCCCCCCCCCCCCCGTCTTGCTCTGGGAAGAAAATGATGTCACCAGACCGTGCTGCTTTGAACATCAAAATTACTTCTTTCCTGGTCTGAAAAGCCAAGATTTTGGCACTTACCTTCGGAGCAGTTCGAGACCCTGAAACCCTACAGCAAAGCCTACAGTTGCCCTGCCTAACCCTGGCTGCCGCAGACCTGCCCGCCTATGTGATCCATCCCCGTATATGAGACACCGTGGCCGAACAGTGGGCCAGAACCTGCCGACTACCCAGTTGTTCAGATTTGTCTTCTGGCTGCAGGTGCTCAGAAGGATCAGGTAGGGGCATTAAGTAAAACTCTGTGCCCAATCGAGCCTGTCGTCTGGGTCCCCTGAACCCCAGTGCCCCAGGAAGGAAGGGGTGACAAGATGCCCTCATTGCATGGTGGGAACGTGTGCACGCTCCAGAGCTAGTCACCACTAAAGCAGAAGGGAAACATTAGCCGGGAAACCCGAGACTTGAAGTCACCGGTTTTTGGTTGGTTTGTTTGCTGTTGTTTCTTGGGTCATCACAATCACTCAGAAGCTTGAGTCCAGCACAGTGTGGCCAGGGATAGCTTTCCCCGGGGTGGCAAAGGTTCTTCTGCCAGCCCTAGCCAGCTCATGGGACACACATGGCAAGGGGACCATGTGAACCAAGCATGGATTTCACACTGGTTGTCGGGAGGTGTCTCTAATGGTAACTGCTGATTACGCTAGAGTGCCCCGTTTGGACACCACACAAAGAAACCCTGGCTCGACAGGCATACCTTTCAAGTGGAAAAGCACCTGCTCAAAATCCTATGAAAGGGAGAGGAGATGATGAGTCATCCCGTGCCTGCACGTGTCTCCCACGCGTCTCCGAAGTTACCCTAAGTGACTGAGGCAGCATTAGACGGCGGAAGGAGCCGGACTCGCTGTCTCACTCCATGAGTCATCCTGGGCCAAGCGTTCCCTTCTCTGGTTCTTGGTATTGTTTTCCTCGAAGTGGGAGCAGTGATCGCCGCCAAGCCTAGCTTCCGAGGTCTTTGAGGGGAAGAGATGAGACGGTGCGTGTGAAAGCATGCCGGGAAAAGGCCAACAGCAAAGGGACACCCGGCCACAGGCGGCTGCTTAAGCACAACGATGTCCCTAGAGCCACCGGGGTCATCTGATATGCTCATGCCGGACCTCGGGACTCAATGCTCCTGTCACTCGCATTGTCTTCCTGCCACCATCCCTAGGCTTGGTGTCTTGCACTGTGTCCTCAGGGGTGGGGACAAGATGGTGTCCAGGCGCGTCTCTCCTCGGATCATTCATGATTCCAGCGGAAGCACAGGACAGAGGTCGAGACTTCAGGCGCTGGAGTCAAAAGATGTCATCCCGTTGGCTCCAATCTGCACGTCAAAGGCTCCACTGGAGAAGATTTCTGACGCCTCCTTTGCTTTGGTGGCTCCCACCCTGCCGGGATGGAGCTGTCTACGTCCCGGCGCACCGGCCTGAGGCTCGGCAGGGGCGAGCGCGGCCGCTGACGAGGGCCGGCCCCCCTCAGAGCCCCTGCCCGCAGCCCAGCGCCGTCACGCTTTGGACTGCCTCTCGTCCGTCCACTCCTGCTTTGTGCTCTGCAGAGCTTGCGTCTTCTGCTCGTCCACTTGCACGTAGTCTACTCTCTGCTCCTCTGAGAAGAGGAGTTTCTGAAGGGGGAGAACAGAAAGCTTTCGTTACATCCAATTTAAAAATTCGGCACAATGTCAGTCAGTCTCTGGTGGCTTACAGTGTCGAGTATTGGCTGGCCCTCCCTCCTGGGTCGTCACTTGCAGAAGTGTCACGCTGCGTGTGAATGTGCGTGAATCTCTCCTCACCTCTGCTCCCTTCAACTTGGCCCTAGCCAGCTGACTCGCCTTGACCAGTATAACGTGAGTGGGGTGACGGGTGCCCCTCCTAAAGAGAAGAGAGGCGTCCTGCGATCCTGCACTCTCCCTTTTTCCCCTGCCAGGACGCCGGCATGCCCCACGTGGGGACCGTGACGGACTGTCCCACAGGCGACAACTGAGAAGCCCTTGCGGTCGAAAGCCGCAGAGATTCGGGGCTTGTCTTCACTGCACAGCCGACCAGAACTGGCTAATGCACCGTCTGTGCTTCTCTGTCTATCCCGCTGACCAGCTTTGCTGGACTATCATTTTAGGTTTGTGGAATGAAACGAAAGGTAAAGGGCAAGTGGGAGCTCATTCAGCAAAAGGGGAGGGAAGCCTCCCAGACTCTTCTTTTCTCCACACACACAAAATGAAATTACACTGTATATTCTGTTCAGCAAGTGATTTTTCTCATCAAACAATAATACACTGTTAGCGCAGTCTAGACTACGACCATCCCTTGCTAAGAAATATTTAGCCGTTGTCCACTGCTTACCAGCCACTCATTCCATGGCTTCCCCTGTGCAGTGAGTGACAACAGTCAATGGCTAAGGTCCCTTACACGTATTAACTCACTGAGTCCTCACGACAGGCTTCAACATAGGTGTTATTTCTGCTGACCACTCCACAGACAAGAATACTACTCAGAGGAGTCAAAACTGCCCAACCTGGCACTTGAGGCCCTTGACGGAGCTGTTTCAAAGCCAGCTGACAGCTCCCGTCACCACTCCCCAGAGTCTAGCCAAACGGGGCTGTTACTTCTTCCCTCAGCAGGCCCTTCCTATGCCTGGACTACACTTTACCCCACCCTCACCTCTGCCAGAGCAATTTCTCAACAAACCTTATGGTCCGAATTTTGAAGAGCACGAAGACTACGTCCATTTACACATAGACATGCAAAGAACGTTCCCCCCGAGGGAAATACGCCAGGACTTCTGGGCGGCAGAATTAGGGCTGATTTTAAGACTCTTCACTGTACGTGTCTGTATGTTTCAGACTTTGCAAAGAGAACATCCATGGTGGAATCATCGAAACAAAATCCAAACCGAAATGGAATCTCCTGGGAATTCTCAGACACAGAGTACTTCCTACCTGCTGCACAGGGGCTGGTGACGCTGAGTTGAAGTCCAGGGCTAAGTAATCCAGGCTGAATTTCCTCGTCCACGTCAGGGCTCCACTGCTCAGCGAGTTGGCTTCTCCGTGCTCCTCCTAGAAACCAACGTCACAGGATGCGCGTTACCAATTTCGGGCCGGGCCGCCCAGGGGAAGAGCAGCTGCCATCGGACAACAGCGGCCCGACGAGTCCTGGGCAGCTCGGCCTGCACCTCGGAAGGAGAGCTGGCTTTGAAATACAATACAGCCCATTTGGCCTTCACATGAAGCTATGCCTTCATTCACCATTGAAGCAGCTGGCCAAAATCTCCCCCAAGAAGAAATCATTTCACGGATCTGACAGGCCCATGATACCTTAGAGACTTTAAATCCTGAAAAGGTCAATCACACTTACGAAAGCTTTCGTAAAGACATCCCAAGTGCATTTAAAGATACTTTATACAATACAAACAGGGATAACGTGTGCAGCACACAGCCATGGCATCTCCATCCGGCTTCAGACTACACCACCGCTACACGACACACACGGCACATGCCGAGGGCCCCCTTCTACTGCTGCCTTCTTGCCCCCCAAGGGGGTGAGTGCTATCCTGAACTTGGTGTTTACCACTTTTGTTTTTAAAGATGGTTTTATGAATGTGTGAGTGTCCTTAAGTGACATACTGTTTTGTTTTGCCTGTTTTGAACTTTTACCAATAGAACCGTATTGTATGCATTTTTGGTGACTTCAATTTGCGCTCCATTTACATACTTCACATTCACCCATGTCAGTGCCCTATTTCATTCATTTTCATTAGCATACATGATTCCATCGCATAATTTATTTAACTGTTCCACCAACAACAGGCATTTGAGTTGTTTCCAGTTTGGAGGCTCTTACAAGCAATGCTGCTGTGAGCATTCGTGCACCTGTGGAAGAATTTCTAGGGCGTGTCCCTGGGATGGGGGCCCCTTCAACTTGACTATCACCAGCCTGATATGAGGAAAATGGTACTTTACTGTGATTTGATTTTCCACGCCCTTGATAATTGAATTAATTGGCCATCCTTTCATATGTTTACGGGTCATTTCTTTTTTTCTCTTCTGTGAATTATCTGTTTTAGGTTTGTTTTTGTTTTGCTAATTTTTACGCTGAAGTGTTTGTATTTTTCTGATTTTTCTCAGTACTCCCTCACATATCTAAGAGACTAATAATTTGTTGGTTATGTGTGTTGCTAATAGCCCATCACAGTCCACAGTGGGTTTTTCTTGGTGTTTTTTAAGTTAAGAATTGTTCCCGCTTTTAATGTAACATATCAAGATCTTCCTGAGTAGCTTCTTGCTCTTGTATTTTGTTTAAAGCGTTCTTCCTATGCTGAGGTTGTAATTTGTTTTCCCACATCTTCTTCTAAGTTATAACGTTTTTTCCTTTACATTTAAGTAATAATCTAGCCTCAACTGATTTTGACATGTGGTGGTGACACAGGGATACAATTAATTGCCTTTTGTTCTGTTTGTACCCCACGTGGGCAGCCCTCCTTTCCCCAGGAATGCAGCCTCTGTTCACATATCACGTTCCCATATGTGACTGGCTGGTCAGTCCTGCTGACTGTTTTTGCTGCATCTGAGACACTCACATCGCGTTTCTCCTTTAACGTGTTAATGAGCTTGACTGACTTGATAAGATTCCTTTAATTTATGGCCCCGACAGCTCACCTCTCAGGGGGAATTTGTAACAATAAGAGACTTGAAAAAAAATGTTTCTCCTTCTGGCACAGTTTTTGTTTCTTCCAACCTGCTTGTTTGGTTTCTGTCTTTATGCTAGAGCTTCCCTGAGATGTCTGATAAAATCATTGGCTGTCTGCTCATATTTAAGAGTGAAAGGCCAAAACGCTGATCCGAAGCTCCGACTACACGGGTGGTGCTTGTCAGCTGCGGGGTTCACTGCAAGGTGACCTTGCCGGACGATTTTCTTGGGGTGCCCCTAATATTATGACCCATGTCTTGCCTCTTGGGCTGCTCAAATAGGTCAGAGAACTGTCTTCGAATCTCTAGACCCAGTTGTAAAGGTCTGGTTGTCAACATTCTGGAAGAGAGCCGCTGGAAAAGGGCTCGGGAAAGGCTCGCGTATCTATTGTGCATATTTACTTACGTTGTTTTTAGCCTAGTATTCTCGGTCAGATGTGTCTAGCATCCCCCAGGGCAGAGACCCCTTGTTTTACTCTCTCCAGAGACTACACTTCATCTTTTGTGTGAAGTAGGAGAGGGGAAGTCACAGAGGTCAGCCTCCGGGGAGTGGGGGTCTTGCCTTCCCCCGCAGTGTATTTAGGATTCAACTCTCTTGGGTCTGATAAATCATTTACTACAAATCCACCTGCTTTCCAGTTTCCAATACGTTACTGTGTTGTCTTCTTCAGTTCTTCACAGCCGCGTGGGTTTATGCCTTTAACAAATCCTTCACTGTGATTTTAGAGGATGGTTTGGGACGGAGGGAAAACAGAAGTCCGTGGTCAATCTGCCGTCTTTACCGAGATGTCCATGAACAGGTTCTCAAATGTTAAACCCGCTTTGCGTACCTGGAAAAATTCCGACTTGTTCGTGCATATTTTTTAAATTAATTAATTAATTTATTTATCTTTGGCTGCGTTGGGTGTTCGTCGCTGCGTGCGGCCTTTGTCTAGTTGAGGCGAGCGGGGGCTACTCTTCGCGGCGCTGCACGGGCTTCTCATTGCGGTGGCTTCTCTTGTTGGGGAGCACGGGCTCTAGGAGCGTGGGCTTCAGTAGTTGTGGCACAGCGGCTCAGTAGTTGTGGCACGCGGGCTCAGTAGTTGTGGCGCACGGGCTTCGTTTCTCCGCGGCATGTGGGATCTTCCCCGACCAGGGCTCGAACCCGTGTCCCCTGCATTGGCAGGCGGATTCTCAACCACTGCGCCACCAGGGACGCCCGTTCATGCACATTTTCAGTTTTATAAAGTGCTGAACTTATTTTACTAAAATCTTTAGGATTCCTTTTGTAAACAGCTTTACTGAGATAGAATTCCGTACCATGCAATTCGCTCACTTAAAGTGTACAATTCGGTGGTGCTTAGGATAGTCACATGTTTGTGCAATCATCACCTCAATTTTAGAATATTTTCATCACCCCAAAACGAAATCCTGCACCCCTTAGCCGTCATCCCCTAGTCCCAGTCTCTCCCCAAGCTCTAGGCAACCACCACGAATCTAATTTCTGTCTCTATAGGTTTGCTATTCTAGACATGTCTTACAAATGGAATCATACAATACGTGGTTGTGATACTGTGATTTACAAGAAATATATATTTGGTCGTTCAGATGACCAAATATTTACTTCTCATATATAGTTGGTCTTCAGTCCACAATTCCTGGGTCACAGCTCCCAAAACCCTTCGAATTTCCTACGTGTTGAGAATGACAGAGATGTCGCTTATGACAGGAACGAGGTGACTTTTAGGTGGCGCCTAACAACGTGCCTCCTACTTGCCAGGAGAACCAACCATGTGGTCGGAAGCTTGGAACTTTCAGCCCCACTCCCCGGCCCCACCCGGTCTCCGGGGAGTGGGGAGGGGCTGGAGCTTGACTCCATCACCAACGGCCAATGATTTCACCAGTCACACTGTATAATGAAGCCTCCATAAAACCCAAGAGGACTGGGTCCAGAGGGCTCCCGGGTTGGTGAACACGTGGGGGTGCTGGGAGAGTGGCCCCTGGTGACGGCGTGGAAGCTCCGGGCCCTTTCCTCATGCCTCGCCCTGTGCCTCTCTTCCATCTGGATGTTCATCTGCATCCTTTATCATACCCTTTTAGAATAAACTGGTAAACGTAAGTAAGTGCTTCCCTGAATTCTGTGAGCTGCCCTAGCGAATGAGTCAAACCCAAGGAGGGGGACGTGGGGACCTCCCATCTGTAGCCAGCCAGTCAGAAGCACAGATAACAACCTGGGACGGTGACTAGCAGCTCAAGTTGGAAGGGGGGGGGGCGGTCCTGTAGGACTGAACCTGTAACCTGTGGAATCGGATGCTATCTCCCGGGAGAAAAGGTCAGAATGGAGTTGACTCCTCGGAC
This sequence comes from Eschrichtius robustus, assembly GCF_028021215.1. NCBI lineage: Eukaryota > Metazoa > Chordata > Mammalia > Artiodactyla > Eschrichtiidae > Eschrichtius > Eschrichtius robustus. Next base: position 135,608,999 of record NC_090845.1, read on the forward strand.
ACCCTGCCGGTGTCCGAGAATTGCTTGGTGTTATGTGGGAACCCACCCCAGCCAACACACACACATCCTGGAATTGGGTCCAGAAATCCAAAGGAGTGGTCTTTTGTGACTGGCTTCTTTCACTCAGCATATTGTTTGCAAGGTTCATCCTTGTTGTTTCATGGATCTGATTTCATGGTATGGCTGCATAACACTCCATTGTGTAGCCATACCACATTTTATTCACCCGTTCAGCATTTGGTGAACACTTCGGTTGCTTTCGCTCGTTGGCCATTATGAAGAATGATGCTATGAACATTCACGTGCAAGATTTGGTTGGACTTATTCTTGCTTAGGAATTTTAACCTGCATGAATGAGTGAGATTGATATATAATTTTCTACTTGTGTTAGTGCTCTTTGTTTTGGTATCAAGTTATTTTAGCCTTACAAAATAAGCTGCGTAGTATTTCCTCTTTTTGCCTTTCCCTGGAGGTGCTGTTGTAAGACTGCAATGATCGCTCCCTTTTGATAGAAGGTTTCTGTAAAGTTTTGGGGGCCTCGTGATCCTTTGTAGTAAAAACTTCCCTACGTATTCAGCTTCTCTAATAATTTGTGTTTTCTGTTTTTACTTGAGTCAGTTTTTAATAATATTTTTCTGAGAATTTGCCTGTTTTCACTAAAGTTTTCAAATTCACTCAATATGAAGTTGTTCATACTATTCTCACGTCATTAATCTCTGATGTATTTGCAATTATTACCTCCTTTGCATTCTTAATATTGTTTATTTGCATGCATTGCTTTCTCTTGATTGGTTGCGTTCAATTTTAATCTCTTAAAAGAGCAAATTAGGTTGGTGGTGATTCCAATTTTGCTGTTTATTTTGTTAATTTCTGTTCTCACTTTTTTTTTTTTTTTGGAGTTCATTTTTTTTTTTTTTAATTTATTTATTTATGGCTGTGTTGGGTCTTCGTTTCTGTGCGAGGGCTTCCTCCAGTTGCGGCAAGCGGGGGCCACTCTTCATCGCGGTGCGCGGGCCTCTCATTATCGCGGCCTCTCCCATTGCGGAGCACGGGCTCCAGACGCGCAGGCTCAGTAGTTGTGGCTCACAGGCCTAGTTGCTCCGCGGCATGTGGGATCTTCCCAGACCAGGGCTCGAACCCGTGTCCCCTGCACTGGCAGGCAGACTCTCAACCACTGCGCCACCAGGGATGCCCTGTTCTCACTTTTATTCATTTTCCTTTCATGGGGTTTATTTCTTCAATTTATTATTATGAAAACTTTCTAATAATCAGCCAAATTGAAGAAGATATGCTATGAACACCCATATACCTACCATCCACATTCTACCACTAACATCTGACTACAGTGAACTATTTGTGAGTCTTTGGACTGAGGATTGGTGTCTTTCATGAACTGTGAGAAACTGACATTATCCCTTCACATACTGCTTCTCTATTTTTTCCCTATTATCTCCTTCTGTAAGGCCGACTGGACAAATGTTTGACCTTCTCATGCTATCTTCCATTTCTCAACTTTGTTTATGTTTTTATCTCCTTGTCCTGACTTATCAGTAACTTCAAAACTATATTCTAGTTCACTACATTACTCTTTGGGTTTAGTCTGTTTAACTCACCCATTGAGTTTCTAATTACATCCCTATTTTTATGTCTAGAAGTTCTAAATGGTCTTTTCTAATCCACCTGGTCATTTTTAAATAGTATCTTGTGACTCAGTCCAACTGTCAACTCCTCATCTTCTTTTTTAAATATATAAAACATAGTTATTTTATATGTGAAATCTAATATTTCTAATAACGACTTACTTCTATATGTGATTTTACTTTTTGTAATTCCTATTGATCCTCAGGATTTGCAGTTTCTCAATATTTTTGGCCCGAGAGATCCCCTTTCCTTTCTTGGCAGTTGAGTTTTGGATTTAAAAAATACATTTAAAACTATATTCTCTACCATTTTAAGATGATTTTTATATGGTGGTCATGTGGTTTTCACGGTACCTTGCCTACTGAAGTGCTTCATCAAATTTTAAAAAATAGAACAGGGACTTCCCTGGTGGCGCAGTGGTTAAGAACCCACCTGCCAATGCAGGGGACACGGGTTCGAGCCCTGGTCCGGGAAGATCCCACGTGCCGCGGAGCAACTAAGCCCGTGCGCCACAACTGCTGATCCTGCGTGTCACAACTACTGAAGCCCGCAAGCCACAACTACTGAAGCCCTTGCGCCTAGAGCCTGTGCTCCGCAACAAGAGAAGCCACTGCAATGAGAAGCCCACACACCACAACGAAGAGTAGCCCCCGTTCGCCGTAACTAGAGAAAGCCAGCGCGCAGCCAAAAAAATAAAAAGAAAGAAAGAAAAAGAAAATGAAGAACAAAGCTGGAGGAATCACACTCCCTGATTTCAAACTATACTCTAATCAATGTAGTGTGGTACTGGCACAAAAACAGACACATAGATTAATGGAACAGAATAGACCCCATAAATAAATCCATACTTATATGGTCGATTAATCTACGACAAAGGAGGCAAGAATATACAACGGAGAAAAGACAGCTTCTTCAATAAATGGTGTTGGGAAAACTGGACAGATACATGCAAAAGAATCAAACAGGACTACTTTCTCACACCATATACAAAAACAAATTCAAAATGGATGAAATTCAAATACAAGACCTGAAACCATAAAACTCCCAGAAGAAAACATACACAGTATATTCTTTGACATGGGTCTTAACAATATTTTTTGGTTATGTCTCCTCAGGCAAGAGAAAGAAAAACAAAAAATAAATAAAAGGGACCACATCAAACTAAAAAGCTTTTGCACAGCAAAGGGAACTATCAATAAAACAAAAGGGTAGCCTACTGAATGGGAGAAGATATTTTCAAATGATACATCTGACAATAGGTTCATATCCAAAATATACAAATAACAAATACAACTCAACAGCAAAAAAACAAACAACCTGATTAAAAAATGGGCAGAGGACCTTAATAGACATTTTCTCAAAGAAGACATACAGGTGTCCAACAGATAGATGAAAAGATGCTCAACATCGCTAATCAGCAGGTAAATGCAAATCAATACCACAATGAGACATCACCTCACACCTGTTAGAATGGCCATCATCAAAAGAACACAAGTAACAAATTTGGTGAGGATGTGGAGAAAAGGGAACCCTCTTACACTGTTGGTGAGAATGTAAATTGGTGCAGCTGCTATGGAAAACAGTATGGAGTTTCCTCAAAAATTAAAAATATGATTCAGTAATTTCACTTCTGGGTATATATTTTCCCCCCCCAAATACAAAAACACTAATTCGAAAAGATACATGTACTCTCATGTTCACTGCAGCACTATTTACAATAGCCAAGACATGGAAGCAACCTCAGTGCCCATCAATAGATAAATGGATAAAGATGTGGTATATGGATGTGTATATATATGTGTGTGTGTATGTACATGTGTATATATATATATATATATATACACACACACACAATGGAATGTTACCCAGCAAAAAAAAAAAAAAAAAGAAATCTTGCCATTATGACAACATGGGTGGATCTAGAGGCTGTTATGCAAAAGTTAAATAAGTCAGAGAAAGACAAATGCTACATGATCTTACTTATACATGGAATCTAAACAAAACAATAACAAAAACCAAACAACAGGGGCTTCCCTGGTGGCACAGTGGCTAAGAATCCGCCTGCCAATGCAGGGGACACGGGTTCGAGCCCTGGTCCAGGAAGATTCCACATGCTGCAGAGCAACTAAGCCCACACGCCACAACTGCTGAGCCTGCGCTCTAGAGCCCACAAGCCAAAACTACTGAGCCCACGAGCCACAACTACTGAGCCCGCGAGCCACAACTACTGAAGCCCATGCGCCTAGAGCCTGTGCTCCACAAGAGAAGCTACCGCAATGAGAAGACCGCGCACCACAACGAAGAGTAGCCCCCACTCACTGCAACTAGAGAAAGCCCGCGCGCAGCAATGAAGACCCAACGCAGCCAAAAAAAAAAAAAAAGCCAAAAACAAAAAATGAAAACAGACTCATAGATACAGAGAACAAATGGGTGGTTGCCATAAGGGAGGGGGTGAAGAGTGGGCGGAATAAGTGAAGGGGATTTGGAGGTACACACCTCCATTATATAATAAGTAACCCATGGGAATGTACTCTACAGCGTAAGGAACAGGATCAATAATATTGTAGTGTCATAGAGGGACAAATGTTTACTAGACTTATCATGGTGATCATTTCATTCATGTATGCAAATGTCAATCATTATGTAGTACACCTGAGACGAACAAAATGTTGAACGTCAACTATATTTCATTAAAAAATAAAGTAGCTAAAGAAGGATAGGTGACTTTAATAAAACAAAACTTGTATTTCAGCCCCTAGCCTAAATTTTTACATTCAGATAAGAACTTGTCCTCAAAGAGAAAAAAATTATGCATATGATTATGTACAAAATCGAAACTGAATTATATTAGTTCTGTCTACCAAATGGGTTGTTTTGTGGAACAACTGAAATAATGTAAATCAAAGTCATTTGAAAATATCATATTACTGAATTTAAAACACACAACTGAATGAGATGGGCTAGGCTTTAAATTCATTTATGTGGTGGTTCCCTCAGAGCTACCTTCCTTCAGCCAGTTTTCTGGGCTCTTAATCTACTGTGTCATATTGCCTAGTAATGTACAGAGACAGTCATTAATCAATGATTATAAACAGGCAAGAAACCAATCCTGAATTATGTTGTTAACGAAACACTGGTCTTTCTCACAACCTCAAAGATCAGAAATAACTGCTAGTGTCTGGAATGACTCTGCACTTGCTTCTATGAGGCTATAGATTCACTTCCCTTCTCTGTTCTCTGGAGACAAAGCACAGCTGGGCAGTATCTTTTATAAGAGTGTTTTCTTCTAGAAGTTTCCCAAGGGCCATTACTAAGTGTGAAAAATATTGGGGATACCACAGCAGACTGGATATGAGCCACTTTCCACCTGCATATGGGTACTCACAGCACTTTCTAATCTGTCAAATAGAAAGGCAAAATGAAGCATTTAATTGCTGCTTCACTGGAGATGACTGTTTTGAGAATTTTAAATGCCTGTTACTGTCACGTATAGGAAGGCGGAGTTCTCTTCTCGAAAGTATATAGTCTCAGTGCCTTGAACACTGTCCTTCTAAGATCTCTTTTTCAAAATTTCATAGTTTAAACAGAGATTCTCTCTAGAGTTCCCTACATTTTAAAGATCTGGCTAAAGGGCCTGATAATTGCCAGAGGTGCTAAAAGACCCTCTTTCTCTTCAGTAACCCATTCTCAACAGAATCCAAAGTAGAGAGAATGGAAGGGACAACAGAGGGCAGGAGGAGAGATTGAACCATAAATCGTTCATCAAAGGATCGAGATGTCGGGTCTCTGTGCACTCTGGGCCACAGAAAGACTCTACCAGGAGTCTCCAGAGACTAGACCCATCCATGACCTGGGACACTGGGCCACCCTCCCAACAGGACTCTAAGTGATTCATCTTTGGTAAAGGTTCGGAGGCAGTCAGAGCAGGGCTACCCGGTGGTGTGGTGGAAGGGAACATCCAATGTGTGAGTTTTCACAGCTTAGACTCTGGGCATCCAGGGAGCTACAAACCTACTGGGGTCAAACACGATATCCCAGCCATGGTGAAAAGAATTGCTAGCATTTCCATTTTCCCATTACACGTTGCAGCCCTGGGTATACTTAAAACTGTGGCCTCAAAATGGTACGAGGAGCTGAATATTGCAGGAAAGAAAACCGACTTCATAACAACTTGTTCCCAGTCTGGAAAACACTGTAAGCTGGTATTACAGTCAAGTAATTGTTTTAAGATCTTACGGGACTTTCTGAACGCTATGTTTCCTTTACAATGAACTGATAAGAATATAGATTGGGGTGAAGAATAAGAAGAGTGTGAAAAATATAGGATTACCATTTGCATGTAGCTTTGTTCCTCTTCTCTGGAAACAGAATTGGCAAAAAATCTTGCAGAATTAATACCATTTCTTTCTGGAGAGAGAAAGCTGGTTCGATTGCTAAGAACAGAAATATAGATGAGGTCAAAGCAATGTCTTACAGCTGCTCTGAAAGCCAGCCAAGAACTGACATGGCCCCTCTGGGGTTTCGGCCCTCGCCCCTCGCCCCCGCTTCCCCATGCAACTTCCTTCTGGCCAAAGCAATTCCTGAACCAGGAGAGAGACTACCCCGCAGCTGCCGTCCTGCTATGGGGCAAAGGGTTCCCAATTCTCAAAGACTATTTTTTTTCCAGGCCCTCCATGTGACACAGCTCATGAGCTTTCTAGAAAGAGACCAAGGCATCATATCATTTAGAGAAAAACAAAACAAAACAAAAACGCTCCTTTGAGGCTCTTGTTTCCATTCAAAGCAACCAGGAAAAGTAAGGAAGTGTGGTCATTCCTTTGATAGGATGAGACCAAGACTACGAATCCACTTTCATCCTACTCCCAAGTTAGAAGCAGAGGCCAAGGCTCTGCAGTTCTCTCTGGAAATGTAGTTCACTGCAGAATTCTGCTTTACAGAGCCATTGTGTCCTGCGGCATATAGGGTGAACTAAGAAACTCCCAGGCCAGGCTCAGGACTCTGAAATTCCTACAAGGACTGAAATTGCTACAAGGTGAGATGAGAGAGTGCAGATACATTTGGGGGTTTGTCTACTGAGTCCATGTGAATTGGGATTGAAAAAGAACCTTTCTCTGTTGGTACTAGGGTTGTAGCATGTAAATAAGGATCTAAGGGACAGCTATCTCAGGCCGTGAGGATTGTGCAACAGAGAAGCAGACGTGAGAGAGAGGTTCCCAGCAGCACTCTCGTTCCCGATCCCATTGTCCTGGGAGATTCACTTATGGTCCTTCCTCTGTGACCTACAAAACACTTCTGGCTCGGGATAATAAATCCCATCCCTCGTTCGGCTTAAGCTAGATCGAGTGGGCTTCGACTACCTTTAACCACCAAGGCCTGAGTAACGCTGGGAGTGCACCAGATGAGGCCCCTGTGAGCAATCAAAGACTCACCAAGGCACAGTGCGGGTTCTGGTGAGAGACGTGTGTTCCCGGATGGTTGAGAGGCTTTTCAGGTCCAGGGGAGGTGACCGTGCTACAAGATAACACATGACAACCAACATGGTAAGTTCTCAGGGGTTCAAGGCCAGAAACTGAAGACTATAAAACTATGCCATTCCATCAGATCCACGTTTACTTACAAGCAGTACTGGTGATGATGGCGCTTTTCGCTGTCCTACCCTTCCCTGCCTCACTGGGAGCAGAGGGGACAACCACCGAGCCAGTGGCCACGTGAGCAGCTGGGCTTACATCCAGTCACTACACACTTACTGAGAAGTCACTGTCAGGCGTGGCTCTAGGTGTCCCAAACTGCAACCGTACCTTTCTTCCCCATCTCTCTGCCTAGTTAAGAGTCATCTTCGGGTCTCAGCTCAACATGTCCTGCTTAGGAAGGCCTTCTTTGACCTGCAGGCGAGATAAGGCCCGGCTCATGGGCTGTCCCGAGTCCCTGTGCTTACGCTTCACAGCGCTCGCCCACTTCGTGACGCCACATTCAGCTGTGATGATCTGATTCGGCTCTAGGCCAACCGCGTTCTGGGAGCACAGGGTTTTCTGGCTTGTTCATTGCAGTAGCCTTGGCATCCGCCTCAGCAGCCGGCCTTGCTGAGTTGGTCGTGAGCGTATTCCTCTAGTGCTGCCTTGACCAGCTTGGTTTTCTAGCTCTTTCCTCCACTAGGCCACACAGGTGGAGAGTATTTAACTCCGCTCCCTATTGCCAGTGACTTTCGTGCTGCTCAATCAGTTTCCCAGGAGCCTCAGACCCGCCAGGTGCTGAGCTGGAAAGGACATATGCGTCGTGTAGCCCCCGGGGAGAAGGTCTCTCCCGGCTGTGATGCACCCTGGTCTCGGCTTCACCGAGCAGCGCCTCCTGGCTTCACCCCCCGCCTCTGCTGCTTGGGCCGCAGGCTCCATCCCCGGAGCCACGCGCATAAGAACCAGCTCCCCCCAGCCCACGCGTCCCCATTAATCCACAACCACACGTCCATCCAAAATCTCTGCGCCTCCATCACTAGGTCTTTTGGAGCTCTAACATCCAACGTGGTAGCCACTAGCCACATGTGGCTGTTGAAATTTAAATGCATTAAAATTAAATAAAATTTAAAAATTCAGTTGCACTGGCCACGTTTCACTTGTTCAACAGCCACATTTTCTTCGTTACAGAAAGTTCTGTTGCACAGCGCTGCTACAGGAAAGTCACTGAGCAAAATAACAGTATCTACCTCAAAGTCACAGGTTCCTGTGAAATGGTTTCTGACCAGCCTGAATGGCTATTTCCTCTAAAGCTCACGAGACAGGGTCTGTTCTCCTATTTAGTACCTATTGAATAACTCTACTTTTTCTTCCAGGTGGTTTGGACATATCTTTCTCCCTGCTTGCTTCCTCATCTGTGCCTCCCCCAGAAATGTGATTTGACTCGAATTGAAGAGGGGGAGGCTGGAGCGGACCGGGCATAAGCAGATGACTTAGTTCCAGCTCTGGGCGTGGCCACCTGAAGCAGTAGAGGTGGCGATGGAGCCAATAGAGTGTCAGGGGTCGCGGTCACGGTGCCAGGTATTGCCTTGGAATCGCCCAGCCCTACTGGGCAGGTGACGACGAGCGAAAAAGGAAGTTAGCAAGTTACTCTGACCTGCTTTTGCTTATCCCCTCTTCACCCTCCTCCCTGCCTGTTCCTGCCGCTCACCTCCACGTGCCCCTGCCCCATACACCTCTTCTGCCGGGCGCTAGCAGGGCACTGAGCGACGTGGCATACGACCAGGTCTACATTCAGGGATCAGTGTCAAAGGCCATTCTTGGCTGCCTTACACAAGGTGGACACTGTGATTACATTTAAGTGCTGTCTAAACAAAGAGAGGCCAGGTGGGTTCCATTCCCACCCATCCTCACTTATTTCTGGGACTTTGTCAGGGAAGCAGCCGAAGATGAGTCCTCTGGAATGAACTTGGCTTTGGAGGCTGCATTTGCCGGGCCACAGTGATTGCAAGTCCCCCGGTTCCTTTTATCCTGACGATCTGGGGCAGCAGGGCTCCTCAGCCCTCCCCACTCAATCCCAGCCATTTCTCCCTGCCCTTGTGCTTCCCAGGCCTCTGGGCTGGTTTCTCTAGTGTCCCCTTCCCAGAGACGGTCAGGAGGGAAGCTTTTCCACAAGGCCACCAGACCTTCCTCCCCAGTCCCACACAGCAGGCCTGGGGAAGTGACTTACGTTTCCTCTGAGGCTTGAGATCTCTATTCACGGGGGGAGGCTCCAGGTCCGCCGGGAGCTCAGGCAATGGGCTGGAGATGCTTCCTGAGCTCATTGGGATATAGTCGTCAGGGCTGCAGTGGGGTCCGAGAGCAGAGGCGATGGCCTGGGGGCCCATGGGCACGTAGCTGTCCTCAGTGCTGGTGGAAGCCGGAGGGGACATTGGGAAGAACCTGCACGGCTGCAAGGCAAAGCACAGAATAGCCATGGAAACTGCTTCCAGGGGGCAGCCTCGGCTGCACGTGGCATTTCAGTTGCAGATTATCCAAGAATAACTTTGAACTTTCTTAGGAAAGTCAGACAAACCTCTAACTCAAGCTCTGCCTCTGGATTTATCGTGTGAGGTAGGTGATGACTCACCTAGATCTCATGCTGGAAGACAGAGGTTAATGAATTTATGCAAATGCTTTAAGTATCATGTGATGACTTCAGCAGGTACCCCAAGTTCGGGGAAGCGTCTGGACCATTAGAACTGGCAGGGTCCTCACAGCACAGGAAGTCCAGTAGCTCCCAGACAAGTTTTAGCCTTAATGGGAGACTGGAAGGGTCCTCAGAGATTCACAGTGCTGTCTCAAAAGACATCATGGGAACATAAATAGGTCAGGCTATTTTTTTTGGTAAAAATTGAGGCTTAAAGAAACTCAAGTACCAAACTTACCAAATTTAAACTTAGCCGCTTATCTCGGTGTCTTAAAGATTGGCCTTCTACATCACCTGCAGGAAACAAGCAGGGTGGTGAAAAATGCGGAAAACATCAGTTGATACTAGGCTCCAAGTACCTATGCACCTCAGGGCCCTGTGTGCAGCTCCAGAGAGGGAGAGAGACTTGCTACTGAGTCTAGCTGGGCAGTCAGAACGCCTTCCCCCCGCAGATGGAAAGCGGACCAGGTTTTGAAGAGGTTGCTGTATGATGGCTCCAGTTCTCTCTGTGAACTGGGGAGAGTCAGAGCAAGTAATTAACAAATGCTCGTTGCATTTGTTACGTGAATTTTCTGCACTTAGAGATGGTAGAGGCAGAGCTGGAGGTTTGAGGAGAGGAGAGCAGGCGTGAAATAGCCCTTGTGATGAGCAGGAGCACGGGGTGAATAAAAGAGCGATAGCCTTTGCAGAGCAGCGGCGCGAATCAGTGACCATGAATTTCTGAAGCAAGAGCCAGCGCCTCAGGTACAGATCCGGAGAGAGAGGAGAGCTGGATGAATCCAGGATCAGACATTTGTGAGACGGATGTGACATAAACAGTGTGATGTAAAAATTTAGAATAACTGTTGAACTGAAATAGGAGATGTCCAGAAGGTAGCAAGATATATGGGCCTAGATTCAAATGAGACCTGCTTAGAGATGGCAGTCAAAACCTAAGAGTAGAGGAGATGATCTAGGTTGTAAATGTTGAGAAAAGTTTAATTATAAAATCCTAGAGACTCTCAATATTCAAAGAGTAGGAAGATGAGCACTGGCTCATGTTGAGAGAGAGCAAGCGGAGAAGGAGGAAAGTCAGGGGCCCCGGACTGCGAGAGCCCACGGGAGGAGATGGTGGCTGGTGGCGGGGAACACCGCCAAAAAGGGCCCTCAGCACGTGGGGACCGGAGCAAAGTGTCTTCCTAGAACTTGGACATGTGAAAAGCCAGGCTGCCTCTGAGAAATAAACTGAAGAGTCAACATCATCTTAAAGCAAGAGAATAACTCCCAGCTCAGAAAGATGTGATGGAGATTGATGGAATTAAGACCAGACAGTATAAAACTCTTAGAGGAAAACATAGGCAGAACACTCTCTGACATAAATCGCAGCAAGATATTTTTTGACCCACCTCCTAGAGTAATTAAAATAAAAACAAACAAATGGAACCTAATGAAACTTAAAAGCTTTTGCACAGCAAAGGCAACCATAAACAAGACGAAAAGCTAACCCTCAGAATGGGAGAAAATATTTGCAAACGAAGCAACTGACAAAGGATTAATCTCCAAAATATACAAGCAGCTCATGCAGCTCAATATCAAAAAAAAAACCCAATCAAAAAATGGGTGGAAGACCTAAATAGACATTTCTCCAAAGAAGACATACAGATGGCCAAGAAGCACATGAAAAGATGCTCAACATCACTAATTATTAGAGAAATGCAAATCAAAACTACAATGAGGTATCACCTCACACCAGTCAGAATGGCCATCATCAAAAAATCCACAAACAACAAATGCTGCAGAGGGTGTGGAGAAAAGGCAACCCTCTTGCACTGTTGGTGGGAATGTAAATTGATACAGCCACTATGGAGATCAGTATGGAGGTTCCTTAAAAAACTAAAAATAGAACTACCATATGACCCAGCAATCCCACTATTGGGCATATACCCAGAGAAAAACATAACTCAAAAAGATACATGCACCCCAATGTTCATTGCAGCACTATTTACAATAGCCAGGACATGGAAGCAACCTAAATGTCCATTGACAGAGGAATGGATAAAGAAGATGTGGTACATATATACAATGGAATATTAGCCATAAAAAGGAATGAAATTGGGTCATTTGTAGAGACATGGATGGACCTAGACAGTGTCATACAGAGAGTGAAGTAAGTCAGAAAGAGAAAAACAAATATCACATATTAACCCATATATGTGGAACCTAGAAAAATGGTATAGATGATCTTATTTGCAAAGCAGAAATACAGACACACATGTAGAGAAGAAATGTATAGACACCAAGGGGGAAGCAGGGTGTGGGATGAATTGGGAGATTGGGATTGACATATATACACTATTGATGTTATGTGTAAAATAGATAGCTAATGAGAACCTACTGTATGGCACAGGGTAACCTACTCAATGCACTGTGGTGATGTGAATGGGAAGGGAGTCCAAAAGGGAGGGGGCATATGTATATGTATACGGCTGATTCATTTTGCTGTACAGTAGAAACTAGCACAACATTGTAAAGAACTATTCTCCAATAAAAATTAATTTTACAAAATACTGAAATCATAATCCAAGAAAAGGTCCACAAATAAAGTAACACTCAAGTCTAATATTGAAAGGGCCCATCAAGTACCCGGAATAAATAAATGGTCAATTCTACCCAGAATGTAAAATCTATTAAAACACTATATCGATAAAAATGACAGAATGAAACAGATGAATTAAATAACCAGTTCAAAGCTAAAAAAGAACAATAGAGAAAATGAAAAGAAATCATAAAGATAAAAGCAAAAAATAATAGAGTACAGAGAAAAAGTGGAATTAATTTTAAAAAACCAAAATCTTGGTTTCCTGGGGAAAATATTTAACCTAAAGGCAACCCACTAGCCAATCTAATCAATAAAAGAGGGGGGCACAAATATGCAAAATAAGAATTGACAAGGAAAAAATTATCATTGAAACAGAGGAAATTTTTTTTAAAAAAGAGACAATTCTGCATGCCTTTACACAAATTTTAAAATCTAGATGAAATGGATAATTTTCCAAAAAATACACTACAGCAAAATTGACACAAAAAATTTCCAAAGAATAAAATAGACAAAGTTACGAAGATCAGATGGTTTCAACAGACAATTTTACCAAAACTTCAAAGACCAGACAGTCCCAATGCTTCACAAATTTGTTCAAGCGTTTAGAAAATCAAGGAATATTTCTAATTCTTTTTATGAGGCAAGTATAACTTTGGTAGCTAAACCTGATAAACATAAAATATATCAGAAAAGTACAGACTAATATCACTTATGATTAACAATGCAAAAATCCTAAATAAAATATTAGCAAACGTCACGCCCTCTTTGAACCATTACTGTAAAACTTCTCACTACCCTCTCCAAGTTGGGACACACAGTTTTAAGGGCATTTGCCTGCTCTGGCCCCCTTTGCCTGGCAAAGCAATAAAGCTATTCTTTTCTACTTCACCCCACAAAAATATTAGCATACAGAGGAAGGTGGTATTACTGGAATGGCTGAATGAGGAGCTCAGAAAAGCCGTTCCCCAAAAAACAATGATACAAGTGTACAAAATTATTTTTAAAAAGTCAAGCACAACTATTTGGGGACTCTGAAAATTTACCCAAAGCATACAACAAAATTGTTGTATATTATATTGGGAAGGATTTATTGAAAAAAAAAAAACTACTGGACATCTGGTAAGAACACTGAGAATCCGTGGCATTTTAGCTTGGGGTGCTCCCATACCCCTCACCAGCTCACTCAGAAGTAGTTCTACCAGGGCAAGGCAAGTCGTGAAGACCAGAAGCTTCTTTGCCAAAGGGGTCTAATTTGATTTGCATCAAAGCATATAAAAAACTCCATTCCTCTAGGTACTATCAAAAGCATACCAACAATTCATTTCATTGGGGTTCCAGGAGAAAAGAGAGAGAAAAGCATTGAAAATGTATTTGCAGAACATATGGCTGAAAACTTCCCAAACCTAAAGAAGGAAACAGATATCCAGGTACAGGAAGCACAGAGGGTCCCAAACAAAATGAACCCAAACAGACTCACACCAAGACATATCATAATTAAAATGGCAAAAGTTAAAGATAGAGAATTCTAAAAGCAGCAAGAGAAAAATAGAGTCATTTACAAGGAAACCCCCATAAGGCTATCAGCTGATTTCTCTGCAGAAACTTTGCAGGCCAGAAGAGAGTGGAGTGATAGATTCAAAGTCCTAAAAGGGAAAAAAGCCTGCAACCTAGGATAATCTACCCAGCAAGATCATCGTTTAGAATCGAAGGAGAGATAAAGAGCTTCTCAGACAAGCAAAAACAAAAAGAGTTCATCAATACTAAACCTATCCTAAAAGAAATGCTAAAAGGTCTTCTCTAAGCAGAAAAGAAGGAAAAATCTATAGGAAAAGGAAAATCCCACTAGGAAAAGCAAATATATAGTAATGACTGAGGATCAACCACTTAAATAAGCCAATACAAAGATTACAATACAAAAAATTATAAAATCAACTATAACTACAATAAAGAGTTAAGGGATAGACATGAAGATGTAAAATATGACATCAAAAACGCAAAATGTGGGGGAAAGGAGTAAAAAATGTAGATCTTTTAGAATTTGTTTGAACTTAAATGACTGTCAGTTTAAAACAAGTAGATACAGTTATAGGTCAACATATATGAACCCAATGATAACCACAAACGAAAAACCTACAATAGATACACAAAGACTAAAAAGAAAGGAACACAAACATAACACTAAAGAAAATCATCAAACCACAAGGGAAGACACAAAAAGAAGAAGAAATGAACAGAGAAGACCTACAAAAACAACCGGAAAACAAGTAATAAAATGGAAATAAATACATATCTATCAATAATTACTTTAGGGGCTTCCCTGGTGGTGCAGTGGTTGAGAATCTGCCTGCTAATGCAGGGGACACAGGTTCGAGCCCTGGTCTGGGAAGATCCCACATGCCGCAGAGCAACTAGGCCCGTGAGCCACAACTACTGAGCCTGCGCGTCTGGAGCCTGTGCTCCGCAACAAGAGAGGCCATGATAGTGCGAGGCCCGCGCACTGCGATGAAGAGTGGCCCCCGCTTGCCACAACTAGAGAAAGCCCTCGCACAGAAACGAAGACCCAACACAACCAAAAAAAAATTAATTAATTAAAAAAAAAAAGAATAGCTCTTTAAAAAAAAAAATTACTTTAAATGTCAATGGGCTAAATGCTCCGATCAAAAGACACAGGCTGGCTGATCAGATTAAAAACAAGATTCTTCAATATGCTACCTACAAGAGACTCACTTCAGGGCTAAAGACACACAAAGACTGAATGTGAAGGGATGGAAAAAAATATTTCATGCAAACAGAAATAACAAAAAAAGTGGGAGTAGCAATACTTCTATCAGACAAGACAGACTTTAAAACAAAAGCTGTAACAAAAGACAAAGAAGGACACTATATAATGATAAAGGGATCGATAAAAAGAGAGGATATTACACTCATTAACAAATATGCACCCAATACAGGAGCCCCTAAATATATAAAGCAAATACTAACAGACATAAAGGAAGAATTGACAGTATCACAATAATAGTAGGGGACTTTTACATCCCACTGACATCAATGGACAGATCATCCAGACAGAAACTCAGTAAGGCAACAGTGGTCTTAAATGACACAATAGACTGGTTGGACTTAATATCTACAGGACATTGAATCCAAAAACAGCAGAATACACATTTTTTTCAAGTGCACATGGAATGTTCTCCAGGATAAATCACATGCTAGGCCACAGAACAAGTCTCAACAAATTTAAGAGGATAGAAATTATATCAAGTATTTTTCCAACAACGGTATGAAACTAGAAATCAATTATAGAAAGAAAAATAGGAAAAGCACAAATGTGTGGAGACTAACCAATATGCTAATAAAGATCAATGGGTCAATGAAGAAGTCAAAGAGGAAATCAGAAAATAACTTGAGACAAGTTAAAATGGAAACACACACTCCAAAATCTATGGAATGCAGCAAAAGCAGTTCTAAGAGGGAAGTTTACAGCAATACAGGCCTTCCTCAAGAAACAAGAAAAATCTCAAATAAACAACCTAACCTACCACCTAAAAGAATTAGAAAAAGAAGAACAAACAAAGGCCAAAGTCAGCAGAAGGAAGGAAATAATAAAGATCAGAGAGGAAATAAATAAAATAGAGATCAAAAAACAATAGAAAAGTTCAATGAAACCAAGAGCTGCTTTTTTGAAAAGATAAACAAAATTCATAAACCTTTAGCCAGGCTCACCAAGAAGTAAAGAGAGAGGGCCCAAATTAACAAAATAAATGAAACAAGAGAAATAACAACTGATACCACAGAGATTTAAAAAATCATAAAAGAAGAGTACAAACAGTTACATGCCAAAGAATTGGAAAATTTCTAGAAATATACAACCTGCCAAGACTGAAACAAGAAGAACCACACAATTTGAACAGACCAATCACTAGTAGTGAAAATGAATTTGTATTAAAAAAAAAAAAACAACTCCCAGAAAATAAAACTCCAAGGCCAAATGGCTTCACAGGGGAATTCTAACAAACATATAAAGAAGAACTAATACTTATCCTTCTCAAACTATTCCAAATAATTGAAGAGGATGGAACACTCCCAAATTCATTCTACAAGGCCACCATTACCTTGATACCAAAACCAAACAAAGACACTACAAAAAAAGAATATTACAGGCCAATATCTTTGATGAATATAGATGCAAAAATCCTTAATAAAATATTAGCAAACTAAATCCAACAATATATAAAAAGGATCATATACCATCAAAGGATCAAGTTGGATTTATTCCAGAAACACAAGGATGGTTCAATTTTTGCAAATCAATCAATGTGATACACCACATTAACAAAAGGAAGGATAAAAATCACATGATCATCTCGACAGACACAGAAAAATCATTTGACAAAATTCAACATCCATTCATGATAAAAACTCTCTTCAAGGTGGGTATAGAAGGAACATATCTCAACACAATAAAGGGAATGTATGACAAACCCACAGCTAACATTATACTTAACGGTGAAAAGCTGAAAACCTTTCCTCTAAATTCAGGAACAAGACAAGGATGCCCACTCTTGCCACTTCTATTTAACATAGTATTGGAAGTCCTAGCAACAGCAGTCAGACAAGAAATAGAAATAAAAAGCAACCAAGTTGGAAAGGAAGAAGTAAACAGTATTTGCTGATGACATGATACTTTATATAGAAAACCCTAAAGTCTCCACAAAAAACTATTAGAACTAATAAATGAATTCAGCAAAGTTGCAGCATACAAGATTAATATACAGAAATCTGTCATATTTCTATACACTAATAATGAACTATCAGAAAGAGAAAGCAAGAAAATGATCTTGTTTAAAATCGCATCAAAAAGAATAAAATAACTAAGAATAAACTTAACCAAGGAGGTGAAAGACCTATACTCTGAAAACTATACAACACTGAGGATGATACAAACTCATGAAAAGATATCTTGCGCTCTTGGATTGGAAAAATTAATATTGTTAAAGTGTCCGTACGACCCAAAGCAATCTACAGATTTAATGCAATCCTTATCAAAATACCCATATTTTTCACAGAACTGGAACAAATAATCCCAAAATTCATATGGATTTTTACCCTGAATGAAACTATGAAAGACCCTGAAATGCCAAAGCAATCCTGAGGAAAAAGAACAAAGCAGGAGGCATAACCCTCCCAGACTTAACACAATACTACAAAGCTACATTAATCAAAACAGAATGATACTGCCACAAAAACAGACACATAGATCAATGCAACAGAATAGAGAGCCCAGAAATAAACCCACACACCTATGGTCAATTAATCTACAACAAAGGAGGCAAGAATATACAGTGGAGAAAAGACAGTCTCTTCAATAAGTGGTGCTGGGAAAGCTGGACAGCTACATGTAAAACAGTGAGATTAGAACATTTCCTCACACCATATACAAAAATAAACTCAAAATGGATTAAAGACCTAACTGCAAGATCTGAAACCATAAAACTCCTAGAAGAGAACATAGAACACTCTTTGCCATAAATCATAGCAATATTTTTTGGAGCTAACTTCTAAGGAAAAGAAATAAAAGCAAAATAAACAAACAGGACCTAATTAAACTTAAAAAGCTTTTGCACAGCAAAGGAAACCACCAACAAAACAAAAAGCAACCTGCAGAATGAGAGAAAATATTTGCACATGATATGACCAACAAGGGTTTAATATTCAAAATATATAAACAGCTCATAAAACTCAATGTCAAAAAAACAAACAACCTGATTTAAAAATGGGCAGAAGTGAATAGACATTTTTCCAAAGAAAACATACAGGTATCACCTCATACCTGTCAGAATGGCTATCATCAAAAAGGCAACAAATAACAAAGGCTGGTGAGGATGTGGATGAAAGAGAACCCTTGTACACTGTTGGTGGAAATGTAAATTGGTGTAGTCACTATGGAAAAATAGCATGAAGGTTCCTCAGAAAACTAAAACTAGAGCTACCATATGATCCAGCAATCCCACTGCTGGGCAAATATCAGGAAAAAATGAAAACTCTAATTCAAAAAGACACATGCACCCCATTGTTCATAGCAGCAGTATTTAAAATAGCCAAGACATGGAAGCAACCTAAGTGTCCATCAACAGAGGAATGGATAAAGAAGATGTGGTACATATATACAATGGAATATTACTCAGCCATAAAAATGAATGAAATTCTATCATTTGCAGCCATGTGGATGGCTCTTATGCTTAGTGAAATAAGTAAGTCAGACAGAGAAAGACAAATACTGTATGATATCATTTGTATGTGGAATCTAAAAAATAAATAAATGTATTATAGCAAAACGGAAGCAGACTCACAGATATAGAGAACAAACTAGTGTTTACCAGTGGGGAGAGGGAAAGGGGGAGGGGCAAGATAAGGTAGGGGATTAAGAGGTACAAACTACTATGTATAAAATAGATAAGCAACAAGGATATATTGTACAGCACAGGGAATTCTAGCCATTACTTTGGAATAACTTTTTTATTTTTGGCCACGCTGCACAGATTGCAGGATCTCAGTTCCCCAACCAGGGACTGAACCCGGGCCCTGGCAGTGAGAGCGCCGAGTCCTAACCACTGGGCTGCCAGGGAATTCCCTGTAATAACTTTTAATGGAGTATAATCTTTAAAAATACTGAATCACTATGCTATACACCTGAAACTAATATAATATTGTAAACCAGCTATACTGCAAAAAATAATTGGCCAGCGAAGTTCTTCACGTTAACAGGATAAAGGGGAAAAAAAATCACATGATCATAAAATGTGTCAATAAATTCAATACCCTTTCATGATTTTAAAAAATAACATTTGGCAAAGTAGGAATATCAGAGAACGTCCTTAATCTAATGAATGGCGTCTATAAAAGTCTGCTGCAAACCACATTACAATGGTGAAACATTGGAAGCTTTCCATGTGAGATCGGGAATAAGACAAGGACCCCTGTTATTAATACTACTATTCAAAGATGTCCTGGCCTTCCTAGCCCAAGCAGTGACATAAGAAAAAGAAAATGAAAGATATGTTATAAAAGAAAAAACAAAGTTATTAGTATTTGCATGTGATATGATTGTATACAAAGAAAATGCAAATAAATACATAGTTTAGAAAAGGTAGATACAAAATCAAAATATAAAGCTGATTTATTTGTATGCAACAGCAAAGAAATTATTTAAAGTAAAATACCATTGGCAATCATGTAAAAAATAACAAATGCGTGGGAATACATTAATGAGATATGCAAGACTTCACTAAAAACCATAAAAATAAGAAGGGGAATTCCCTGGTGGTTCAGTGGTTAGGACTCTGCGCTTTCACTCCTAGTTGAGAGTATGGCATTGGGGGAGGGGGAACTGGATGAAGGTCTGAAGGTGGTCAAAAAGTACAAACCTTCAATTCTAAGATAAATAAGTACTAGGGATGGAATGCAGGACAAGATAAATATAAATAACAGTGCTGCATGTCATATATGAAAGCTGTTAACAGGAGTAACTCCTAAGAGTTCTCATCAGAAGGAAAAATTTTTTTCTATTTGTTTAATGTTGTATCTACATGAGACGACAGATGCTCACAAAACTTACTGTGGTCATCACTTCACGATGTATACAAGTCAAATCATTCTGTATTCCTTAAACTCATACAGTGCTGTACGTCAATTACATCTCAATAAAACCGGAAGAAAAATAAAAGAAGGATAAGGGATGTAGGCACGATAGATCCCAGTGGGCCTTGCACGCTATGCTAAGAAATTTAGATTTTATTCCAAGTGCAAAGAGAAGTCGTTAGATTGGTTTTTAGCAAGGAACTGACTATCTGATTTACATTTTTTAAGAGACCACTTGACTGCGTGTGGAAAACAGATTAGAGGCAGGCAAGAATGGTGGTGGTGTGATCTCAGGATAACGAGTTGTATTACAGTAAATATATTCAGATTTCATTTATGCTTTATAAAGAAGAGATAGTATATATTTCTGTATTGTTTAATTGTTCCCAGAAATTCTTCCCGTTCGACACTGTTTGGGCAGAAGCAACAAGGTGGCTGAATCCCAAAATCGTCATGAAATCAAGAAATTAAACCATGACGACTCGGAGAGCAAGCAGCTGAATGCAACAGAATGTGTTGCACTTGGAAAAGTGACGACAACACGACCCCCGCTTGTGTCATTTCACTGAGACTCGTCACCTGAATAAGAGGTGAAACCCATCAACGAGTTGGGTGACCATGACACCAGCTTGTCTCTCTTTGACAAGCACACCTTGGAACACGGTGACAAGCCTCAGGGGGTGGCTTCCCTGGTCGCCAAGGCGGGGCATGAATGTCGTGGTTACCTTTACCTTTTCTATAAGTTGCACCAAAACACCCACTTAAGTTCTTTCATTCCTACTATTCCTTCCAATAAAATAATTTAGTAGCCCCTCCCCCCCCAAAGAAGAGAGTGGCAGTGGTGGAGGCCGGAGCAGGGGGCCCGACGGGAGACAGCAGAGCTGAGACGCACACTCCCCGCCACGGGCACTTCACCGATGGCAGAGGGGGGCTGGAGAGCCGCGGGGACGGTCAAGGCTGCCAGGTCACTGGAGCTCCACGGGGATGGTAACGAACCTGACCCCACTCTGCCGCCGCGTACAGACATCGGTTCCTGGGGGAGCTCCATGGGGAAGGCAGAACGATCCATGGCACGCGTCCCCTCTGCCTGATCAGAGCCATTTGGCTTCTGTCCAGCACTGTTGTTTTGGTCTTGGTTTCATGGTCAAAACCTCCATTTCCATGAGTTTTAGCCTTTGTTTACCTTTGTGTAAAAGAGTCCAACGTTTGGATGGAGATAGAGGAGAGGAGAGGGGACAGAGAGAGGGAGGGAGGGAGGGAGAGAGGGAGAGAGAGAGTGCGCATGCAAGGCAACCCTGTGAGAATCAACCAATTTCCAGAAAAAGGCCAAACAGGGACCAAGCTGATAGGGCTGGGTTAGCATGATCTTGATGGTGATAGCTTGGCAAAAAGCCACATCACTTCAGCCAGGTAGAATTTGGAAAGAACATGTCAGGTGGGATGATAGATGAGGCTGATTGGATTGTTGAAAAATAGAGACAAGAGGTATGGTCTCCCACCTCAGCGCTCAGTCTGCATGTGAAAGGAAACGGATGGAACTGGGCCCAGCTGAGGCAAAAGACACCACCTTCTGTACCAAGTGGATCCCGGAGTGGCTCCAAACAAACACCAGGAGCGTGGTCTCAGGTGGGGAGCCCATCGTGTGGGCAAGGGCATGACTAGGGGACCAGGGATCTGACTTCTTGCAGCATCTACAGGGACCCACGTACACCTCTCCCGGCGGGGCGGCGGGGGGAGCCGGGGAGTGAGGGCTGCTGCTCGGGGTGTGCACTTCCAGCCGGGGCCTGACCCTGCCGGGGCACTGGGCTGGCCTGAGCGAAGGACGCTGGACAACGTCCTCATGTGGACACAAGGAGGAAAGAGGAGCCAGGCTTGTCTCGGTACCGAAGTTTAGCATCTGACACTTACCTTTCCAGGTTCTCATGTTATCTAAACCGGAGAGAGAGATTCTTCTCGGTACCACAGCGCCTTCTGGCTTCTTGATGCCACTGGGCCCACCACACGGGAGCTGTTCCTCGTGGCGCCGTTCAGAGAGATGGCTCGGCTTAGGGGGGCGGGGAGGTGGCGTGTTGGACATAACATCTAGTCCTTTTACCCCACAGGGCAAGGAAGCTTGGTTTTGATCTCCCTGGACGGTGGAATTTAAGGAAGTTTCCAGCACTGGTAAAGAAAAGTGGTCCCTGGACGGGCCATTGACATCTCTTGTCCAGATCAGGGCAGCCTGGGGCCTCGTGGAAGGGGCCTCTTGAGAACTGTTCCCAGGGCGTGAGGGGCAGGCCAGGTTCCCGGAGGGCAGTGGCTGCGGGCCGTCCACAAAAACGTCGTCGAAGGACGCCTGTTCCAGGGAGCGCTCCGAGTTTGACCAGCTGTCACATCTGGTGGGGAGACTGAGGGAAGAAAAGCACATACATTTGACTGAGAGGCAGCAAGTCCCCGGCAGCGGTAGTTGGTACTGCTACACCCTTGGCAGAAGTCTGAAGGAGAAAGCCACCCACCCACCCATGCCTCTAATGTCGCCTCTACAACCCTCGGTGACACCAACCCCTTGATGCAGGGGAAAAAATGGCTCGTTGATTTTTTTCATCCTCTAAGTGTAATAAGATACGTATGAAAATGCAAGGTTAGAAAGGAAAGCCACAGTGCTGAAATGCATGAGTCACTCTACTTGGTGTGCCACAAGCTTCGGCCTCGGTAGTGGTTGATAGGGATCTGTCCCTGCCCTGGCGGCAGCAGGAAGAGAGGGGAGTGCACATACACCCACTAGAAGATGCTACAGCTCAACGGCCGGAGGCGTACCTGGCGTGGTGCAGTCTTCCCGTCTCGCAGTTGGACAGAATCAGATAATCAGGAAGGAAGAGAAACCCTGACTCACTTCCGGTTTTCTCAGTGGCTACCGTACTAGTGCTCGGGTCATCTCTTGGCAGGGAGCTGACAGCAGGGGCGGTGTGAAGGGAGCTGGCGGCGGAGGGCTGCACGCAGAAAGGCGCGCGAGAGCCGCTCTCCACAGAATCTGCAGGAGAAATCATTTCCCAGCTGAACGTTTAAGAATGGCTAGAACACAGTTTCTCAAATGGCATCTAAGAGGCCAAAGAGAAGATGCAAATCACAGCTGGTGTTTGTACTGATGGAGGAGACCGTTTCCCCAAGCTATAAACAATGTCTGGGGAAGAAGGCCAATGTTCCAAGAGTGAAGTGCTGAATCAATTAAGAGCAAAAACCCCAAGGATTCTTGGCCTAAAAATCTGCAGTTAGATAGTCTACACACAGCCTCTTCATGGCCCTCGGCCACAGCTCTGCATCACTGTTTATTCACTCAACAAATATACTTACATTTTATATATATATATACACACACATATTTATGCGTAACAAATATATGTACATAGACTTACATAAGCATTTGTGCACATATGCAGACATGCATATGTAGATATATGTCTATTTATGTCTATATACATACCTACTCTTGCACCTACTATGTGCCTGGAACCGTTCTAACTCTGCCCTCACAGCGTTAATGATTGACTGTTAGTGATGTCTAACGAAAAGGAATGAAAGAAACAAAGTGTTGTGATGGCTGGTAAAGTCCACATTCATAAACTCCCAATGAAAGGCCTGCTTCTATTTCCCTTTTGAACCAAGTTGGCAGGAATTCAGGATTCCTGAGTCAGAGTGGCCCAGAACGGCCTGGGTTCAAGTCCAGGCTCTAGTACCTAGCTGTCCTGACCTTGGGCAAGTTACCTGCTTGCTCCAAGCTTCCTTATCTGTAAAGTGCCTATGCTCATAGTACATATGCCACAGAATCGGTCTGGGGATGAGACGAGCTAATACAGGCTTGGTTCTCAGATGAAGAGGACTTAGCCCCTACATCCTCGTCAAAACTGAGGGGGGCTACAGGGAACAAAAGAGGTCATGGAGGGTTCTGGCTTCCTCCAACTTCAGGCCAGAGCTTTCTGTTTTCTGCCTGGTGCCTTACTTGTTTCTGTTCCCCTTAGGATATTGGGACACATGTTATGTATCTACATTTTAGCATAACTCCCAGATGAGGAAACAAACAGAGGAGACACATAACATGACGCGAAGATATGTATCTAGTGTGGGCTGAATGTATGGACTGGGGTGAAGCGTGAGCAGCGGTGTGACTGAGTAGCTTCACTTAGTAAGCTTCCCTGGGTCATGAAAAGAAAAGGACTTCGCTGGCAGGAAGCACACACACCCTCACGTCTGTCTAAAGAGAGATGCAACTCTGACTCTTCCGCGCCACCTAGCGTTAGAAGGTGGGTATTTCAGTGGCAGATGATAAGCATACAGTAACGAGGCAAATGCTGAAGCAACTGCAGGCCATGGGATTTAGGGGTAAGGTTCTGCCGGCTAGACTAAGAGACTAAAAGAAAGCAGATTCGAAGTCTCATAGTTTGAAGATCAGGGCATGGTGCCAGGGCCTCAAGAACAAAATCCATGAAGGGGAGTTCACTGTAACCCCAAGTGCTTTATACCCAGTATATTATATAGAAAGGGCAGTGTGTGTGTGTGTGTGTGTGTGTGTGTGTGTGTGGGTGTAAAAGAGAGAGAGCAAGAGTGAGAGAAAAAGCGCCTCATGGGTCATTTGCTTCCACTGCCCAGAAATGGCTCACAGCAAACTTAGAGCTCATTTCCGTTGCAGAGACCTTGAGCCACTTGGAGATAAGAGGAAACGTTACCTGCCTACGACAAGTAGCTTAGTTCTGTCTTTCTACCTTCTAGTACTGAACAACCCAGTAGGCAACAGAAAAGCTGGAGTTCCTAGAATTTTTAAAAGACAGCGATATTTGATATTTCTAGAAAAACCGGCAGCAGCAGCATGGGGAAAATCAGGGCCGTACAGGACGTCCCCACCCACGTTTTGCTTTCACTGCATGCGCTCCCTGTAGCTCACGAGAGCAAAGCCAAGCTGCGGCTCTGAAGCCACCGAAGTGGCCCGTCACGCTCCGCGGGCAGCGCGCGTGGCTCGCGGCTCGGCCGCCGGGTCCTTTCCGGAGCTCCTCGGCGCAAGCGCAGCGGCCCCCGCCCCCCTTAGCCTCAGGAGCCCCCGTCCGCTCTTACCTGCTATGTCATCCAGGTGGCCGAGGTTGCACACCTGACTGATGCTGTGCACCCACACCTGCATTTCCTCCTCCGTCTTGGCCACCAGATAGAACGTGCGAGATGCAGTCTTGACAACGAACACGAAATGGTTCTGGAATTCCTTACGAAGGAAGCCCGGGCCCGCGTGCTTCCAGACGGCGCACTCGCTGAGGTCGATGGCGCGGATGGGCTTGCGGGCGCGCTGGCTGCGGTAGTACTCCAGGACGTCGCGGTCGCCGCTCAGGCGGCCCCGCCGCAGCACGAACCAGCGCCTGCGCCAGGCCTGCGGGGAGGCAAGCGGACACGGCTTCTCAGACTCCGCTGGACGGACGAGGACACCGCCCGCCGTAACAGCGAGGCGCGAGGCCCAGCCGGCGGCGGTGTTGGATGAAAAGGACGCGCGCAGCCTCTTCAAGTCGGCTTTCGTCAGTGATTTTAATGATCGGTCATCGCTGGGGAGTGTAGTGATGGGACCCACACCCCCAGGTCGATGAGAACTATGCAGTCATCACAAGTGATGCAGCAAAGGCATGCAGTACAAATTTATGTGTGCCCATGCTTTTTTTAAAAAAACAACTTAATAATGAAGAACAAGAAGGAAGCTTTCTTATCACTGTCTACCTCAAGCCAAAAGCCAGTATCATACAGTCAAATCAGTGCCATCTAACGTGGTCATTTAACTTGTAGAGAATTGCTCAACAAGTAAAGAAAAATAGTGTACACTGGAGAGGAAAGAGGATTATCATTAGCCGAGGTTGATGTGATTGTCTTTCTTTAAAATCCCCAATGCAGATTAAAATACAAGTAGAATTCTCAGAGAATTAAGTAACGTGCTGGTTCTGCTTCCTATGTGAGAGACTGTTTTCTAAGGGCTTTACCATAACCTATTTCATCTCCAAAACTATCCTATGGGACAGGTAACTATTTTTATGTCCATTTTATGTATGAAAACACTGAGGTTCAGAGAAATTCATGAGCCCAAGGTCACACAGCTAAGAAGCTGTAGGAATAGATTTGAACTCAAGTGAGGGTGGAAGGATCACTAAATATGAAGTAAGAAAAATAGAGAGAGGGGACTGTGGGCAATTCTTTAGAGATGTCTGATTGTAAAGGGGGAGAGCTCTGGGGTCCAGGGATTTTTTTAAAGATGGAAGACACTTCTGCATCCACCCCCTAGGTCAGCCCGTCATAAAGGCTGGGGGCTGGGGCATGGGGCGGGCATTGTCTGGCCTAAAGCGATGCTCTATTCCCCGCTGAGAAGCACCATGACAATAGGAATCTGGGAAAGAGCCAAGCCTTGAGGTCAGATGATCTGGCAAAGCTTACCATGACCAAAAAAGAAAAGAGAACGATGCTCTGCGTGCCACTGCAGCTTCAGGTGTGCCTGACTTGTTTATATGCCCACCGGCTTTCACCCAGAGGCCCGGAGAAAAGGGAATGGGCACCGTGTGCAGTGTTCTCAGCTCCCTCCCTGCCCAGGGGCTGGGAGATCTGAGGCAGCAGAGAATCTGATGCGGCCATGAAGCGGGAGAGGCGGCTCTCACACGCGACCTGCAATCAGGGCTCAGAATTGAAAGCTGCTTTGAGGCCATGGCAAGAGGCAGCATCAGAAGGGTGGCGGTCACCCCACATGGGGTTGGGACAGGGAGGAGGAAACCGTGCCTTTAATGATGGTGTAAAGCTCTAAGGAGAGATCTGGCCACTCGGAAGAGGGACAAAGCAGTGTAATTAAGTCTTTGTTTTTAAGACAAGAGAAATAACAGCATGTTTGTAGGTTCCTGAGTGATGGAAGAGGGAGAGAAGCATTAATCATTCAATAAATTCCTGTCACAAAAACATGGTACTGGATAGGGTGGAGGGAGCTCCAGCATCACCGTCAGGATGAGAGAACGCCCTGGGGTGCCCGGGGTACCCCAAACTTTCCAAAGGCCACTTCGGTAGGGAAATGTGAAGAGGAACTTTGTTGTACTTCCCAAAAATGATTCTAAAAGAGGAAGTCAAACTGGATGCTGAAACAAGTTTCAAGTTAACTGCTCTTGGTTTTATAGAAACACATTTCTTATCCTTTAATAACAGTGTTGGTGGGCAGTGGGGGAGGGGTCCACAGTGCATCCTGCCAGATGGTGGAGATGGGGAAGGGGGTTAGAACTGGTCCCTGAAAGAGCTCACCATGTAGCTGGGATGCCGAGAGGGGTGGAAATATGAAATGGGTAGATTTCAACCCCGGGTAACGAGCGCGCTCTGGTAGGAGAAGAATGACACAGACATTCATTCAGCAATTATCTGTTGACACCCTAATATGCTGGCCACTGCTCAACAAGCCACGGGCCCTGCCACTCAGTCTCGTGGGCAGCAGGGGAAGTGGGCATATGGATAAACAGACAACTGCAGTCAGCGAGATCAGTGCTATAATAAGGGAGAGCCAAAATGCTACGGGCACACACAAGAGGCACCCTCCGGGACGACGTGGGAGCCAAGCTGAGATTGAAGAAGGGCCCAGGAAGCAGCAGCATCCAGCACAGTCTGCATGCGAAACTCGCCAGCACGCCCTCCCTCAGGTTTTTAAATCTCTGCCTAAGAGTTGTGATTATAGAAAAGCAGAAATAACGTGTTCTTGGAGCTCTTTGCTAAGTAGGTGAAACCAGGCTTCTGGGCTTCTGGAAGTGAGAGACATGTGACAAAGACCCTTGAGAGCAAGCAGCCAGCACCAAAGTGAAGCTCTTCATAGTAACACTGTTCCACAAGGAAGTTATCAGAAGGACTCAGGAGCCAGCCTGAAGATACTCCCACTGGTCGAAGATGGAACAATTCGAGCTTTAATAAATATAATAATTACGGTGGCTTGAAATCCATCAGATATGTTTAAATCTGGGAGTTCATCATGATATTAAAAGAGAAAAAAGAATTTGTCATCCTCAGAGGCTGTGATGGAACCACTTCATTATCTTTTCATAAATGTATTCTGCTTAACAAAGGAAAACCAATGATAGAATTAGAATCTCACCATTCTGCTCTCCACAGTGAAATCATAGGTAGAGGTGTTCAGCCTCAACAGTTGCTAACTTATGAAGAGGAACGAGCAGACGTGAAAGTTCCACCCGCAAAGCCAGACAGTGGGAAATTCTGTGATCAAAGGCCCAGGTCCTTCAACAGATAAATGACAAGAAAAAGAAAGGACAGAGGTGATCTATGGAGCAAATGAGTCTTAAAAGATGTATCAGAAATTTTCTGTGGGATTATTTTTTATTGAAGTATAGTTGATTTCCAGTGTTGTGTTTGTTAGTTTCAGGTGTACAGCACAGCGATTCAGTTATACATATATTCTTTTTCAGATTCTTTTCCATTATAGGTTATTATGAGATACATACTGAATATAGTTCCCTGTGCCATATGGTAGGTCCCTGTTGGTTATTTTATATATAATAGTGTATATCTGCTAATCCCAAACTCCTAATTTATCCCTTCCCCACCCCCTTTGGTAACTGTAAGTTTCTCTTCTATGTCTGTGAGTCTGTATCTGTTTTGTAAATAAGTTCATTTGCATCGCTTTTTTAGATTCCACATATAAGTGATATCATGTGATATTTGTCTTTCTCTGTCTGACTGACTTCACTTAGTATGATCATCTCTAGGTCCATCCCTGTTGCTGCAGACGGCATTGTTTCACTCTTTTTTATGGCTGAGTAATATTCCATTGTATTATAGTGTCTAGGGGATGCTCTTTTGAGTGATAAAGGCATCTAAAAACGCAAAGAAGAGATTTCTGTACATGTCAGGATAGCAGTCGTTCATGGGGCGGGGGGAGGCTGTGGTCCAGGTGGGGCACATGACGGGGCTGCAGAGTGGGTGGCAAAGGTATTTTCCAAGTGGTTGGCGGTTAAAAGGGGGGGGTCGCCCCCTAATCATAATTCATTAAGCTGTACATTTGTCTTATGTGGTTTGCTGTATTTGTGTTTTCTTTTACACTGAAAAGGATTTTAAAACAATTCCTCTGGATAGGGCATGTTCATGGCTGCGTTCACTATGTGCCAGGCACTGAGCACGGCAGGACCCAGGGGCTGCGGGCTCTTCCGACTGGGGAGATGTTCACATTTCACAAGGGCAGGATTGCGGGATTCCACAGCAAAACACCGTCAGCTTGCCCTGGCAAATCGCTTCTCCCACTGCACACCGGTGGGCCCTGAGGGCTCTTCTAGCTCTGACCATAGAAAGATCTGTTTCCCATCAGCCTTTTCAGCCAGCCCACCAGTATCATCTCCAGCAACAAAAACCTGCAACGTCCTGTAACCTTGTGGAAGAGTGTTTGTACTCATTTCTCAGATACGAAGAAGGTACAACTGAACTCCTCCAGGAAGGTGTGTTGAGATCACAGGCCCGTTGCTGATTCTGTGTTTACAAACACCTCCTGGTTGGTTTCTTGATAAAGAGGGACCACCCCGCCCCCAGGTACAAGCACTTGCAAGGCTCAGGCGGCTGCTGTGCAATGGCAGGCTTCCCATCCAGGGAAGAGGGACTGAGACTTGAATCTGAGTTTCCCTGTTACGGATTGAACTGTTCCCCCCACCCCCCCAAAAAAATTCCTGTGTTGAAGTCCTAATCCTCAATACCTCAGAAGGTAACCTTATTTGGAGACAGGGTCTTTACAGAGGTATCAAGTTAAAATAAGGTCATTAGGGTGGGCCCTAATGTAATATGACTGGCAGAGTTGAGAAGACAGATGAGCATTCTGGATGGCTGAGGTAGCTGGAATTTGTAGGGAAAGGCACCAAAGAGGAGGGTGCTGAGAAGAGAGGGTAAAGAAAGAGCTGCAGAAATCTACCTGGGAATTCCCTCACGGGACTTAGGCTGAATACTAACACCCACACGTGTTGGGTGAAACCCCATGAGGTGAATCCAAAAACAACTCGTGGACACCCACAAAGTGAATGACTACCCGAGCTCACACAGGGCTGGGAGATGTTCAGACCAGCTCAAGTGGAGAAACCTGAAACATTCAGTAGAGACTCTAGAAAGGCCACACCTCAGAAGCTTTCAAGTTACTGAATTACCTGACAAAGACAGCTCAAGACTTTTTAAAGGAAGACAATGAAACCCAGACACTCAACAATATAATGTTTATGATGTAAAGCATTCCCCCCAAATTACTGGAAATGCAAAGAAGCACGAAAATGTGGTTCATAATCAGGAGAAAAATCATACAATAGACAGAGACCTAAAAATGACAGAGGTGATGGAATAAGCACACAATGTTTTTAAAACAGCTCTTATAATGTATGACATTTAAAGGAAAATGTGTACATAACGAGGAGAGAGATAGAAGATATAGACAAGAACAAAATGGAACTTGTGGAGGTAAATGTACAATAGCTGAAATGAAAAATTCACTGGATGTGTGGAACAACATCTTAAGCATCGAAGAAGTGCTTAGTGAACCAGAAGTGCATTTTTAGCAGCTCCCTGGGGAGAAATGAACAGACTCCCCAAGGACCTGCTAAAGATGCACATTCCTGGATCTCACGTCCAGAAAGGCTTACTCACCAGGCCTGGCTTGGGGCCCAGGAATGTGCATTTTTAACAAGCATCTCTACAGATTGTGATTCATAGAAGCAGCGCCCTTTCTAAAGGTACCTAACTGGCCAAGGATGAGAAGGAAGGAAGAGGTGAAAAGGGAGTTCAAGATGGACCGTTTCAACACTGAATTCCTATCCTTTTATGGGTTGTGAACCCCTTAGAAAACATGATGAAATTCATGGACCTTCTCTCATCACAAACATGTGTGCAGGGACTTCGCTGGTGGTCCAGTGGTTAAGACTTCGCACTCCCAATGGAGGGGGCGCAGGTTCGATCCCTGGTCAGGGAACTAGATCCCACATGCCGCAACTAAGTTGCATGCCGCAACTAAGAGCCCACATGTCACAACTAAGCAGCCTGCATGCCGCAACTAAGACCCAGCGCACCCAAAATAAAATTAATTAAAAAAAAAAGAAACGTGTGTGCATGTGAACGTGCGTGTGCACGCACGTGCACATACACACACTGTTCTGGACGGTTTTCCCTTATTGAACTACACACACTCTCCCTCATGGCCTCACCCAGTATCATTTCTCTTAACAACCATCTATTTGCTGATGATTTACAAAATTATGTTTCCAACCTAGATCTTTCCCAGAAACTTCAGACCCATGCCTAAGGTCCGGCTTCGAGACCATGCTCATACTTGTTGAGTGAACTAATTCCACACGATTTCACAGTGCCCTGGACCTAGGTTTAAAACACAACTCTTGAGAAACATGACTAGCTTTGTGGGTTCATAACAAACCTCATCACCAGGATTTACTCATCACATATTTACGTGCTAGGAACTGGGGATGTGATGGGGAACCAGACAGACAAGTTCTCGAAGCTGGACCTTAGGCAGTCGGGCAAGGCTTGGTCCGAGCCTTTTAACTCAAACACAGCAAATGCTCCATCCACACACTGAGTACACTGGGGTGTCAGCTACACGTTTCTTTTCTTTTTCTTAATTTATTTATTTAATTTATTTTTGGCTGTGTTGGGTCTTCGTTGCTGCACACGGGCTTTCTCTAGTTGCGGCGAGCGGGGGCTACTCTTCCGTCGCAGAGCGCAGGCTTCTCATTGCAGTGGTTTCTCTTGTTGTGGAGCACGGGCTCTAGGCGCGCGGGCTTCAGTAGTTGAGGCACGTGGGCTCAGTAGTTGTGGCTTGCAGGCTCTAGAGCGCAGGCTCAGTAGTTGTGGCGCACGGGCTTAGTTGCTCTGTGACCTGTGGGATCTTCCCGGACCAGGTCTCGAACCCGTGTCCCCTGCATTGGCAGGTGGATTCTTAACCACTGTGCCACCAGGGAAGTCCCTAGCTACACGTTTCTAAGATGAGCCTTTCTCAGTTAATAACACAGGCTATTGAGGCTGAAGATTACCATGGACAAAGGTTCAAAGTTTGAGCACTTTATTCCTACACTCAGTTCTATTTGCACAATAAAATAAACCTGGCTGGGTTAAGCAAGTTTCACTTCCTGGGCTCCAGAATTCACTCCAATAAAAGTGAAGTGCCCTGTCTGGATTGTATCCATCGTCGAAAGACACTGAAGTGAACTGAGAAACATCCTGCAAGTCTCTGAGGCTGTAAAGAGACACCTCTGATTTAAACTGCTCTTCTGGCCAGAGTGATTACTGTCCCTTTGTTTCAGCGGAATTGGCCCCCTGCCCCCTCTGCAGCGGTGAAATCCCAAAGCTATGAAATCATTTCCTCCGCATGTGCACAGGACCCATCAGCAAGCTGCCGGCATCGCCCGGCTTTCCAACTCGGGCTGAGGGAACGAAACCTCCATCGAGCTGCACTTGGAGCTGTGGGTTTTGATCCTTCAATATTACTGTCATCTGAGCCAGGGCAGTTTTCGACTCAAGCTGCCCAAGGAACCGTGCAGGCCTCTTCCCCTTTGGACCTGTGGATGTGCTCCGTGCTGCCCTGGCCAGGAGTGTCCAGGGCTCCAGTATCTGGGGCTCAGACTCCAAAATCTGAGTCTGTTCTGATTGCTTGCATGTGTTGGGCTTCTGAGCTGTTCTCGCAGGGGCCTTATCTGTCAGGCTGCAGGAGATGCCTTGATTAGAGGACAACACCAAGAAGAGATGTTGCCAAGGAGCTATGGGTGGCAAGGCCTAGCTCTAGTGTGAAAAGTGTTCACGTTGTGTGCAAATTCTGTGGTGCAAAGTTGGAAGTGGAACTTGTTTGAGGAGCATGAGAAATTACATGCAGAAGAAAGGAACTTCAGAAACCAGGACCTGGCCCATGAACATCAGCTGGTCTCCAGCTCGCCCTGGGACTCTAGCCTGTGCCCATCTAGCCTGTGTGCTCTGTGAGGGCAGGACTGGGGTGGGGGGGGAGCTGGCTGGAAAAGCTTAACAGGAGGAATCCTCATGTTGGAACAGATCTGTATATTGATTGCAGTCGTGGTCACAGGAATCTACACGTGCAATGAAACTGCACTGAGACACACAGACACACGCACATACAACAGGTGAAACCTACAGCAGCTCCTGTTTGTTTACAAACTCCTGGGGATCTAGTTAAGTTTCTAAATAAGTTTACAAAAAGATGCTCAATCCAAAAGAACTCAAGAAAGTACAGAAAAGAAAAGAAAAGGAAACCTACAGGAAGTGGGGAGCACATCAAAAGTACAAGTAAGATGCTCGATTTCAATCTAAATGCAGCAATCATTACATCCAGTGGAAATGGACTCAGTACTCTGGCACAAAGATGTTTATCGAATGGGTCGCATGCAGGATGCTCATGATGGTCTCGAGGGCCATGTGCTATGACAGAATATACCACGTGGACGAATTTGTGGGTGCCAGGAAGGTTAGAGTGACAGAAGATGAAGCTAAAGAGGGGGTGGTAGCCAAATGGTGGAAGCCACAGTGGGCCTGAGGGAGGGGAGGGGTCGAAGCTGAATAGAGACTGCTTTATGACCGGGCAGGTGCTATTATTGCGTCATGTGTTACCAAGTGCTCAAGGCAGCTAATTTTCCAGAAAAAGAAGCTGGTCCTCAGAGAGATGGAGTGTTAGCTTTCCGCAGACTGTCCTGTCACGCGGAACTGTCAAAGCTGTTTCCCCGATCTAGCTCCAAAGTGGAATCTTTCTGTCCCTTCACACACAAACATTCTTCGCTGGAGTCCAGAAGATACGGAGGGAAAAGAGGCAAGAGGATTAAGACTGGCTCTTGTCTGATTGACTGACTTTTCATTTCCTTTTACATCTTTCTTCATCCCCCTTCTTCTGACTGGAACACACTTCCCCCACTGTGTTTTTCTTCTCGTTGTGTTGCTATTAACGGATACTTAGTAAATGTTAGTGAGTGTTTAGAAAACCTAACAACTCCACCACCAACTGCCATTTGTAAGGCCCCCGGGAATCTTGGATGTGGTCCCAGAACACGAGATGAAAGAAAGCGTTTGGTAACAACTTGGAGGTTTATAGTAACTTCCCAAGACCCGCTCCTTTAAGCCCAGCTCCCATTTTCTTCCCAGTGGTGTCACCTTGAAAACACTCAGGAAGTTTGGGGTGCGGTTATGTGTTGCAAAAGGCGAACATCATTGAAGAAACAAAGTCCTGGTTAATGTTCTATGTTCTGCTATGCTTTACTCAAGGGGGCCCCTTGTCTCCGCCTTCTACTTCCTCGCCAAGGGGGACCACAAAAGCCAGGGGACCCGAGGGCGGGGGGTCGGGAATTTCCAGGAGCAGGTTACATGGTCCTCTTGGTCCTGGCTCAGCGCCACTAGCCCCGGGATTGCTGGTGACCCTTCAGCCTGATGGCCTGTAACCTTCTGCCTGCCACCACACAGAGCCGGGACTTGTCGCAGGCGTGGAATAGCTTCCTGTGATTGTCCTGGAGACGGCCTGGCCCACGGGTTCCGCTTCCAGGCCTTGTCAAGAGAGGCAGACAAGTCCTGGATCTCTGCGATGTGGAAGGAGGAACCCTGAGGAGGACTGTTCGGCAGAGATAAGTGTGCCACTCTACGTGACGTGGACTTGACCTTCCTCGTGTACTGAGACCTAAGTGCCACTCAATGTCCTCGGTGGTTTCTCATCATTTCTGAACTGGACACTTACAAATGAAATAATATGACCCTCACACCCAAAGGTGTCCCCTTGGGACGTTCCTTCGCCGCTGCTCAAGCTGAGCACACGGGGGTGAGGGCTCCTGGGACTGTCTCCGAAGGAGTCCATGAATGATGCAATGACACCGATCCCTTGGAATGCACAATAGTAATAATAATAGGTAACACGCACGTCCCGGGAACTGGTTGAAGTGCTTTGGATGGATTAAATGAAATCATTTAACCTGCACACAGGTCCTTAGAGCATTCTCTACGCAGGAGGAAAGGCATGATGTGAACCAACTGGGATGGGGCGAGAGTGTGGACTTGGTTACCAAGTCTAGGACAAAAGGTCTTGGAAAGGAGAAAATCTGGCCCCATTTTATACAAATGAGCTCACACTCCAGCAGGAGGCCCACCCCTTCTTTCTCCTGAAATACGTGAATTTGGAAGGCATTCGGAAAACCTGGTCTCTTGTGTTATTAGATGTAAGGTAGCTGAGGTTTAATGCTGAGGAAAAGCGCTCTAAAATGCTCCCCCCGGTGCCTGGTGCCGAGAGCAAGCTCAGTCAATCTTGTTGAACAAGTTAATGAATGTCTAGCTCATTCCACCTGTAATCAAAATAAATTCTGCCTGAATTACATATTCACATTTAAATAAGGAAATGATAACAGGACTGAAAAGATAGAGGTGGGCATTGACCTAACACCGGCCTCTGGGAAGGCTTTCCAAAAACATGACACGACAGCCACACATTCATTCCTCAGAAGTGGAGCCGTCGATGCTGTTAACACTCGTGCTACCCGTGACTCAGCTGCCGGAGGGCAGGAGGGGCGGAAAGAGGAGACAGAGGGCAGGAGACGGGTCCCAGCTGGCAGGCAGCTAACGGCCCCAGAGTGATGGTTACGGGGCGGCTCATCAGCACGAAACACTGTTTTGGCTGCAGGAAGTTGCCAAAACCGCCTCCCAGCCTCTGGCCAGCACAGAACTGTGACTCAAGAGAAGCGGTTCCGCCCGGGAGCCCACAGGATGCCAGTGCTGACTGAAGCCCGTGTCTCGGCCTGGGAGAAGCTGAGCTCCCAGAGGGCACCTGCCGGCGGAAGACTCGTCCCCAGGTACCTAGAGAGAAAAGAACAGCCTGGCTTTCAGCTTGGTTTCACAACTTGCTGGGCTCAAAGGACAGACATCTGTTAGAAGGAAGACCCCTTTATTGTTTACAGTTCAAGGCCAATTCCCTGGGCCTCCTCCCTGCTGACCCCAGTGCATTTCTGCATGCCGGGAACGCACGTGCCAATCAGGATGCAGAAATGTTTGCTGGGTGAAGTGATGAGCACCGGTCCAGAGCAAGCCCCTCAAGCCGCTGCCCGCTGTGTCCGGCTTCCGCCCTGTTCCCCTCGCAGTCCCTCTCAGCTCCTGAGGGCTGAGCGTCCGGGGGGAGGAGTAGCCCACACCATTGTCCTCTCGTTCCTCAGTTAAGGATTTTTCACTGGCATCCTTCACAAATCTTTCTCCTATTTCGTCAAAGCTGTACCCTTCCAGGGGTAGATGAGACGTCTAACCCATCTCAGGTCTTTCCATGACTTGGTTAGATTTTCCTGCTCTATTTTGGACTCTTTTCAATGAGTTTCACAGAGGGGAATCACATAAACATGCATTCAGAAATAAGTTACTTTGTTGCTCAGAAACCTCTGTGAACGATCCAGCAGTCCCATAGGACTGCTTGTTGTTTAAATGTGTATTTGTCTGGTGTCTCAGGAGGTTGTATATTATTTCTTATATGTCACATCCCTTTGTAGACCTTTTTCTATGCCCATTTTTCCATTGCGAGGCCGATCTTTTCCCTAATGATTTACAAGGATTATTCCTAGAAGTTAAGGATATAAACTCATTTGCCTTATAAGCTTATGTTGTTTTTGAAGCACCAGTGCCTAAAATCGTGCTCAGCATTGCAGGAGATGCTCAGTAAATATTTGCTGAAGGACTGAATAAATGAATGAACGGAAGTGTTTTATTCTCGTATAGCAAAAATCTGTCTTTCCCTTTATAGTTTTTCTATCATGTTTAGAAAGGTTTTCCCCACCCCAAGATCAGATTGAGATCCTACAACTTTCTCTTGTAGAAATTATATTTCACTGTCTTCCATTTAAACTCAATGCATCTGGAATTCTTTTGTCATGTCTCTATGAAGTGAGATTGACCCATAGTTTTATGAATTTGCTATCAGGGTTCCTGAAGAAGCTTGCATCTTTTTCTGTGCCTAAATAGTTTAAAGAGTGTGAGAGTGATCTGTTCTTTAAAGTTCAAAAGGTCGCAAATGTTACAACATTCTGAGTCAAGCATCTGTCTCGGAGGTAATTTCACTTCTTTCATATTTACTTTATAATATTGACCAAAATAACATTTTAGGGTGTAAGACTGTGAAGAGTGTACTTCTTGCCAGCAAGGCCATGTGAGAGTTCTCCTTTGGTGTGAAAATTTCGGTGGAGTTAAATTACAGTTTAAACGTCAGTTTAATTTCTAGTTACACCATGCTCAGGGCCCAAGACCCCAAACCACGGATTTCTTGTCAGCACTAAAAGCCACAATGTAACAGACTTGCTTCTTGTGAAATAGGAACTGGTGGTGATAAACCGAAACAACCACGGAAAAGGAGGCCTGGGAGGGGACAACAAAGCAGCCCACGAGGGGACCTAGCTGGCATGTTGATATAAAGCAGGCACAGTTCTGATGTGTAAAGAAGGCAAAGTAAGCTGAGTTACGCAGCACGGCGGGATGCATCGTGAGGCTCTACCTGGAGGGAGACAGGCAAGAAAACAAGGTGCTCCACGGCAGAAGGAACGCAACTTTGATCCCTGACAGGATACAACAGGTGTGGAGGCCCCCCGGCCAGCGCTGCCCAGCATGCCTTGGGGCTTGGCTACACAGGGCCTCTGGGCTCATCCAGCCTGACACAAGATGATAAAAAAGTATTTTCCTACATTTTCTTTTAATCTTTTATGTTGAATTATTCCATGAATATAATTGTGAGAAGCCAAACAACTCACAAAAACTATAAAGGAACCAATTCCCAGATTTTCTTACAAAAGATAAAAAATATCTGCGTGGCAAGAGACCCCTTGAACAAAGTTGAGATGATGAATTTGTAGTGAGCTACAATTGAATAAACAAAATACATAAAGAGCTTCTATGAAAACACTTCGATAAACGTAAATGACCTGGGCACCTGGAGGATGGCATTTCCATACTCTTGAGATTTGGAAGCCCCTGGAAGGAGCAGATTTAGGGAGACTACATTGCCCCGAGAGCTACATGATAGAGACCTCTGCTCTATCTTGTTGCTTCGAGTGTGCTTTTATTTTGGAGAATGATAAACTTTACCCTTCATTTCACTCAGGCTTGTAAATGAGTTGAGGGAAATGGAACTCTAAGAATCACAACAAAGTACCTTTGGATGGAGAATTACTTTCTTCCTTTCGGATTTTTAGCCATTATACACAGTGACGTTAACATCCATGAACATACATCATTGTGCAAAGGTTTGAAAATTTTGTGCCAATCTGATGGGCAAAGGTATCACATTTTTAATTAGCAATTTTTGGTTATATGACTTGGGGCCATTAGTTTCTTCTTCTATGAAATGCTTATTTTCTCTCAGAAAATGAAAACACGTGAGTGTTGACTGTTACAATCTAGAGGCAGATGGGTCCATAGACGGGGGGGTGGTAGCAGCTGCCAGCTTCCAATAAAAAAAGAACAAGATGCGACAATGGCTTTCTTTCTCCACTCTGGCTCTAGGTTCTGAACAGGTGGGAACTTATATCCTGAGAAGGACCTGAGGAAAGGTGGGAACTTATTTCCTTCTCTGTCGGGCCCAAATCTGGAGGTGGGTGTCACTTGATTCCTGGTGACCTTACACTGCAAATCAATAAAATGCTTCCCTCTCCTTTGCTTTCAGCTACCCAAAGATCATGACAGATTGGCCGAAGGACAAATTGCAAACGAAAAGGTGAAATTTACCAGTAAGAAATGCAAGGTCCAGTCCCCGGGCCTCAACAAAGCAAAACATCAACAGCACAAGCAGAGACTGGAGGAAAGAGAGCTCAGCAAGAGCAGAGAGGAAAACGCAGTTCTCTCGACAGGAAGCCAGGCGGGTGTGAGTCAGCGGTGGGGTGGCCGCCAGCCCCGAGCCAGGGGGACCTCCAGCCTCCAGGCAGGGAGGGGGCAGCTGGCTCCACTCGGCCTGGCGCTCTGATCCCAGGAGCGCACTCAGTCCTGGTAGCAGCTCGGAGGAGGTGGATCGATGGCCTGAGAACCTGGAAGGAATGGCGGCATCGACCGGCCACCCTCACACCGGATGCCAGCGGGACTCCCAGGTGAACAGAGCAAGGTGTGTTCCGTGTAATCTCAAGAGGTAACAACACCGGGCTGGATTCTCCCAGTCGGAGCTGTCTCACACGATTCTTTGGGAATCGTGTTTATGTAACCGGTTTCCTGTTGCTGGAACTGTCCGGATAACAAGTGATTGCTCAAAAACGTGGCCAGTATGTAACGAGATGACCACTGACACCCTTTCCAATCACTGAAGTTTACAGAACTGCACTGCGATCGGGCTTACAGACCACCCTGCTCAACGGCCCCTGTCTCTCTCAGACGTTTTAATTAAGCAGTCAAGAAGCCCCATTGGTTATTTCTCTAAAATCATTCTCATATTCTTCCTTTTTGCTGCACTCCCATTAATACCCTTTGTTTTCCAGTCTCCCTTACAGCTGGAATACAGACTCTGATGGTCTCTCCTGCCACTTTGGCCTCAAGATCGCTTCTGCAGACCTGACAACAGTCTGCTAGCCACCTAATTAAATAATCATCTAGTTCCCTGAACCGATGTGCCCAGTACTACGAGGTAGGCGTTTGCTTCTCAATGTGCTGCAGATCGTAAAGCAAAAGGATGACAAGCTCCAAGACTTAAATTCTTGGCTCAAACCACGGTTGGAAAACTAGGCTTTCTATGATAGTGCTAAGACTCTCTTCTAGCTTACGTGCGCAGGTTGAGATCACCCACAACGAACCTGGGTTTAACGCTGCAAGTTGCCGAATTATTCCACCGGGTCTTATAAGTGAAACGAAGGGCACGCTTCGAAAAGACTGGACCTGGAGAGTTGGAATGGGGACATTTGATGGCATTTGGCTGAATCTGAGCCCCACTGGGAGGACCACCAAGGAGTCAGACTCCTCGGGAAGGAAGGTTTCGATCACCTCACCAGGCCAACAACGCTGATCAGCTAAGGCATTGTCTTTCCCCTTTCTTTTCCCTACTGTTTTCTGTAGGATGTGTTGGTGGCAGTGAACTCGAGCTAAGTGGCATTGTTCAGCCTGTCAGGCACCCGCAGTAGTGATAGCAGGTTTCTCACCAGAACTAGTTCTGAGTTGTGGTTTGGGGTGTTTTTTCCTGGCTGTTTAACCTCAAAGCTGGTTCTCCAGCCCTCTCACCATTTCTGTCAGAGACCCAATATCATTCTGATCAGCTCTTTTTCTGCTTAAATCAGTCAGGATCAGCTTCTGTTGCTTGCAAATTAAAACCCTGACTAGTACAACATCTACAAAGAGTGTGTGGTCAGTCCAAGTTTCCTCATCTCTAAAACACACCGAAACTGAATGAAGAAATAATAAATAGAAAAGGAGAAATTAAAGTTAGAAAAACTAAAAAGTAGGACTTATTAATAATCGAAAAACTGGTTCACTGCCAAAACAAAAATCAATAAAACAGAAAACACCAACTAACCTAACCAACAGAGGAAAAAGGAACAGAGCACAAATTCACAATGACAAGGAAGCAATACCTCTGAGAAGAGTAAAAACAAATTAAAAAAATCATGAAAGCATTTCATAAAATTATATGTGATGAATTTGATGGCCTGGATGAAACAGACACTTTTCCAGGAAGAGTATAATTTATAAAACTGACTCAGGGAGAGATAGACTAAACAGACCAATTTCCATAAAAGAAATAGAGTTGACAAAGATCTAAACACACAAAAAAGGCAACAGATATAGTTTAGAGGGGAATTCTGCCAAAATTTTAAAGGGCTGTGAATTCCAACTCTACTTGAAATATTCTAGAATATGGCAAACTTACAAATTTTTATATGACCCAAGTATAACATTTATGCCAAAATCTGCTAAAGATTGTACAGAAATAAATAAAGCCAAACTTAAAGCCAAAGACCAATCTCCCTTATGAATGTTGATGCAAATATCCAATATAAAATATCAGTATGAATAATCCAACAACACAATGAAAAATATACCTTGTCCAACTGGGGCTTATGCCAGAAATGTAAAGGTGGTCTAATATTAGATAATCTATTAATAGAATTCATTGCTTTGCCAGATTTAATGAAAAAGTCATATGACCATCACTAGAAATGCAGAAAAACTTCTTAATAAAATTCAGCAATGACTTCTGATTTAAAAAAAAGAAAACTCAGTAATACAGGAATTGTAGAATATTTCACTAACATAAAGAAAATATATTCTCCTAGCCCCAAAGTCAATATTTTTCTTTCTTTCTTTCTTTCTAAAGTATTTAAAAAAAATTTTTTTTAAGTATTTAAAAAATAATTTTTTTTAAGATTTTAAAAAATATTTATTCTTTGGCTGTGTTGGGTCTTCGTTGCTGCACATGGGCTTTCTCTTTAGTTGTGGCGAGCAGGGGCTACTCTTTGTTGCGGTGCGTGGGCTTCTCATTGCGGTGGCTTCTCTTGTTGTGGAGCACGGGCTCTAGGCGTGCGGGCTTCAGTAGTTGTGGCTCGCGGGCTCAGTAGCTGTGGCTCACGGGCTCTAGAGCGCAGGCTCAGTAGTTGTAGCCCACGGGCTTCATTGCTCTGCGGCATGTGGGATCTTCCCGGACCACGGCTCGAACCCGTGTCCCCTGCATTGGCAGGCGGATTCTTAACCACTGCACTATCAGGGAAGCCCTTTTTCTTTTTTTAAAGAGCAGCTTTATTGAAGTATAATTGGCACACAAAGAACTGTACATAACTAATGTGTACAATTTGATGAGTTTGACATATGTAGACACCTGTGAAATCATCACCACAGTCAAGGTAGTAGACATATCCATCACCTCCCAAAGTTTTCCTGTGTTCCTTTGTGTGTGTGTCAATGTGTGTGCAGTAAGAACACGTACATGATATCTACCCCTCTAACAACTTTTAAGTGCATAATATAGTATTGTTGGCTATAGGCATTATGCTGTACAGCAGATCTCTAGAAATAATTTATCTTGTATAACTGAAACTTCATACCAATACAGGCCAGCAATTCCACTTGCGGGTATATGCTCAAAAGAATTGAAATCAGGATCTCAAAGAGATATCTGTCCTCCCATGTTCATCCATCAGAACATTGTTTACAAAGCCAAGACATGGAAACAATCTAAGTGTTGGATGATGGATGAATGCATAAAGAAAATGTGGTATGTCCATACAATGGAATATTATTAAGCCTTAAAAAAAAGGCAATCCTGCCATTTGTGACATATGGATAAACCTGGAGGACATTATGTTAAGTGACATAAGCCAGACACAAATGGACAAATACTGCATGATTCCACTTATATGAGGTCCCTAGAGCAGTCAAACTCATAGAAGCAGAGAATTGGATGGTGGTCACTGGGGGACAGAGGGAGAAGAAAATGGGGATTTGTTGTTCAATTGGTATAAACTTCTAATATTTTTCTTAATAGGAAAACATTGAAGGCATGCCTATTAAAGTCAAGATCAAAATAAGCTTGCCCATTGTCAATACTACTGTTTCACATTGGGGTGTTAACCAACACATTTGGACAAGAGGAAAAAAAACAAGATACATAAGAATTGAAAAAGGAAGTGGTAAAACTCTTTCTATTTTGGGGACTTCCCTGGTGGTCCAGTGGCTAAGCTCCAAGCTCCCAATGCACGGGGCCCAGGTTCCATCCCCAGTCAGAGAACTAGATCCTGCACGCCACAACTAAAGAGCCCACATGCCGCAACTAAAAGATCCCGCCTGCCGCAACTAAGACCTGGCGCAGGCAAATAAAAAAAAAATAAAAATAAATAAACTCTTTCTTTTTTGGATGACATGATTGTATACACAGGAAATCCCCAAAGAAGAATCAACTGAAAAACTACTACAAAAAGTAAGAGAATTCAAAGGTAAGAGGATAGAATATTAATATGTTGGAATTATATTGGACCCAATTTTGTGCATCTTGGCGCCACCTGCCTTCCAGGCCCAGCTGCTCACTCAGTGGGGAGCCATGGCCTCTGCTGAGAGACCCTCCCACCCTTCCCAGACCCGAGCCAGTGAACCCTCAAATACTCCAGTTCCT
Organism: Eschrichtius robustus; assembly: GCF_028021215.1. Taxonomy (NCBI): domain Eukaryota; kingdom Metazoa; phylum Chordata; class Mammalia; order Artiodactyla; family Eschrichtiidae; genus Eschrichtius; species Eschrichtius robustus. The sequence goes on from NC_090845.1 coordinate 135,652,075, forward strand.
TCCACCACTTCTGGATTCAGATGAGACACCAGGCCAAAAAACACTGGCTTTCCCAGTGGCTGCCCCAAAAGACACTGAGAAACAGGAGCCGTAAGGGAACTGGCAGATACATTTATCTCCCTTCTTTGTTGCAAAAGACAGTTTCAAGGTGAGTCGGTTCTACAGAGCCTGTCCAAATCCATCCAAATGACCCAACCAGTGGCTGTGTTTTCTCATGAAATCATGGCCAACTCAGTAACACACGAATTTGCATGTTCTTTCCTTTTTTCCCTTTTCCCATCACTCTCACTGCATTGAGATTACAACCCCAACAAAGCCTTGGCAAATAAGCCTTGGCTCAAGTTCTGTTTTCTAAGGAATTCAGGTGAAGACAGAAACCAATAGCCCTATGAATACAAACAAACAAACAAACAAAAAACCCCAAACAGGCATAAGCCTAATAAGAACTGTGTAAAGACCAATGTGAAAAAAACTTGGAAATACTCCTGTAAGACATAAAAGCTGACTTGGATAGAAAGGCTCCACACCATAATGTCAGTTCTAAGTTAATTTAAAAATCTAACTTAACCCTCCTCCCCAATAATAACAGGTTTTGTTTTGAAATTAAGCAAGCCGATTCTCAAGTTCATGCGGGAAAATTAAATCAAAACTAGCCAAACTAAACTCTAAAAACTCTTAAAACTCTATAACTCTAAAAACTCCAAAAAAAGAACAATAAAGGGGGACTAGCCATATCACTCACTATTCAAATCAACTGTAAAACCTCTATAATGAAAACAGCTTAATAATGGCACATGAATTGACAGAGGGACCAATGGAAGTTGAACCAGAAATTGAACCAGAAATAAATGTGGGAATTTCATATATGATAAAGAAGGGCAGTATCTCAAATCAGTGGGGATACAGATGAACTTTTTAATAAGTAGTGCTGGCAAAACTGTACAGCCATTTGGAAAAAAATAAAGTCGGATCCATTCCTTACATCTGCACCAGGATAAACTCCAAATGGATCCCAAATCTCAATGTAAAAAATGAAACACACAGTCCGGGGCTCCTGTCTGCTGCCATCCAGCTGCCTGCCCCAGACTCGGCACCCAAGTGCCCTAAGCGCTGAGCAGGTGACCTCCCTGGGGAAGAATGGCCGTGGGCCTTGCCTGAAGGGCAAGAAATGTGCAAAGTCGCTGCCCTGATGGGGCCACACCCAAAGGCTTGGTGGGATGGAGCTGAGGGTCACGCTTTCAAGTCAACCCAGGTTTTGGAGACCCCATCCCCGGCCACCTGCAGGCACTTGGGTCCCCCCTGTAGACCCCCATGCCCTCAATATACCTGAACACTCAGGGAAAAAAATGAATAAAACAAAACAAGGGGCTTCCCTGGTGGCGCAGTGGTTAAGAATCCGCCTGCCAATGCAGGGCACACGGGTTCGAGCCCTGGTCCGGGAAGATCCCACAGGCCACGGAGCAACTAAGCCCGTGCGCCACAACTACTGAGCCTGCGGTCTAGAGCCCGTGCTCCACAAGAGAAGCCACTGCAATGAGAGGCCCGCACACCACAACGAAGGGTAGCCCCTGCTCACTGCAACTAGAGAAAGCCCGCGCACAGCAACGAAGACCCAACACAGCCAAAAAATAGATAAATAAAATAAATAAATTAAAAACAAACAAACAAAACCATACAAGCACCAGAAGAAACCACAGGTGAATTCCTTTAAAAACCAGGGAGGGGAAAAGGCCTTCCTAAATCTGACTGAGAATCCAGAAGCTGTAAAAGAAAATATTGACACATTCTACTAGATACACTTTTATCTTTTGCACACACACACACACAAATAACATAAGCAGAGTCAAAATACAAGTGACAAGCCGGGGAAATGTATACATATCTCTTCTCACAAAGGACTAATCACCTCTCAGAAATTGTGACTAAAAAGACCAACAATGGAGAAAGAGCACACAGGAAAATAAACATGTCAAGAAATGTTCAACCTCCCTCTGAATAAAAGAACTGCAAATTAAAACGACACAGAAATACCATTTCTCACCTATCAGATGGCAAAAATCCCAAAGTTGAACAACACATGCTGGAAGGAATGCAAAATGGAACATTCGTTAATGTCTACTAAATTTATAGATTCATAGCCCCAGCAATCCCAGCTCTGGGAATCATACAGATATACCTGCACAAGTGCAAAATGTCACATATACCATGCTACTAGTTGTGGCAATGGTTGTAAAATCAAAAGAGTGGAAACAACTCAGGTGTCCAAAATAGGGAACTGGTTGAATAAACACGCTACAGCCACACAGCAGGACACTGTACAGCTGTCAAAAATAGTGAAGATCTCTGGTCACTGACATGGGCAGAATTCTAGAACAAAATTTTTGTTTGAGAATTTTCAAGATCTACTCTCTTAGCAACTTTCATGTATACAATTCAGTGTTACTAGCTATAGTCGGGATGCTGTATATTATATCCTTAGGACTTATTTATTTTATAACTGCGAGTCTGGACCTTTGGCCCACCTTCTCCCATTTCACCCCCCAACCACCATCCCCCACCAATCTGTTCTCTGTATCTTTGAGTTCCTGTTCAACTTTTTTGTTTTTTAAGATTTTACATAAAAGTGAGATCACATGGCATTTGTCTTTCCCTATCTGACTTACTTCACTTAGCATAATGCCCTCAAGTTCCATCCTTGTCGCTGCAAATGGCAAGATGTCACTCTTTCTTATGGCTGAGTAATATCCCATTGTATGTATATGTATGTACCACATCTTTATCCATTCATCTGTTGATGGGCACTTAGGTTGCTTCCACACCCACCTTGAATATTGTAAATAATGCTGCAATGAACATGGGGGTGCAGATATCTTTTCACGTTAGTGTTTTCGTTTTCTTTGGATAAATATCCAGAAGTGGAATTGGTTGATCATATGGTGTTCTATTTTTAATTTGGGGGGGAATCTCCATACTGTTCTCCATAGTGGCTGCACCAATTTACATTCTCACCAACAGTGCAGGAGGCTTCCCTTTTCTCCACACCCTCACCAACACTTATCTCTTGTCTTTTGATGAAGGCCATTCTGACAGGTGTGAGGGGATATCTCACTGCGGTTTTGATTTGCTTTTCCCTGATGATTAGTGATGTTGAGCATCTTCTCATGTGCTTGCTGGCTGTCTGTATGTCTTCTTTTTTTTTTTTATTGGAGTATGGCTGCTTTACAATTTTGTGTTATCTTCTGCTGTACAGCAAGGTGAATCAGCTATATGTATACATATGTCCCCTCTTTTTTAGATTTACTTCCCATTTAGGTCACCATAGATCTCTGAGTAGAGTTCCCTGTGCTTGTCTGTATGTCTTCTTAAATGAACAGACTAAGATATAGAATGGGATATTGTGTAAGAAAGTGGAGGATGAGAAGCTATGTACATATGTCCTCGTATTTATAGAAAGAAATACTGGAAGTGTGAAGGAAAAAACTAAGAGAAATAGTTACTTGAGGGCTAAGGGCAATTAAGATGGATGAAGACAGAGGTGAGGGTGAGATTTTTCATATTTGAATCATGTAAGTGTGATACTTATTCAATAACAGTTTAAAAGCTGAGATAAAAGCAGAAGAAGCAACTGAACAAAACTGCCCCAAAACAGACCCATGAAAGGATTGAAGACTTAGGTTGCAATTAAAATCATGCTGTACAAACATAAATACAAATGTCTTTTGTACATGAAAAGATGCTCAACCTCACTCATAAAGAAATTCAAGTAAAATAAAATACCATTTATCAACTATTGACTTTAAAAAGATCAAAACGTTTGATAATACACTATATATTTGGGGCGTTGCAGAGAGACAAGCACTTTGATATCTATTGGCATTTTACATTCACATACACTTCGACTAAGAAATTCCACTTCTAAGCATTTTTTTACAAGCAGAATTAATTGCACATGACTCCACAGACCAATGTACAAAGATATTCACGGCAGCATTGTTTATAGTAGCATGGGACTGGAAACAAGAAAAGGTCTATCATAGTAGCTCCACACAGTGAAATATTATGAAGTTGTTAAAGATAATGAGAAAGATCTCTATGTGCTGATATGGAACAATCCCCAAAATATATTAAGAAAGCGGGTTATAAAATAGTGAATATAGTATACTACCATTTGTTCAAAAAATATGCTTGTATACGCATGGAATATATCTGGAAGGAAAATCCGCAATGCTTGCAGCTGGAGGGGGAAACTTACTTTTCACTGTATATACTTTAATATGCTTTGATTTTGAATCACATGCATATATTCCTTAAAAATACACTCTCTCTGGCAACATATAATGAAAATTTATATAGAGGAAGGACTCTTCAACAAATGGTGTTGAATCAATTGATTAACTATTTGTAAAATACAGTGAGTATAAATACTAACTGAAGAACATGAAAACACTAGTTAGAAAAGGTATCTGCACCCCTATATTCATTGCAGCATTCTTTACAACAGGCAAGATTTGGAAACAACCTAAGTGCCCATTGATGGATGAATGGATAAAGATGTGTATACATACACAATGGAATATTACTCAGCCATGAAAAAGACTGAAATCTTGCCATTTGCAACCACACGGATGGCCCTAGAGGGTATTATGCTAAGTGAAATAAGTGAAAGACAAATACCAAATACCATATGATTTCACTCATATGTGGAATACAATAAACAAATCAAACAAAACATACAAAAACAAACACATAGATACAGAGAAGAGAGTAGTGGTTACCAGCATTATGCTAATGTCAAAACCAGAGAAAGATAGTACAAAAAAGAAAAACTACAGACCAATATCCCTCATGAACAAAGTCACAAATACCCTCAGCAAAATATTAGCAAATTAAATCCAGCAATACATGAAAAGGGGCTTCCCTGGTGGTGCAGTAGTTAAGAATCCACCTGCCAATGCAGGAGACACGGGTTCGAACCCTGATCCGGGAAGATCCCACATGCTGTGGAGCAACTAAGCCCATGCACCACAACTACTGAGCCTGTGCTCTAGAGCCCACGAGCCACAACTACTGAGCCTGCGTGCCACAGCTACTGAAGCCCACGTGCCTAGAGCCCATGCTCCCAACAAGAGAAGCCACCGCAATGAGAAGCCTTTGCACCACAATGAAGAGTAGCCCCCGTTCGCCGCAACCAGAGAAAAGCCCGCATGCAGCAATGAAGACCCAACGCAGCCAAAAATAAAATAAAATAAATTTATTTTAAAAAACCCAAAAACATGAAAAGGATAAAACATCACAACCAAGTGAAGTTTATCCCAGGAACTCAAAGCTGGCTCCAGATACAAAAATCAATCAGAATAATTCACCATAGTAACAGACAAAAAAAAAAAAAATGAAGAAAAAGCATATTATTATTTTTACACATGCAAGAAAGGCACTTAACAAATCCAATTCACGATAAAAAGTTTCAGCAAACTAGCAATACAAGGGAACTTCGGCCTGAGAAAAGGCACCCACAAAAAGCCTACGGCTAATGTGCTTAAAAGGTGAAAGACTAAATGCTTTCCCCCTCAGATCAAGAAAAATCAAGGATGTCTGTTCTCATCATTTTTATACAATATTGATAGTATTGAAAGTTCAAGCTATAAATAAGTGAGTTTAGCAAAGTTGCAGGATACAAGGTTAATAAACAAAAATCAACTGACAAACGAATTCTAAAACTGGTATGGAAAAGCAAACGACCAACAATAGCCAAAACAACTCCGAAAAGATAAACAAAGTTGGAGGGCTAAAACTGCCTGATTTCAAGAATTATTATAAAGTTCTTGTCATCAAAACAGCACGGTGTTAGCATAAAGATGAACAAAGACATAAAGGGAACAGACTAGAGAACATAGAAATAGACTTACATAAATATGACCAATTGGGGCTTCCCTGGTGGCACAGTGGTTGAGAATCTGCCTGCCAATGCAGGGGACACGGGTTCGAGCCCTGGTCTGGGAGGATCCCACATGCCGCGGAGCAACTAGGCCCGTGAGCCACAACTACTGAGCCTTTGTGTCTGGAGCCTGTGCTCCACAACAAGAGAGGCCGCGATAGTGAGAGGCCCGCACACTGCGATGAAGAGTGGCCCCCGCTCGCCACAACTAGAGAAAGCCCTCGCACAGAAACAAAGACCCAACACAGCCAAAAATAAATTAATTTTTTAAAAAATGACCAATTGATTTTTAACAAAGCTGCAAAAGTAATTCAATGGAATAAAGACAGTTTGTTCAATAAATGTAATTGGTTTGCAAGAAAATGAGTCACAACACAAATGTTACACCTTGTACACAATTTTTAACCCAAATGAATCATTGGTCTAAAGTGTAAAACTATAAATTTTTTAGGAAAAAAAACACAGGAGAAAATCTTCAGGATCTAGGGTTAGGCAAGAGTTCTTAGATTTGACAGTAAACATGATCCACAAAAGAAAAATGGACAAATTGGACTTAATCAAAACTTTAAAATCTCTGTTCTATAAAAGATACTGTAAAGAGAAAGAAAAGACAAACTATAGCCTGGTAGAAAATATTTACAAATTATATATCCAACAAAGAACTTGTATGCAGAGATAAAAGCAGTACCTGGATCTTAGTGTTGTTTTGAAGACTAAATGAGATAATTCAAATAAAGTCCTTAGTGCAGTGCCTGGCACATACAGCCACTCAATAAATGTGAATTATTATAATTTTATTATCATCACCGTTACAGCATTCTTTAAAGTTGAGAAAATAAAAGCAAGATAACTGTTCATCAACAGAGAAATTGTTAAAATATGTTACGTCTATGACCAGGAATGTTAGGCAATGGTTTCAAAGAATGAAGCAAATCTATACGTACTAACTTGGAAAGATGTCCAGGATTGTTGTGAAAAAAGAAAATCGCAGGACAGTTTGTATAGTATGATCTCATTTGTGCAAAAAGAAAATTGTATCTTCTTCGAAATTTTTAAAGAATAACACTAACCAAACTTCTAACAGTTGTCATCCCTAGGGAGGGGCGTGGAAGGGAATGAGGAGGGGTGCACAGGAAGAGTAGGATGTGGGGAAAATTAAAGAGGGTCTTTCGCCTTTTACTGTATTTATTCCTAGATCATTTGGCTGTTTATAAGAATAAGTTTGTATATTTGTGAAACAAAAAACAGAAAAGAATCAACTATCTTTTAAAAGAGCAGTAATTCACCTGTCAGAATGGCAAAAAGTCTACAAACAATAAATGCTGGAGAGGGTGTGGAGAAAAGGGAACCCTCCTACACTGTTGGTGGAAATGTAGACTGGTGCAGCCACTATGGAGAACAGTATGGAGGCTCCTTAAGAAAGTAGAAATAGAGCTACTATATGATCCAGCAATCCCACTCCTGGGCATATATCTGGAAACGATGAAAAGTCTAATTCAAAAAGATACACGCACCCCAGAGTTCATAGCAGCACTGTTCACAGTAGCCAAGACATGGAAACAACCTAAATGTCCATTGACAGAGGAATGGATAAAGAAGATGTGGTACATATATCTACAATAGAATATTACTCGGCCATAAAAAAGAATGAAATATTTGCAGCAACATGGATGGACCTAGAGATTATCATACTAAGTGAAGTAAGTCAAAGAAGGCCAAATACCATATGATTTCACTTATATGTGGAATCTAAAAAAAAAAAATACAAATGAACTTACAAAACAGAAATAGACTCACAGCCATAGAAAACAAACTTATGACTACCAAAGGGGAAGGGTAGGGGATAAGTTAGGAGTTCAGGATTAGTAAATACACACCACTATATATAAAATAGATAAACAACAAAGACCTACTGTATGGCACAGGGAACTATATTCAATATCTTGTAATAACCTATAATGAAAAAAATCTGAAGGTGTACAGCTGAAAGTAACACAGTATTGTAAATTAACTATAGTTAAATTTAAATTTTAAAGAGCAGTGATAAAACTAACTTTCTTTCTTTCATAGATTCGAGAATGAAACACAAGCTTACCTCCGACTGAAGGACTTACCTAAATACAGACTTAGCTTCCATCTGTGGTTCACAAACATTAACAGAGAGCTACTTGGCTGGCAGCGCAAAGAACTAAGTTATTGCCCTAGTTGTGCCACTGAGTAGTTTCGCTATGTCATTGTGTAACAGGTGTGAGACTCTGGACTTCTTGAGGACAGGGATCAAGCCTCTTTTGCTCTCTCTAGCCAATGGCCTAGGGCCTGGTTCAGAGCTGGTGCTCAATTAAAAGGAAGACGGAATGAGCACTCCCGACAGATCTGAGTGAAAAGCGGCTTGTGAGCACTGACAAATGATCGCCATCTAGTGGCAATACGGGATTCCTGCAGAACTTAAGAGACGAGCGGAAACTGACTTTGGGGGGTGTTTCAGGGACTCCTTTCAACCAAAGAGCATCGACTGCCGAAACGACTATGTCCCTCATTATAAAAAGTTCCCAACCTTAGCCTGAGAGGCCCAGGTTTATGTCTTGGAGTGTTGGTACGATGACATCTAGGTAGTCTTGTGTCCTAAGTCTCCTCCTTCACCACCCCATCACACGCCCCACACGCCTACAAGCTGTGCAAAGTCCACGCCTGCCACACCTCCATTGCACCTCAAGAGAACGAAGCACATGTAATAACAGGTGTGGACACCCATGCCTTCCCGAGGTGGATGAAGTACTAATAAAGTTTCCTAAGCCAGTCTGGTCAGGACAAGATAGAAAACAGGACTGGAAAAAAATCTGCCACGAACTTTGCACTCCAGGTTCAGCACCTTCCTGCATCATCTGACAATATGCAGTAAACATTTAAGATGTCTCACGTTCCAAAGGGCAACAAGGAAAGCTACCTCGAGCTGGCTTTGCAAGTGCTGCTCTGTGACAGACCCTCACCCTGAGTATCAGTGAGTCTTCAAAGCAGATGCACCGTTAGCGAAGCAGCTGGGTGCCTTAGAGGCTGAGAAATAGTGGACCTCGTGTTTATAGACTCGGGGACTCAAGAAGAATGATGAAGGTAAACAGTGGTAGTAATCAGAAGAATCTAGGTGTGTCTACATCTATGGCATCTGCACGCTAAGTGGAACATGCCTCTAAAACGCTGCTCAGCGGAACAAACGGCAAAAAACTTCGCAAAGAGTCGCAAGAGGCGGACACTAGTGTAGTCCCGGGTCAATGGAGAAAGGGGTCTGAGCAGCTGTACGTTGTAAAGACCTTGTCCCGAGGACGCGGGTGGACATAATGAATGTTCGAGCTGTGGCTCGTACATTTAAGGTGTGCTCTCCCGAGCGCCCCTTGTCTCATCCTAGCAAAAGCCCATGGTTCCCGGAGGTTCTCGAAAAGAGCGGTGTCCGCAGAAAGGAGAAGCTGAGAAGCGACAACCCGAGGAAGGCTGCGGACGGTCGTGTCCGATGGCACCTCCGCGGGAAGACGGTGCTCGCGGCCCCGCGGGAAAGCGGAGCCTCCGCGCCTGCCCCGTGCAGGCGGCGCGTCCCGGGCTCCCCGTCCCTCTCCCCCGCCGCGGCACGGCGACAGGGCCGCTCTCTCGGGCGGTCCCCCCGGCCGCTCCCGCACCGAGACGGGCGCCCGGGCTCGCCCCACCCGCCTCCCTCCCGTCGGCTCGGCGCGCTCCGGCTCGACGTGCGGTCTCGCTTTCCGTCCGCCGGCCTCGCCCGCAGCCCGAGCGCAGGGCTCCCGGGCCACTCCGAGGCCACCCCGCGGCCACCCGGGGCCCCGAGGACGCGCGGCGACGCCCCTACTCACGTAGCGCTGCAGCTTCCTCTCGGGGGGCGACTTGACGAGCCAGCCCGTGCACACGGCGTCGCCCGCGCTCATCGTGCCGCGCTTCCTCCGGCTGGGCCGGCGCCCGCGGCGGGAGGAAGTCGGCGGGGATGCCGGCGGGGCGGGCCCAGCGCCTGCAGCCCGCCCGCCCTCCCAGCGCCGCCCCCGCGGCCCCGCGACCCCCGCCCGGAGGGGCCGGGCGCCACCCCGGCCTCGGGCAGGAAAGCCCTGCGGGCTGGAGCCGGCCCCCCGCCGCCCTCGCCCCCGCCCGCGGTCGGCCGCGTCTGAAGGTCTGGTGCCCGGGCCTCGGGGTCACGAGAGCCGAAACCTAGACCCCGCACCTGCGATGTCAATGCTTAGGGACAAAGAAAAGCCTAACTGCCCCTTGACTTCCCGTTTCCACTTGATGGTTTGCAAATTACTGCTTCTGCTGTGCCCCTCCCCCGAAGATCTCTTTATCCGGGGATGAGCTCTGCAGCAAAACTAAATCCAAATCATCCAGAATCAAAAGGTTCAAAACTGGAAGTGCTGTTTGCAGTCTCTTTGACCCGAAGCCTTTAAAACATGGATCCAAGAATGATGGTGCAGGCGGTGTGCTGAGCCCGGCAAGTAACTGCCACGCACACGACACTCACGCAGACCTGCGGCTGCAGGGCCGGTGAGTATGCTAACCACCGAACAGGCATTAGCTCCCTGGATCCACACACACTATCAAGTGGGCTTGACCATGATCTCAGTTGTGCAGGTGAGTAAACTGAGAAACAGGATCATATCACCCTCCAAAGCCGCACAAGTAGGAACTCAGCTGAGAGGCAGCCAGGCCTGTCTGTGCTGCCCTTCAGGGCACACTCTGCCCTTTAGGAACACACTGTATAAACAGCAAAGCACGGATACCAAACTTCGGGGCCGCATCCACAATGCTAATCCGAGGGATGTGTGGCGTCACCTGGCCAGCTCCCTGACCTGTAGTGCTCTTCTCCCTCGGTGTGACGCCTCTCCCTTAGAAGTGACACTTGGAAGTAACAAATGCCACATCATTTCTTTGACTTACAAAAAGACTTCTCAGCCTCCTACCATACATCTGAAATTTCCACGGAGCGATGACTCTTGTATGGTAGGGTTCATGTGTTGTTCTGTAATCAGTCAGGGTTCAGTGGAGGGAACAGAGTTTGCTCTAGGTGTTTCAAGCAGAAAGGGATTTAATTTAGGGAAGAAGGTGCTTATAAAATCAATGGAAGTGCTGGAGCATTGGGAGTCTGTGGGCGCTGAAAGCAACAGCAACTCACTCCAGGCAAAATAATACTGCTATCCTATCCCTCCTACAAAACTAAAAAGCACTCCCTAAAACAGGACACCAAAAGGCCCATCCGTCACTGTAGCCATCTCTAGTTCAGACACCACCTCACTTCAATATCCTAAAACCTAAAGAAAAACATAAAGCTAACCTCTATCAGCCTTTATTTGACATACATAAAATCTGGAGAGAAGGAATATGGGAAAAGTTTATATGTTCACCACACACACACACACACACACACACACACACAGACGCGCACACACAGCTACTACAATTCTCCTTTCTATAACTGACCTTGAGATCATAATTGCATTGGTCTTTATAACTTCCTTCTTCACTACCGTCCCTGTCCTCCTTTTGCTCTCCAGCCTCAGCTGGTCAGAATTCTTTACCTGGTAAGTCAACCAAACCTTTATTCCCACTGAGCCTGAATCCTTAGTGGTCCTGCCTGGACGTGACAGTAGTAGGAGATGCCCCAGAGGGTCCCTTGGATTTAAGACATAGTCCTTCCCAATCCCATGGTATAACAGTGACCCTGTTCCAACTTGGTAATCAATGTCAACCATCCAAGCCTGCTCAGTAGACCTGTGGTTCAGTGGCATAAAGAACCCTAAATGGCCAGATGGCAATATCAACTTGCAGTATGATGGAACCAGCGTTTGGGTCCTGGTTGAAGCATTCCTACCTTGGAAACCAACAGAGCTCCAAGCTGCTCCACCCTGGGAGTAGATGATTAGGTGTGATGGTGAGAGGAGTCCTTCCCACTTCTCGATTCGTGGGCCCGTGGATTCTGGCTAAGGAGAAACAGCACCACATAGTGGCCACCAGCTCACCTCCCCCTTTCAGTGTCTTTTCACCCAACTAGTGTAGGAAGTGAGCCTTCACTAGACTGACCAGCACCGATCCTCTCAGGCCAGGGGCTTCAGGGCAATCCCTCAGTGTCAGCACGTAGCACACGTCTTGTGTCTTATAGTGATTGCCTTGGTCGGAAGCACTGTTATGTGAAATATTGTGAAAGTGAATGCAGGACAGTAAGTCTACGGGTGGCCATGCCAGCAGAAAGGTAGCTCATGATAAGTACATATGCAAGTGAGGACAAATTGCGGCCCCTTCCCTATAGATGTGGTCTGATTTCATCAGTCGCCACAAGGTGGTGGGCTTGTCCCCCAGGGAAGGCTACCTTACTGGGCACTCGGTGTGGGTCTCTGCTGTGGACAGGCAGAGTACTTAGCAGTGGCAGTGACAGTGGCCGTGACCCCATCAACTGATGGCAGCTCCCGGGAGGGCAGCCTCACCCCTGCTGATTCCTTTAACCTCCGTAAACAATCTCCCCGTTAGATTCTCCTCCGTTCAACCCATAGAGCCTCCCATTTGCTTCCTCCGGAGACCCTGACCAACAGACCTATGAGGTTACACGTGGGAGTCAAGAGAAAGAGTGTCACCCACAGCAGGGGCCACAGAGGTTGATCAAAAGGAAAATACGGTGGCAGTAGAGGGCATGATTTCCTTCAAAACTCCAGGAATCCACGGTCTGTTTCTCCTTTTAGGACTTGCCAAAACTCCGTGTAACATTGCAGTGCGTCGAGTGGCCGGTACCTGCCGCAGAGACTTTCCTTGCCTGGGGTTCCACTAAAAACACGTCACCTTACAGATTACTTGCTGAAGCACTGGTGGCACAATTTCATGTCGTATATGTTGCCTACAGAATCTGAAGAGCCCCACCAAATGCCGTGCCCCTTTCTGAGTGGTAGGTGGTATGAAGTGCAGCAACTTACTGAATATCCAGTATGGTCCAGACCATCTCAAAACATCACTAAGGGTCAGTCTCTTGAGTTTTCATGGGCTTTGTCTCCCACACTCTGGCATACAGGTGTCCTAACGAAGCATCTCTGCTACCTCTCGTCCACCAGGTGCAGTAAGCATGATGTCTTCGGTGTAATGGCCCAGCATGATGTTCACCATGATTGTCGAAACAATCAAGTTCCATTCATCCGAGATGATGACAGAGAGTCAGAGGATGGCTTGTTTGCACTCCAGCCTGGGGAGACTAGATAATTTGAATAGCAAGTGGTTTTTTAGAACCTGGATTCCCTTTGTGGCTTACCCATTTCTCATTTATTTAAAATAGGTTTAGGAAAAACAAATACCGTATGCTAACACATATATATGGAATCTAAAAAACAAATGGTTATGAAGAACCTAGGGGCAGGACAGGAATAAAGATGCAGACGTAGAGAATGGACTTGAGGACAAGCGGAGGGGGAAGGGTAAGCTGGGACGAAGTGAGTGGCATGGACTTATATACACTCCCAAATGTAAAACAGATAGCTAGTGGGAAGCAGCTGCATAGCACAGGGAGATCAGCTCAGTGCTTTTGTGACCACCTAGAAGGGTGGGATAGGGAGGGTGGGAGGGAGACACAAGAGGGAGGAGATATGGGGATATATGTATATGTATAGCTGATTCACTTTGTTATAAAGCAGAAACTAACACACCATCGTAAAGCAATTATACTCCAATAAAGATGTTTAAAAAAATAAAATAAAATAGGTTTAGTTTGAAATAGATAACTAACAAGGACCTACTGTATAGCACAGGGAACTATATTCAATATCTTGTATTAACCTATAATGGAAAAGAATCTGAAAAATTATATATATATATATATATATATATATATATATATATATATATATATATATATAAAACTGAATCACTGTGCTGTACATCTGAAACTAACACGATATTGTAAATCAACTATACTTCAATAAAATAAATGAATAAATAACATTTTTTAAAAAACAAAAAAGAGGAAGGCTCCCCAACCAAAAAAAAAAAAAAGGTTTAGTTTGGCAGTTCTTTAAGTACTGTAAATCTTGTAACTAGGAGGATTTATGAAAATAAATGTCCACTATTAAGGAAGAGTTTCTATTTTAATTATGTTATGTGGGGCAAAGTGGCCATGCAGCTAACTTATTCTCTGTGAAAAGAGAGAAAATTTGAAAAGAAAATTCTTCTCCAATTTCTGGATGAGGGACAAACATGAGGAGATAGCTATACATGTGTGTGAAAGGCCAATAATGTAAAATTCACAAGTAAAATCTGCAAACAAAAAGAATTATACACCATGACCAGGTGGGGTTTATCCCAGAGATGCAAGGCTCATTCAGTATATGAAAATCAATCAGTGATATCCACCATATTGACAAGCAAAAGAGGAAAAGTCACATGATTATATCAACTGATGCAGAACAAACATTTGCCAAACCCAATATCAATTCATGACCAAAACTCTCATAAAACTAGGAATAGGGGGGAATTTCCTCAACTTGTTAAAGAACATCTATGGAAGACATACGACTAACATCATATGACTAACTTCATACTTAAATGGTGAAAAACTGGGCAATTTCCCCTATGGTTGGGAACAAGGTAAGGCTATGTGCTCTCACTACTCTTATTTAACGTAGTGTTGGAAGTTCTAGCCAGTGCAATAAGGAAAAAAAAGAAAAAGAAAGAAAGAAACAAAAGGCACACAGATTGGGAAGAAGAATTAAAAGTGTCTTCATTTGCAGGTGATATAATTGTCTTCATAGAAAATCCAAAGGGATCTACATGAAAAACTCCCATAACTAATAAGTGAGCTTTACAGGGTTGCAGGATACAAGATCAACACATAAATCTCTGTACACAATTTCAAGGCTCATCATATAACTACAGTGATCAAGATTGTGTGATATTGGTAGAGGAATAAACACATAGATAAATGGAACGGAGTAGAGAACCCAGAAATAGACCCACATAAATTTACCCAACTGGTTTTTGACAAAGGTATAAAAGCATCCACATGGGGTATGCCACCCCCAGAAAGGGGCCCACCAAGCATTGTACTTCTTTCTTCGTGACAGTGGGTTCAAGGTACAGCAACTTGTTTTTCTCTTTGGAGGGACAATGCCAATATGCTTCAGTCCACTGGTGCCCAGAAACTTCATGAAAGTTTTGGGCCCCTGAATTTTTATGGGGCTTATCTTTCGCTCTGTGGTGAAATATTTGCTACTGCCCATGCACTAGGTCCAGTCAGCGTGACGTCATTAATGTGGCAGACCAGTATGATGATTTGGGGGACAATGAGATGATCAAGTCAACGCCCAGGGACTTCATTATGGTAATGTGCCAGATAATTGAAGGGACAGTGACCGGGGCTTTCTTTTGACCCTTTTTCCATAGTTGTGCTCAGTCCTTTAGTCAGGAAGCCTCTGTGGGAATTCATCCAGCTGCCAATTATGCGATCAGGAACTAGGGAAAGAGCCACAGGGGGTCCACAGGGAGAGAGCCGCAGCCTAAAGACTCCATTTCCGACCAGTGGACCACAGTTGAGAGTTGGAGGAAGGTTTAAAGTACACAGCTGTGCTATGTGTACCTGGCCTCACCTTTGCTTGAGGGCTGAGTCTGTGAATTGACTGGGTCCGGGAATTAGATGAGGGGCCGTGATTTTCCATCGTGGTGATTCAAGGCAGGCTGCCGTTCGCCAGACCTAGAGTTTTTGTTGTTGGTGGTCTACTACAGGTGGCCTATTAACAGGATTCCATGATTCAGCACCCTGAAGATCCTTGGGGATAAAACATTCTCGTTCCAGCTGCCAGCTCTGCTGCCTATTTTGATACCCATCCCGTTTCCATGAGATTTAGTGCCACCACTTAGACTCTGCTGCTCTAGGATCCCATCCTTCCCACTGAGAGTGCAAGCCTGTTTCCGTGGCAACACCTCCTACCTCCTTTGGCAACGCAACTTGAAGGTTCATATGTAGGGTACTTACTGTATATAGCAGTGGACAAAATAGACCAGACTTTCCTGGCTTCATAAGGCTAACATTCTGGTGAAGAGACAGACAAGAAACAAGGCCCACTGAAGGCAGAAGGAAGAGCAGGTGCAAAAGCCTGAAGAGGACGGTGTCTGCCTGTGGAGGAGTCTTCACAGCCAGAGGCAGTGTGGCCGGACGGGCGTGAGTCCGACCGTGAGTGGAAGCAGGTGGACTCAGAAGGAGAAGTGGTGGCAGACGCTGACAGCCGTCATCAGCACCTTGGCTTTTACTCTTAGTGAGATGGTTTATTAGTTTGCTCACGTTGCTGTAACAAATTACTCCAAACTGGGTGGCTTTACTTTTTTAAAAATTTATTTATTTTTTATAATTAATTTTTCTTGGAGTGTAGTTGATTTACAATGTTGTGTTAGTTTCTGCTGTACAGCAAAGTGACTCAGTTATACATATACATCTATCCACTCTTTTTTAGGTTCTTTTCCCATATAGGTCATTACAGAGTATTGAGTAGAGTTCCCTGTGCTATACAGTAGCTTCTTATTAGTTATCTATTTTATATATGGTAGTGTGTATATGTTAATCCCAGTCTCCCAATTTATCCCTCCCCTCTTCCCCCCTCTTAACTATGTTTGTTTTCTACATCTGTGACTCTATTTCTCTTTTGTAAATAGGTTCATTTGTACTGAGCAGCTTTAAACCACAGGCATTTATTCTCTCACAGATCTAGAGGCTGAAAGTCTAAAATCACTGCAGTCTCTGCCGCCATCTTTACATGGTCTTATCCTCTTCTGTGTCCTTCTTCTCTTCTAAGGATACTTGTCGTTGGATTTGGGGCCCACGTGAGTCATCCAGGATGACCTCATCTGTAGATCCTTAACTTCAGTACCTCTACAAAGACCCTTTTTTCAAGTAAGTTCGTTTTCATAGGGTCCAGGGGTTAGGTGTGAAGTGGGGAGCCAGTCTTCATCTCACTATAGATGGGAAGCCATTGAAGGGCTTTGAGCAGAGGAGGGACATGGCCTGACACAATTTAATGGCTGTTTCCAGGGGCTGTGTTGAGAAGACAATATAGTTGGAAAAAACAGAAGCAGGGGGGAAGTGCAGGAGGCGAGTGGGAAAATGTAGGAGAGCCATGGTGATGGCATGGACTCCAGTGTCAGTATTGAGGGTGGTGAAAAACTACCAGATTCTGGATCTTTTGAAAGCAAAGCCGAGAGGATTTGCTAACAGATCAGATGAGGAGTGTTGGAGAACCATTAGTGAGTACCTGAAATTTAGCCAAATATATACCAACGGAGCATTATAAAATTATGGGGAGTGTAATTAACTGCTCGTGGATTGGTTGATATTGAGGACTTTGGCTATGTAGAAAAAATCAAAAAAAAAATCAAGTTAGAGCATTATTATTATTACTACAAGAGGGAAGAGGGCTTAGAACCTGGAGCCGCTACTTGCTTGGCCGTTCAGTACCGCAGCCACGAGCCCGCTTTGTCGAGCAGTTCACATGGAGCCCCGTCGTGGAGCTGAAATCGAGCTGTGCTGTAACCGTAAAGCGCACACCGTAAAGACTTGGTACAGAAAAAAACACAAAAAGAGCGTAAAATATGCCATTCACAGTGCTGTGTATTGCTTATATGTTGAAATGATAATATTGTGGATCGCTGCGTTAAATAAAGTTTGTTATTAAAATCGATTTAACTTTTAACGTTGTACTTTTTTTTCCAAGTGGCTGCTGGAGAATTTAAAAGTCCACAAGTGGCTCGCACTCCTGTTTCTATCGCCAGTGCCGCTCTAGCTGGATGGGAATTACAAGCGGAAAAGGACGTGCAAGCTCTATGTGCCTTCACATGTGACTTCATTTTGCCATCGGGACTGATCCGACAGCCACCTTCAATGGTCGGCGAGGAAGCAAGGAGCGCTCAGGCGGGTGCCCAAGTGCTCCCGTCCGGGTAAAACCTCAGCGAAGGAGAGTGAATCGCGGCCGGGCCACGCCCACAGGCTACGAGCCGCCCCGGCGAGCTGCGCAGGCGCTCCTAGACCTGGCCGCCGAAGGCGGGGAGAGGCCCAAGGCGCACGCGCGGACGCGCCAGCGCCCCGGGCCGCGTCCGCCAATGAGAGTGTGCAGCCGTCCCGCGCGCGCTTGGGGCTCTGCCCCGCGAGCCCGGCCCCGCCTCGCCCCGCCCCTCTGCACGACACGCACGGGGCGGCGCACAGGTGGGCGGGTCCTAGCGGCGCGGCCTGACGGCGGCGGGAGTCCGCGATAGCTTCTTCGGCGCTGGCCCACGCGGCTGGCACGCTCAGCGGGGCAACATGGCGGACGCGGAAGGTACGGGTGGTTCTCTCGCGGGTGGCTGGGCGGGTTGCCGCGGGCCGGGGCCAGGTCCTCCGGCTGGAGGAGCCGGGGGTGGGGGGACAACGTCGAGGCCCGAGCTTTCCGTTAGCTCCAGCTGCCGGGCCTCCTGCCGACCTTGTCGCTTGGCCTTGGCTCCACGGGTGAGGGCGAGAGAGCGAGAGGCCCCCGCGGTGACGTGACGCCACCAGCCCGGGCCTCCCGCTGGCGGTACAGTCCCCTCAGGGCCCGGGCCGCCGCCGCCAGCTCGGACGCCGCGGTCGGCGCCGCGCGATGAGGGGAAGCAAAGGGGCCGAGGGGCTCGGGCGTGCGCGGAGCGCTAAGTCGAAAAAAAGTTCTAGGGGCCACCAGCCCTCGGGGACCGTCGGGCGGTCGCTTACGGGCCCGCGGCCAGAGCGCCGTGGGCGTTTCAGCCCCGCGCGGCCACGTGGTGAGCCGGGATGGAGGGCGACACGTGCGGCTGCTGTCGGGAGCCTGCCGTGCAGCCCGCGCACTGGGCCTGACCCGCGGCGGCTTCCCCTGTGATCCTAGACAAGCATCCGTTTTCTACCTGCCCTTGTTTTAAACTTCATTGTCTCTATTTTCGGGGAAAACTCCTAATTCTTGTGTGTGTGTTTTTTTTAAGTACTTATTTTACCGAAGAAACATAAGAAGAAAAAGGAGCGGAAATCCTTAGCAGAAGAAGATGTAGCAGTGAGTACGAATATGTTGTACTTTGCTTTGACTGAAAAGGAAGGTTTCGTAGATGACAGATTACAGAAAAGACCTGTTTTTAAAGGCTTTGGAGGAATGAGCTGTAATTGAGTGGTCGTTGTGTAGAAAGTACACAACGCCCGCCAACCTAGGTCTTTGCTGTCAGGCACACCCTGCTAAATGTTGCTGGCCACACCAGCTGCTCTCCTTGAAATTCTCTCTTATCAGACCCACTATCCCTCTTTCTCTTAAAATTGCTGTGCCCGTCTTGGTGGCACTTCACTTATGCTTCTCAGTTCTTTGTTCATCTCTTTTTCCTTTGGAGGTCCCAGGGAAAAGGCGTAGACTGCCTTGTTTTTTATTTCAAAGGCATAGACTTCTGTGGTAGTAGTGGAACTGTTCAAAGTCAGGTGGGAAGTCTAACAGGCTGTGTTTCTGTCCTGTGGAAGGAAATACAACACGCTGAAGAATTTCTCATCAAACCTGAATCCAAAGTGGCTCAGTTGGACACATCTCAGTGGCCCCTGTTGCTAAAGGTATGTGTTTCGCATCAGGTCAACGCTTGGCTTTTACACTGTTTTTGAGTGTTAAACAGTTGATTGAGAGTGCACCCTGGACTTAGGAAATGCTAGATGAGGCCGCCTAAAACACTGTTCCTCAAGGTGTCTGAGATGAAGAACCAGGGTTTGTTCGGGTTTTTTTCCCCTTCATTTCCAATGTACCCAACACTTGTAGAATACAGGTAAATTTCACAACAGTGTCACACTGCTCTCATGTTTTATAAACAGTTAGTTCTCAATTTCTGTGCTTAGCCTCACCTTACAGACCTGTACTGGTTTGTGGAGTAGAACATGCTTGAGAGCATAAGGCCAGTGCCTGGCATGTTAACTTGCTCTCTAGAAGTTACTGACTATCGTGTTGGGTTTTAACTAGGGTACTTCGCTAATGAGTTGAATTACAAGTTTCACAAATGACATAATGGGCACCAGCTACGAGATTAGGAGGTAAATTTATTGAAAGACTTCTTGACAAACTGTTTGAATAAATCACTGAATATGAGGTAAAAGAGTGAGATTTGCATATAGAATTCAATACAGTTGAGTTGCTGCTTGGCCAGATGTGTCTGCCATTTAGACAGCATATGGTTCTCTATTTTTACCTGCTGGTAAACCAGGTTGGCAATGTCCCTGCTGTCATGGAACTTAAAATCTAGGGGTGGGAGATGCAGTTTAAAAAATCATTGCTGCTTGTGGAAAGTACCGAGATGAAGCTAATGGGCTTCCATTGACGGGAGCTCTTTCAGGCTGGTGGTGGAGCCCTGGAAAGGAGAGTGAGAAGGGGCGGACGTGAGGAAAGCGGGATAGGAGCGCCTGGGGCAGGCGCGAGCTGGTCAGGGGTGGGGAGCCGTGTCGCCAGTGCTCCTCCATTTGGGTACCTTTGGTCCCTGAGAAGATCAAAGCTAGGCCATATTTTCCTCACAAGCCTGCACAGTGAAGCCCAGTTCGTTCTGTAGTACCCCAAGAGGTCTTTCTGGAGGAGGGAGCAAATTTGTCTTATTCTTACTCATCTAGGTAATTTTTCCAGCATGTGGGGAGGCTTAGCAGTCTGTCACAGCACATAATGGAAATACAGGAGCAAAAGATCTAAAACAAGAACCTGAAGCGTCACCATATTCATGGTACATGGTGGTCCTGACTCTTGTTTTCCACATGTTAATGATTTACTGTTTGTTTTGTGTTGTATCATTGCTTTCTAGAATTTTGATAAGCTAAATGTAAGGACAACACATTATACACCTCTTCCTTGTGGTTCAAATCCTCTGAAGAGGGAGATTGGGGACTATATCAGGTAAGTGTGTTGGGAACAGCACTGTTCAAACTTCTGTTCTTTTCAAAATGACCCTTTCACATCAGTTACTCACGGAGGTAGTGGTGGCATTGCCCTAAATATGAGATCCTGTACCCATGGTAAACTCTTTTTACTCTTCAGATTTAGTTTTCATTAGAGGACCAGAGCCGATGACACAGTAATTTCTTTCCCATTCTAGGACAGGTTTCATTAATCTTGACAAGCCTTCCAACCCCTCTTCCCATGAGGTGGTAGCCTGGATCCGGCGAATACTCCGGGTAGAGAAGACAGGACACAGTGGTACCCTGGATCCCAAGGTGACTGGTTGTTTAATAGTGTGCATTGAACGGGCCACTCGCTTGGTGAAGTCCCAGCAGAGCGCAGGTACGTGGGAGAGGGAGGGAAGACGGGGCCACTTTGAGATTGGAAGGCTTTCTGTGTTTCCTTTCCCTTCTACGTTTTGGCTTTCGGAAATGATTTCTTCATTAGTAAAATCATAAAACAAAAACAAAACAGAAGCAAGGGATATTCTTGGTGTGTATGTGCCTTCTGTCCTCAGCCAGACCCTGGTGGGGCTGCCTTGTTTGGAGTTCTAGGTGCTTTTTTTTTTTTTTTTTTTTTAAACATCTTTATTGAAGTATAATTGCCTTACAATGGTGTGTTAGCTTCTGCTTTATAACAAAGTGAATCAGTTATACATATACAATATGTTCCCATTTCTCTTCCCTCTTGAATCACCCTCCCCATCCCACCCCTCTAGGTGGTCACAAAGCACCGAGCTGATCTCCCTGTGCTATGCGGCTGCTTCCCACTAGTTATCTATTTTACATTTGGTAGTGTATATATGTCCATGACACTCTCTTACCCTGTCACATCTCACCCCACCCCCTCCCCATATCCTCAAGTCCATTCTCTAGTAGGTCTGTG
Source organism: Eschrichtius robustus (assembly GCF_028021215.1). NCBI lineage: Eukaryota > Metazoa > Chordata > Mammalia > Artiodactyla > Eschrichtiidae > Eschrichtius > Eschrichtius robustus. The sequence goes on from NC_090845.1 coordinate 135,673,816, forward strand.
TCTTTATTCCCGTCTTGCCACTAGGTTCTTCATGGCCTTTTTTTTTTTTTTCCTTAGATTCCGTATATATGTGTTAGCATACTGTATTTGTTTTTCTCTTTCTGACTTACTTCACTCTGTATGACAGACTCTAACTCCATCCACCTCATTACAAATACCTCCATTTCATTTCTTTTTATGGCTGAGTAATATTCCATTGTATATATGTGCCACATCTTCTTTATCCATTCATCCGATGATGGACACTTAGGTTGCTTCCATGTCCTGGCTATTGTAAATAGAGCTGCAATGAACATTTTGGTACATGACTCTTTTTGAGTTATGGTTTTCTCAGGGTATATGCCCAGTAGTGGGATTGCTGGGTCGTATGGTAGTTCTATTTGTAGTTTTTTCAGGAACCTCCATACTGTTCTCCATAGTGGCTGTATCAATTTACATTCCCACCAACAGTGCAAGAGTGTTCCCTTTCCTCCACACCCTCTCCAGCATTTATTGTTTCTAGATTTTTTGATGATGGCCATTCTGACCGGTGTGAGATGATGTCTCATTGTAGTTTTGATTTGCATTTCTCTAATGATTAATGATGTTGAGCATTCTTTCATGTGTCTGTAGGCCATCTGTATATCTTCTTTGGAGAAATGTCTATTTAGGTCTTCTGCCCATTTTTGGATTGGGTTGTTGGTTTTTTTGTTATTGAGCTGCATGAGCTGCTTGTAAATCTTGGAGATTAATCCTTTGTCAGTTGCTTCATTTGCAAATATTTTCTCTCATTCTGATGGTTGTCTTTTGGTCTTGTTTATGGTTTCCTTTGCTGTGCAAAAGCTTTTAAGTTTCATTAGGTCCCATTTGTTTATTTGTGTTCTTATTTCCATTTCTCTGGGAGCTGGGTCAAAAAGAATCTTGCTGTGATGTATGTCATAGAGTGTTCTGCCTATGTTTTCCTCTAAGAGTTTGATAGTGTCTGGCCTTACACTTAGGTCTTTAATCCATTTTGAGTTTATTTTTGTGCATGGTGTCAGGGAGTGTTCTAATTTCATACTTTTACATGTACCTGTCCAATTTTCCCAGCACCACTTATTGAAGAGGCTGTCTTTTCTCCACTGTATATGCTTGCCTCCTTTATCAAAGATAAGGTGACCATATGTGTGTGGGTTTATCTCTGGGCTTTCTATCCTGTTCCATTGATCTATATTTCTGTTTTTGTGCCAGTACCAAACTGTCTTGATTACTGAAGCTTTGTAATATAGTCTGAAGTCAGGAAGCCTGATTCCGCCAGCTCCATTTTTCGTTCTCAAGATTGCTTTGGCTATTCGGGGTCTTTTGTGTTTCCATACAAATTGTGAAAATTTTTGTTCTAGTTCTGTGAAAAATGCCATTGGTAGTTTGATAGGGATTGCATTGAATCTGTAGATTGCTTTGGGTTCTAGGTGCTTCTTATGCACACGTTGAGCCCAGCTCCAGGCCTGTCACTCCACGCTCCTCTAACCTCCCTGCTGCTTCTGCCTAAAGTGCCTCTCCTTCATTGGCATTGGGGAGAGTTCTACTTGACCTTCTAAGGTGATCTCCAGGCAGGCTCTCCACGGGTGCTCCGGCTGTCCCTGTCAGCACGTTGAAAGTTGAGCTCTCGATGAGATAGCGTCTTCATTCCTTTCTCACATCTGCACCATGAAATCTGTCTTAATGCAAATTTTACAGAAACAGGAGGTCAAATTGCCTGCTTTTTCTGGCTGTACGAAATGGGAGTGATATAAGCATATAGAAAATACAGAAAACTCAGTGGCCACACCTGACTACTCTTTTGTCATTTTACAGGCAAAGAGTATGTGGGAATTGTCCGGCTGCACAATGCTATCGAAGGGGGGACTCAGCTTTCTAGGGTAAGTGTGTAATCGTAGGGGAGGCACCTGTTAGCAACTGGGGTCTCTGAGGCCCTCGCCCTTCTCAGTGGGCTGCCGTGGCCGACCTGCTCACGTCCCTTCTGACAAGAGGCTTCTGTTCAGCACTGAGCTGTCCCTGTGTAGTTGAAGAAAGAAGCAAAAATCGAAAGGCCCTTTTAGATCCTAAATGATTGAAAGAGACCTTTTGTGTTTCAGGTGTGCCCTTAAACTCCTCAAATCTGCCCTTTGATCTTATTTGAGAGTCCGTGCAGTGAATCTTTGTTTTCGTTTGTGCTTATTCTCAGGCCCTAGAGACCTTGACGGGTGCCTTATTCCAGCGACCCCCGCTCATCGCTGCAGTAAAGAGGCAACTCCGAGTGCGGACCATCTACGAGAGCAAGATGATTGAGTATGATCCTGAAAGGAGATTAGGTGGGTCCTTAGGCCTGTGAGGCACTGAGCCGACATAGAGCACATGTACGTAGAAATGAATGCTTGAGAATTAGTCTCTTAAAAGTAGATGCCTTTAGTATGTGGTGTAGTCGTGGCCTGTGTCTGTTGTCTCTAGTTTTGCTGGTGCAGATAGAGAATAACTCTGGGTTTCTCAACCAGTGATGTGTTTACTTGCGAAAATAAGTACTACTTTTGCGTGTGTCTTAGGAATCTTCTGGGTGAGTTGTGAGGCCGGCACTTACATTCGGACGCTGTGTGTACACCTTGGTTTGTTACTGGGAGTTGGTGGTCAGATGCAGGAACTCCGGCGGGTTCGTTCCGGAGTCATGAGTGAAAAGGTACGTCATCGCGGGGCTAAGAGTTTTAGAGCCGGCTGGTACTTAGGTCTTCCAGCCCTTGGTGGAACTCCACCTGCTTCACATCCAAGAAAAGGCAGTTTCCAAAGTGTTGAGTTCAGTTCAGGGCAGCTTCCCTGTTCTGTTAATTAAACTTTGGGACATTGAAACACAGGCTGGCCGGGGCGGGTGACTGGATGGAAAGCATTACGCTATTCCTTTACCTCCTAGCCTACAGATATGCCTGCTTAGATTTAATAGACCAACAGGTAAAGAGTTGACTCCTAAGAGACCAAAGTCTAATAAGCTTGGACTAGTAGACGGGACTAAATTCATTCTGTGTTTGGAAGTGTGAGGTCCATTTGCCTGTTGGGGATACAGTGGCACTCGAGTAATTTTCGTATGTGGCTACCTTCCAGGACCACATGGTGACGATGCACGACGTGCTGGACGCCCAGTGGCTGTACGACAACCACAAGGATGAGAGTTACCTGCGGCGAGTTGTTTACCCTTTGGAAAAGCTGTTGACATCTCATAAACGGCTGGTCATGAAAGACAGTGCAGTAAGTTCTGCTTGGACAAAATGTGACCTCGAGAGATGAGATGTGGTCCGTGTCCTGAACACTTCATTCTATTTAAAGAGATGAAATAGGGCTTTGTGAACTTGTAACTATTATTTTCCTTTGGTTTATTTTCTGGTTTCGTAGATTGGACACTGGATTCATTTATTTGTTGTTTGTTAATGGAAGCATTTATGATTAACTTTTTATTAAATCAAAAACATAAAGTAGAAGTTTAATGCTAGGACTAATTTCATTTCGAAATAAGGCAAATACTTTAAGAGTAAGTAACTTGGTTCAAGAAATAGACTCTCAGTGGTACATAAACTTTGCCCTCTTGTAAACTGGTAGTTCTGCATGTGCCTAAGACACCTTGGTTTATTTAAATTATTGCTAGAAAAGGTTGTTTTGATGGGGATAAAAGGTTGAGACTAGAGTTTCAGAGATACGATAAGTTCTCCATTAAAAGCTTTGTTTTTGTTTAAATAAATCCTAGTTTGAGGCCATAAAACCTAAACGTCACAGAGATTATCAAGCTTTTTTTCTTAGTATACTTACTAAATAACCTTAGAGAGAGTAATCTTAATGATGAAAGGAAATCTGCAATTATTTGTGTTGCTTTGGGTTTCCTCTTTAGTAGTTATTTAAGGTTGAGTAGTCCAGAATTGTAAATAGCCATATTTTTAATGGTATTATGGTCAGAGAATGCGGCATTCTATAAGTTAAGATGCTTTGTGGCCTAGTGCATGATCAATTATTGTTAAACAGGTAGCAATAAAATTTTTTTCTGACTTTTAAAGATGTAAATTTTTGTATATATTTAATAATTTGAGTTTGCTCATTCATATTCGGATCTTAAATTATATAGATGTTTGATGACTGTATAGATGTTATAGTTTGTAATAAAAGACAGAAAAACTAATGAGGCATACCAAAACATGCCTCTATAGCGACTGAAAAAACTTAATCACATGAAACAGAACAACATAAATGTGATCCCCCATTGTGCTGGGGTCAAACTGGTCGCTTCTGGGTGAATTTCAAGGGAGGGTGGAATATGGTGAGTGAGGACAAGGTGGCACAAGGCGGGTTGGACGCATGGCGTGCTGTTGAACTGGGGAGAGTTGGCATTGGCAGTCTTGCTTGTGAGTTAACTTTGGGAACCTGTTATTACCCAGTTTTCCCAATAAATCTGATACACCTCCCAGCTCTGTCAGGGGTTTTTCCCTTAATGATTAGAGGAATAGAGAAGAGCAATTGAAGAAAACTGAGGCTGGGTTTTGGTTTAACGTGAAAGCAGCTCTAAGTGCCGTGGGCAGGAGTAGCTATTTACGGCCCCCGCTAACATTTCTGAGTCGACATGCATGAAGCACCCGGCCTGTGGTGGGCGCTTGCCGTGGCCCTGAGTCCCTTCATAAGCTAGGTTGCGGCCGGTGGCTGTGGCTGTCGTTCGTCCTCTGTCACGGGTGGGGGTGGGGGTGGGGTGGGGTGGAGGGCGGTGGCTGCCTGGGGCCGGCCGCTCACCAGGGACGCCATCCCTGCAGGTGAACGCCATCTGCTACGGGGCGAAGATCATGCTCCCGGGCGTCCTCCGATACGAGGACGGCATTGAAGTCAATCAGGAAATTGTGGTCATCACCACCAAAGGGGAAGCCATCTGCATGGGTAAGAGGTGAAGGTGCCCTCGTCCCTCCTGCGCCATCACAGCCAGGCTCACTAAGAGGGGTTCCCCAAGGCCTGGCCCCTTGGGTTGATCTGATCACCGTGTTACTTGGGGTCTGTCGGGGTGGTCACAGCAAGGGGCCATGTCAGACGGGCATAGGCAGCAAGGAGGTAAGTGGGGTTTCCTCTTGTCCCACTGGCTGCTGTTAGGAGCTGTGTCTCAGCGGTTTGGCTCTCCAGTGAAAAGAGAGGAAATCATCAGTGAAGGGGGTGGCGAATGGCTGTGGTAATTAAAGAGCCTTCAGTCCACTCCTTGTCTGCTTGCAGCACTACCTTGTGAAAGTTTAGCTGCTGTTGGATTGTCCCTGTGTGTGGCCTGAGCTCCAGGCACGACACACGTGTCTTTGGGGTTCCTTATTGAGGTCTCCCTTCCCCTCTGGCTGCTTGCTCACAGCTGAAAAGGAATCCTGATGACATGCTTTATTTCTTGTGCAAATTACACAGGTTAAACAAATAGCTCTGATTTACTTATTAAGAGGTCCCTTCTGAGGACCTAGGAAGCATTGATTTTTATGAGTGTGATTTGTGTCAGTATTTTTTGAACTCGGTAAGTAACGTGATTTCACAGGCTTTCTTCCCCTAATGGTGGATTTTCTCCATATGCAACCCTCAGCAAGGGAAACCTCAAGGCAGGAGAGCTTAGAGTTTTAAATAGGTTTTTAAAAGTTGTATAAAACAGTGGCATTCGGGCTCATTGGTTATCAAGTCTTTCCCCTTCAAATCATTCTTTTATCTCTTTCCAACGCCTGCAGCTGTTGCATTAATGACCACGGCAGTGATCTCCACCTGTGACCATGGTATCGTAGCCAAGATCAAGAGAGTGATCATGGAGAGAGACACTTACCCTCGGAAGTGGGGTTTAGGTCCAAAAGTAAGTGGGACTGGGCGTGTGCCCTGCTGCCTTATTCTGTTTTGCCTTGTTGAATACTCACTCGGGCAGCTCCCAGCGTGTGTCCACTGCCACGTCCTTGCCTTGTGCTGGGCTTTGCGGAGTCAATGGTAAGTAGAAACGGGCCTGTCTCAGACCTTAGAGATTTCAGTCTAAGGGGGACAGTAGATGGGCAACGCTCAAATTGCACAGTGGCGTGGTGAGGGCCTTATGAAGGGGTGTGGAGAGGTGCCTAACACCTCAAGAGTCCATGGTGAAGGCTTTGGCCTGGCCGGGGAGTCGGGGTGAGGGATCTTGAGCCACGCCAGTGTGAGGTACGTAGCGTTAGATGTTGAGGTGAAGGGGGGAGGGAAGAGTCCAGGGCCGCTGGAATAGCATGTGCAAAGGCCCTGTGGTCAAAGTGACACTGCAGAGGCTCCCACTGGTACAAAAAGGTTTGCAACCTTTGATAAGTCCCATGTTTGCTCCTATTAGAGGGGGGGTGAGTTTGGAGCGCTCTGCTGAGAACACCCAAGGGGGGCACCTTATTTGCTGTGTGTGTGTGGTCGTGGCACCTGCTTTATGTGTTGACACTGTTCTAACGTTGAAACCCTGACGGTCCATCAGGCAAGTCAGAAGAGGCTGATGATCAAGCAGGGCCTTTTGGACAAGCACGGCAAGCCCACGGACAGCACGCCTGCCGCCTGGACACAGGAGTATGTGGACTACAGGTAAGGGCAACCGCAGGGGAGGAGGGGAGGTGGGGAGCCCAGGCGTGGGAAAGGGGTGGATTTAGTTTGGGGGAAACGTGTGGGACCGAGGGGACTGGCCTTGGGGCGTGTGGAGTAGCGGCGGGCGCTGTGCCCTGCCTGCCCAGCCGGTTAGGCGTTGGGCAGCGCGACAGACAGTTAACGCTTCCTAGTCTGGCTCGTGGCACTCCAGCGGGAGTCAGTCTGCGACAGCAAGTGGTGAGTTGTTCTGTCCAGCGTCAGGATGTTGATGGTGGCCTTAGACTTGCCAGATCTGCTGGGAACGACTCTCACCTTTCGCTCCTCTTTCAGCGATTCTGCCAGGAAAGACGTCAAAGCGCCCCAGGTAGTTGCCGAAGCAGTCAAAGCCCCAAAGGTGAGTGGCGTGCTCTGAGGGCTTCGCCGTGTGCCGTCCAGCCACACGTGCTGGCTCAGCGGGGTGGGCCTTCCTGCCCCCTTTGGGCTCTGCACGCTCCACTTCATGTTCCCTGTCGTGTCTGCTGGCCTCAGCTGAGGCCACGACCCCGGAACAGAGTTGGGTCAAGGGGTGGCACACGTGTGTTGAAATAGAGGCTGTGACGCTCGGGGCCGGACAAGCCCCTCCGGACGGCACCGGCTCAGTGTTGCGACCGTCTGCGGGAAGCACGCTCTGGCTGCTCGGCTCAGGGGCTGGGGGCTGCTGGTGTTAGACTGCAGGGTGGCTTGTCTGTGCCTCGGGTGGCACTGAGTGCCCTGCTTGGGGCCCGCGGGCGGGAATTCCACGCTTGCCTGTCTTCTCTGAGGACTCGTGGGAGCGCCCCTGGAGGGCATGCGGTCCTGCCTTTGGCTTCAGTGAGGATGTGGCCTTTCCTGCCCGGCCCTGTGTTGCTGCCCTGGCGCTCCTGCTGTGCCCCTGGCTTCCTGGTCTTTGAACCCTTGGTAAACAAGGCCCTGCTGGGGTCTTTGAAAACTTCCTGTTGGATCCAATCAGCATCTTCTCTGCTGGCTCCTCCCCTTTTGACTTACTGAAACTTTCTCATCCGCATTTGCCCAAGATCTTAACATTTGATCAATTGTCTCCACCTTAGCGGAAGCGAGAGAGTGAAAGTGATGAAACCTCTCCAGTGGCTCCCCAGTTGGTCAAGAAGGAAAAGAAGAAGAAGAAAGACAAGAAGGCCAGAGCTGCTCTGGAGAGTGCGGACGAGCCGGGAGATGGGGTGTGTCCAGACAAGTGCAGGGCCCGCGGCTCGCTTTGTCCTTGAAGGGGAAGGAGTCACCCACGGGCGCCGGCCTGGTTACTCGGGGAGCTGCCCTGTGGGAAGGACGGGGACGGGCCCAGCCTTTTATAGTAACGGCTCAGAGTTAGGGTCGTGTTGATGGTGGGTGGGGAGGGTGCATAGCTGGGGGATCTGAATGCTGGGGCATCCGTGGAAAACGCGGGATTGTGTTACGTGCAAAATTTACGTATTGCAGGATATCCTTACGGATCCTGAAAAGGCTTAGTTGGCTGTGTGGAACTTCCCTGATTTCCTTTGGGGAGAGTGGTGGTGCTTAACAGACGCTTGCTTTCTCTTTCCCCCAGGACAGTGACACCACGAAAAAGAAGAAGAAGAAGAAGAAAATAAAAGTGGAAATCTTTTCTGAGTAGTGGACGCCACTTGAAGCACTGTGTCCAGGTGGGAGGAGGAATTAAAGCCTTATTGAGAAAACATAACTACGTTTGTTCTTGAGGGAATGAACCTGAGATCCCAGAAAGGGCGGAGAGTCCGGCGCATTGGAGCAGCTGCTGCGACCTTGCTGACGTCCCCTGGCGCGGTCATCCCACCTTGTCCTGTTTTAAGGACACCAGTGAAGGGGGCGGGTTCGGCGCCACCTGCTTCTCTGCCCAAGAGAGTTGGAGTGTCTCCCCTTCAGACCCAGCACTGCCCAGTGAGCGTCTGCAGCTGTTTCCTGGGGGCCGTTTTAACATCATGGGCCTCTCCTAGTTTGCTTCCCCCTTCCCTCATCAAAAAAGTTTATAAAAATTAAAAGTCTGCTCAGCAAAATGGTATAGGGCAAGTAAAAAAAATATAACTGAACCATGTTTTTAATTGAGGGGTAATCTTTTTAACAGTGTCCTGTGAGGACTCCAGTGTCGGTCGCCTCTGTCACCCGTATTTCCCTTCTAGATGGAGGCCTGGCCAGGGGCTCTGTCGTTCCATCTTGTGAGTTGTTTCCAGTCACTTCTTCACTGCTTGTGTATATAGGCACCACTTCAGGCACCTAAATCCCTCTGGCTGTTTGTGAGAGAATCCCCAAAAAACATGTCTCCATTCTTTGTTTTAATCAATTAGTTTCATTGCTGGGAGAAGGTTGTAATTTTTACTTATTAAAGTTTACTTATGAAATTTTTAAAGTATTCCTGTTGGATTTTCTAATTGTTGATCTCAAACTAGGAGGACAGAAAATATATTTTGATTAAAAATGTAGGGACCTTTATGTCCTAGTTGAAATTTGATGCTTTTCCTTTGTTTGGTTACTTATCTTTCTCTGGTTCTGTGTCTTACAACATTTCCCTTTGGGCCTGTCATCTGGCATGAGATCAGATACTCTGGAATCTTCATCAAGACACTGATGAGATAAGAGGGGACTCATCACAAATTAAGTGATTTCCAAACTACTTGAGAGGAGAAAGGTTCTCAGTATTACTTGGTGGGTGTGCAGGGCAGGAGGTGCCAGTGCCCGTGTCTGTTGACATCCCTTAAGTATCTGCAGACACATCTGGGCGCAAACTCGACGAGGGGAGCCACTGAAGCTTTTGCTCGTGCTGGAGGCCGGGCGAGTGACAGGAGAGGGCGCAGTGGTGGAGAAGGCCTTGGTGAGAGGTCCAGAGCGGCTTGTGGGGAAGTGCCGCACTGCTGGCCTGTCACGGCCTCTGCTGCCTGGGACCCTGAGCGCAAGTTGCACACCTGGGCCCTAGATGTGCCAGGATGTATGCCTCCGGGAAGTTCAGTGTGTGTCCGCGGTGGGTTCCCATCTGGGGTGAGATGCTCTGGGGTGCTTGTCTACATGGGCGCTAGCTTCAGGAGACCTGCGGTGTGACTTTTGAGGGCACAGCCGCATCTTAGTTCTTTGGGGCTAATGTGACTCTCAGCTGTGTGAACAAGGGAGCAGAGTATTTCGTTCTGCACACATTAGTTTAAATCTGGGCCGCAAGCCTGGGTGCTCTGAAAACCATGTTGAGAATAGAAGAGAAAGCTAAAAGGAGTGGTTATTAGGAGGAAAGACAGATCTAGTAGGCATGTCAAAACCAAGGCCAACGCAAGTGGAAGCAAAGGACTTCGGAGCACTCTGCCCGCTGGAGCAGAAACTGGACGGTCCCCTTACACCTTTGCTCCCAAAGTGTTTTTATATGTTTGTTACACACACACGTATGTGCTCACATGCACATGCCCGGCCCAGCACACAGACACCAGCCACGTGCACGTAGGCTTTTAGCCTGACTGACTGACCTCTAGGCTTAAGGTCGTCGTCACAAGCCTGAGGGAGACTTGTGAACCCAGCAGGGGCGTCTGGTGTTGGTACCATCCTCCAGCAGCTGCTCCCAGAGGCGTGGGGCACAGGTGGAAACCCAGAGAGTTAAAAGGTACAAGGTCATTGGCATTTTAACACAGCAACACTTTTATTGCTTTTGAGGGTTTCGCTAGAGCAGACCTCATCCTATCGCACAGCTGTTTCATGTTGGCAGTTTAGAAAGTTGCAGTTAAAAATGCTTTCTTCAAAGCAAAAACAAATGAAATGCCCAGCGTGATTGAAGGTAAAGGCGTGTAGGCTTCAGAGGGACAGGGTCCATTGCTTTTCCTCCCCATGTGGACCATCTTTGATCAGCAGCTGCGTTTGGACAGTACTTCCGGACCCCAATTTCCAGAGACCCTTTGGAAATCCTGATCCATGGGGCCCCATCTATCAGGGAAGTCAGAGCCCAGCCCTTCAGAAACCTGAACAAGCTGGTCACGAGGATAGTTGCAGAGAGCTGGAAGCTGACAGAGAGCTAGCTGGGGCGATCCTGTTTGTCTTAAAGCAAGGGGAATGGAGTTCCTAAGGCTCGACAGGGGCCCATAGTCGTTCCCCCTGTTCTGCAAGCTTAGTAAACCCAGGAGACAGGCACCCACTGCGGAGAACTGCATGCCCGGTCAAAGGCTTCTTGCAGTTTCTTAAGGGTTTCATCGACGCTGTTATTGACCAGTGAGAGGTCAAAGTAGTGAGCATACTGGCTGCGGATGGCCTCGGAGTCCTTCTGCAGCTGCTGCAGGGCTTCTGTCTGTGGAGACAGAAAGAGGGAGGGAGGGGGAGAGAGGGCGCCACGGGTGGAGCAGGGATCCACCCGTCTGCACCCCAGCACCACCGATTCCAGTAAAACATACAAGTACAGTGAGACTGTGTTTCCCCTCTAGCAGATTCACTGAAGATGAAACTGCATAACATGCTCCTGGCACAGGGACGACCTCTCTCCACATTCCCAACACAACCCTGCCTGGAATCTCTCCTACAGATATATTTGCACGTGTCGAACGCCGTACGCACAGGGCCATCGATTGTCGTATTATTTATGATAAGTTTTAAACCTAAATAGCCATCAAGGAGGCAATGAGGAAACTAAATGAGTCTCTGCTATATCCACACGATGGGAGACCACACAGCTACTGAGAAAGACCCAGGGAGGTCCCCACGCACACGTTCAGTGCAAAGCAAAGCGCTTGCAGGGTGGGTTTGGGGCAGCTCGGCTCTGGGGAGCGAGGAGGCTTTTCCACACGGTCCTGGCCTTCCTGCCCCTCCCCACACAGCACGCACCACGTGGGCCCAGGGCCGCCTCTGTTCTTCACAGTGCCTGCCCTGCCCCCAGATGCCCCTCTTAAGCCCATGTCGCACCAGTGTCAGGATCTGCTCTTCTGGAACGATGGCCTGGCTAGTGCATTAACAACTGTCTGCTGAACGGATGGGCCAGGCACACGTGCTCTGGCCCCTGGCCGGGCGGGAAGGGGACGGCAGCAGGCAGGGTTAGGTTTAGGGTCGGGAAGCTGAGCTCTGCCGGCGCTCTGGCCAACGATCCGGACCGATGCCCGGTCCTCGCGGGCCTGGGGAGCGGCCCCGCCCCCCCAGCACAGACCCTTCAGTCCCACCTGAGTGCCCTGGTCAGTGGGTGCGATGAACACAATGAAGGGTGAAAGTTCTGCCGTCCGAACAATCTTCAGGGTCTGCAAAAGGAGTGGAGGAAGAAGAGAGGGGAAAAAAAGGAGTTAGCTGTCATGACGGACCTCTGCGATCAGCACCTTCGGGCCTCGCCAACCCCCGCACCGTCTCCAGCATGTCTGGTCCTGCTCTTCTTCCTCCAGGTGATCCCGGTGAAAGCTCGTGGCGCAGATCTGCGCTCGCTCGAGGGTCCCATGAGCTGTGCTCTTCAGCACCCTTTCCCCATCCACTCCTGCCTTCCATGCCTACCCACCTGGGGCTCAATGTCAAGGATGGCGACCTTGTCCTGCTTGTGAATCTGGTGCACTGTTTCAAATTTGGTGCCAAACATGTTGCCCTGGTAGCTGCCAAACTCCAAGAACTCGTTGGCAGAGATGCTCTGTGTCATCTCCTCTGTGGAGATGAAGTGGTACTCCTTCCCGTCTTCTTCACTCTTCTTGGCCGGCCGTGTCGTATCTGTGCACGAGAACCCAAATCCCTGAGCAACTCAGGGCCTCCTTGGCTCCCGAGGGCTCGGACGCTGGCGTCGCCACCGCCACCCCAGCTGCGTTTAGCGCAGGGAGTTTACCGGAGGGCTGTCTCACACAGGACCCCGAGGGGCTGACTCTGGGAAGCGAAGCGGACCAGGAAGTCCCCCATCCGCCCAGAACACACCTAACTGTCAAGAGCCAGAGCCAAACGTAGAAAGTTCGTACCATCCTCCTCCCTTTACGAAGGCGCATCTCTCAAACACCAACCCCAGGGACACGGAAGCTCAGAAATGAAGAAATGACAGCTGAAAATATTTTAGAAACAGATCTCCAGGCTACAGTCAGGATTTCTGGGAAGTACACTGAAAGTCTCCTTTTCGTTGTTTGGAAAGAAGAGTACTTTGGTTTGCTTTAAACTCACACTGTTAAATGCTGGAATGTCCTTAAGTCACAACGTTTACGATTACTCATGTAAGTGGTCCTCTGAGTAAAACGTGCTACAGATGCTGTAGCTTGAGACGCGACCCCCTGGTCTCCTGCGTCATCCTCTGGTCTGTCTCAATGGGCGCCTTCTCCTCAATCCACAACTGCCGCGCGTCTTTCTTTCCATCTTATAAAACGATGACTCTTCTCTGACCTGAGTTATCCTCACCTCTTACCCTTTCTAACTCACTTCTCATTCTAACTTATTGAATGACGGAACTGTCGTGGTTATTTCTACCTCTAAGGCCTTCTGCTTTCTGACCCCAGTGTGTCACTCTGTCCTCAAAGGCAAAACGGAGAAGCCAGGAATAAAAAAATACTAATAACAGGTTTAGAATCCAGTTTTCTACACAGATTCGCTCCTGGGAATGGAACTGATCTAAGCGTCCGCCTGACTGCTGGCCCGACTCTCCTACAACAGCTGCCGGGGTTATGTGGGCCTTACTGAGCGCTACTTTGAGAAAACGTTTCGTGAAAATTGGTGGCTGTCCTGTAATTTCCTTAGCCACTCAATGGACCGGAAGAGAGCTCTCAGAGTGATTTAGGCATATGAGAAAGTGTTTATAATATAAATTAAAATGAAAAAAAGTAACATAAGTTTTTAATAACATATTATTTGTTTAATCTTTTAAAGCAGTATAAAAATGTTGACCGCTGCTTCTGTTACGTAGACAAACAGCACAGCTACTTTTTTAGTGGGAGCAACTATGGGCACAAATTTGTATCTTTCCAAATTGGCTTTTCTTTTTATAATCAAACATTTTTTAAAAAAAATCACGAAGGGGCTTCCCTGATGGCGCAGTGGTTGAGAGTCTGCCTGCCGATGCAGGGGACACGGGTTCGAGCCCTGGTCTGGGAAGATCCCACATGCCGCGGAGCAACTGGGCCCGTGAGCCACAACTACTGAGCCTGCGCGTCTGGAGCCCGTGCTCCGCAACAAGAGAGGCCGCGATAGTGAGAGGCCCGCGCACCGCGATGAAGAGTGGCCCCCGCTTGCCGCAACTAGAGAAAGCCCTCGCACAAAAACGAAGGCCCAACACAGCCAAAAAAAACTAAAAAAAAAAAAAAAATCACAAAGGAGGGACTTCCCTGGCGGTCCGGTGGTTAGGACTCAGCGCTCTCACTGCTGGGGCCTGGGTGCCATCCCTGGTCAGGGAACTAAGACCTTGCAAGCTGCGTGGTGCAGCTGAAGAAAAAAAAAATCACAAAGGAAAAGACAGATGACTACGGTATCGTGTCCTCGAGGCCCCCGAGCTACTCACACGGGGCGGGGTACGCGAACTTGTCCGGGCTCTGGCTGAGCAGGGCGCTCTTGATGTGGCTGCGGCCCACCCCGCTGGCTCCTGCACAGACAGAGGAGATAATGGCTTCCATTTCTTTCCCCAGACACAAAGGTGGGGCTAGGAAGAGGAACGGGATAGGGGTTTGCATCTCTCAGACCCCGAGATGAGCCACAGGTCAAAGCGAGTTGTGTGGCTTCTGGGCTGGGGTCAGGAGGATCGGGGTCTCCAGGCCCTGGGGTCCCAGCTAGGATTCCGAAGACAACTGTCATTTCCACAGGGGAGCCCGCTACCACATGGCATTTTCTGTTTATTTTTGAAGTATATTTGTCTTACTGGACTCTCCAAAATGAATGGAACTGACTTGTACTGGAAATTTAAACAGAACCCTCATACAGGTCCTCTAACCAACTCATGTTTTCACTCTAAAGATGGGGAGGACCCGGAAGCATAGGCCTGGAGCACCCCTACTGCCGCCAGACGGACAGACAACCTAAAAGAGTTAGCTGCTGAAAACCATGTGAGGTTTACCCTCTGTTGTAACGTGAACCCAGGGGAGTCCTGGTAAGGACTCAGAAAACTCCTTATATCTGCTCCACATGGAGGACCCAAGACACCTGCCTTCTTGTTTCCTCTTCTTCCTCACTGCCCTTTTTTTTTTTTCTGAGAGAGAGGGAGTGAGGGAGGTTACGTACTGCAGGCAGGGAAATAAGAACAGAAATGCAGAAGTGTACTCTAAGTGGTAAAGCAATGAGAAGATACCGATGAGCACCAGGGTCTTCCTCTTGAACGCAGGGAGCCGAACGACTTCCTCGTAAGAAACAACATCCAACTGATCAAAAACTAGAGACAAAGAAAAGCAAGCCGTGTTCACGCCAGAGCTGGGCACACAGCGAAGGCTGCGACCGGCTATACCGGCTCGGACACCATCAGGGACAACCTGGATCGTGGATGCCCTTCCTTGGGGTCTATTTTTCGGTTTTCCCAACCCCCACACCATCTAAACTCAGCACGGCTGTTGGTCAGTTCTCTGGACTCGAATTTTCTCTAATCTTTCGGCCCCCACCCTCTCCACTTCTTCTCCACAGTTCATTACCCGACGCGCCCGTCATCTCCCCTTATCTCCGGCTCGCGCTGCTGTCCCTTCCTCTCTGCCACCAGCGATGCTCTGGCCACATCTGCCTCACTGGAGGTTCCTGACACAGCTTTCAGGCCCTGTGCTTTGCTCCCGGCAGGAAGGAGGCATTCAACAAATAGTAGCTCAATCGTAGACTATTCTTCACTTGCTATCTACAATCCGCTCAAACCCATTTATAATGTTCATATATTTCCAACCGCGGCAGCTAAGGGACAAAGTCTGAATTAGTTCTAAGGAAAACAGGCCACTGTCTGGGGCTGCTCAGACCCTGCAGTTGGCCATACTGATGGCACTGATGTGCTGGAAAGGTCTGGAAGGCTGTCGGGTTGGCCCCCTGGGGGTGAGAACGATGTGCCGGGCAGCGGGGAGGCTGGGAAGCGTACTTGCGCTGTGCTTGGCCAGGTACTTGTCTTTGTACTTTTTCTTCTTCCCGAAGGGACTGCAGCTCGGAGCCTCACTCGGGGCAGACTGAGCCCCGCTCGCCACTCGCCTGGAGGGAAGAGATGACCGAGGACGTGGGTGGCTTCTTGGTGTAAAAGCCCCGGGGTCATTCGCCTGTGCCGTCCCTTCTACACAAAACCCCCAGACCCATCTGCCTCCTGCCCTTTGTGTCATCCCGGACCCCGTCCTCCTCCGGCAGAGAAAGAGGGGGCTGCAGTCCCAACGCGGGCTTAGGGACCTGAAGCTTAGGGAAAGCATTTGTGGCAACACAGATCCACGGATGAAGGAAGAGCCAGTCAGGCTCATCAAGGCATCGCTGCCCCCCTGCCCATTCTTCCAGGAAAACCGGAAGGTTGGCCCGGTTGGCAAACAGAAACTGTACACAGGATGACAGATCTCGGAAGCTGAGCAGCCGTGGTGGGCATGGGTCCCCGTCCATTGGCAGCTCACCACTCCTGCAGCTCGGGGGAGGGGATGAGGCCCGCTGACTCCCGGGAGGAGCCTTCCACCCGTCCCTGCCACCAGTTGCTGTCATCCTTGTTGATGATCTGGATGATGTCCCCGGTGACGAACTTCAGCCCCGCCTCCTTGCAAGGGATCAGGTTGTCCTTTTTGGGATCATAGTCAAACTGTGCTCTCATGAACATCTGAAAAAGAAGGCTACTATCTGAAATGCACTTGTTTCCTTGTGAACGTGCCCGAAGTCCTGACCCGACCCCACGATCTACTTCTACACAGAAGCTTGTCAGTTACGATACGTGGATACACGTGCTCACCATAGCATTATCTATCAGAGCGAAATATTAGAAACAATCTGATTTTCCAAGAATGGGGAATCAATCAATTAAATATGGCCATCTACAGAATATATTACCAAGCAACTATAAAAATCAATTTGTAGAAGAATATTTAATGTCCTTGGAAAATGCTGCTGATATAACATTAAATGAGAATATCATTAAATAAAAACAATACCTAGTATGCTTGAAATTTTAAAAGAGTATTTCTTTATACACAGAAAAAAAAAGACTGGAAGAAGCTATATCAGAATTTAATACCAGTTTCCTCTGCTAGGAAGATGAGGGGTAAAAATCCAACCCAAAGAAATAAAGAAATAATAAAGAGCAGAAACCAGTGAAACACAAAATAGAGTTGAAAGGATCAAGAAAGGCAACACTGGTTCTTTGAAGATTCATGAAATTAAGGCTGATTAACAAACTAGAGAAGACACCAGTTCCCAGTAGCACCACCATCACAACGGCCAAAATGAAGGAAAAAAACCCCAGGTAATTCTAAGTACTAGTGAGGATGTGGAAGAGCTGGAACTTGCAGCTGCGAATGGAGAATTGTACGACTACCCTGGAAAGTAGTTTGGCAACATCATGAAAGATGAACACAGCCTACAACTCATCAGAAATGCACCGAAACTCAGGTACAAAGAGGTTCACGGCAGCACTAATTTTTGTCAGAACTAAAAAGCTGGAATCACAGAAGGCCCTCCAGAGCACAGTCATACAACAAATGAATAAGAAGGAATCATCTGCTGCTACAGCACAGACTTCATACCGAGTGAACAAAATGAGACACTACACGATTCATACTGCGTGAGTCAATTTACACAAATTTCAAAAAGGGGCAAAACTCGTCTCTGGAGTTAGAAGTCAGGGTTGGCGGGACGGGAAATGGGCACGGGGACGCTTACGGTGCTGGTCACGTGGGTGTGTTCAGTTTGTGAAAATTCATCTAGTTTTACACTTATGATTTGTGTCCTTTATTGTGTATGTGCCCATATATACCAAACCTTCCATTTAAAACAAGTTTTTTTTTTAAAAGAAGATTATACCATCATACGATAAGTGACCTGTGACAGAAACTTCAGAGTTATTTTTTTAAATCTTCCTTCTTCCACATTTATCTGTCAGGGCCCTGCAGCCCCAATGAGCTGCAAAGGGCCAGTCACGCCCGTGGTCAGGGAAACGCCTGCCAGTCTGTAACACATGTTAGTTTGGTTCAGAGAGTACCAGGCAGCTATGCTTGTTGAGATATTTACAATCACATCATTTCAATCAAATTCAAAGAATACACACTGGGCCTGAATCCTGCCATCATCACAAGAGAGAAAATGGCGCCACCTACCTGCAGTGCAGGAAGCCGATTTTGCTGGTTGGGAATTACTTTTAATGAGATCATTCCTTTGGTTTCTTTCTATTAAAAAAGAAAGGTGAAATAAAATTGTCATGTAAAACGAACCGGGATGACCGGGGGTTTCATTAAGTCATTTTTCCCCTCCCAAAGTCCTGGGCATTTTTTTTCCCCAATAGCCATCTTTACTGTACACTTTGAAATCTTGTAGCACAATGCTTCCTCCAAGACAGAACTGTCATGTGCCCCATAAACCAGCATAACAACATGGGGACGTACAAAGAATAACGAACAAAGGCTAATGGTTTTCCCTCCTCCTCGCAGTCGACCCCCAAGAGGTCCCCAGAAGTACTTAAAATGAACCCTGGCACACAAATATCCACGCGTTTCTCCACACCAATAAAGGGCCAGTCATGTGTCTAAATATTTACATACATATTCATACATGTGTATTTTTGCTGTTTGTTTTTAACAAAAATGGGGTTATACTATATGCATTACTCTATGACTTGCTTCCAGGTTGATACATGAAGACCTCACTCACTCTGTCTCATGGCTCTGCCGCATCCCCATTACTGGGCGTGTCCACTCTTGCCAGTTTTTTTTTTTTATTACAATCTGCTGCAGTAGACACCCTTTAACGCGTGTCCTTATATATTTGCATTTGATTTATACAGAATAGAACCCCATGATGGAAATGCAGAGTCAAAGGATAAAAACAATTTTATAGCTATCCTCAAATTACTTTTCTAAAAAACTATAAAGATTCCACTCTTACCAGGAGTATATGAGATTCCCTTTCCCCCGAAATTCTTGCCACAATTACATGTTAACGTTCATTTTAAATTTCTGCCAATCTGATGGGTGGAAATTATTTCATGGTTGCTTTATTTTGTAATTTTACTACCATAACCAAAATTGAGCACTTTTCAAGAGCTCATTGGCCATATGCTTTTTCTTCTTATATCTTTTGCCCAGTTGTCTATTTGGTTGTTTGTCTTCTGAAAGCCCAGAGTCCTAACCACTGGACAGCCAGGGAACTCCCCAGTTATTTGTCTTTTTATACAAAGTTTAGAAGCACTTTAAATATTAGAGTTGTTAACTGTCTACCTATTATATGCACAACAAGTATTCCTTGTTCATGGTAGCTTGTGCCACGACACAAATTACCTTTTACATAGTCGATTTTATTTACATAAATCAAAAAGAAGCACAAATGTGGAATGTTCACATACTTGAAACGGTCTTTATGCAAGACGAAGGGATACAGCTGTGCCATCGGCTCAGAGAAAACACGTGCATCACGTTCTATTGAGAAGCAACCATTAGGCCAGACTGCTCCTCGTGTTGGTGACCATGAAACGATCCAGCCAGTGTCCCGGTGGGAAACAGGTGGCCCGCTCCAGAGGGTGGGAAGACGCTGAATGAAGGGTCTGGGTGGGGCACGTGGTCTGACACTGTTTGCTGGATATGTCTGTTTGCTGGATATGTTTGCTGTTTGGTGGATATGTCTTGTAAGAGTCGAATTTTCATCTACCTGTTTGCTGGATATGTTTGCTGTTTGGTGGATATGTCTTGTAAGAGTCGAATTTTCATCTACCTGTTCTCCCTGCAGTGTTTTCTTTTCTACTCTTTTCTTTGTGGAAGGAACTGGGTCGTTGGTCCTATAGAGTTTCTCATAGGTGGGTTACGCCTACTTCAGAGTTATATTTTACAAACCCCTTCACCCTCCACATTCATTTGCCAAGGTCCTGTCCGTTCTATTTCTGGTTGTTTGTTTCTTTTCTTCTGCTTGCTTTGGGTTTCATTTGTTCTCCTTCTTCTAGTTTCTGTGGGTAGAAGCTGAGGCTGTTGACTGAAACCTTTCTCGTTTTATAAACCAGGCGTTTCCACCTTGGTCCGAGTTCAGTGGCATTCCACAAAATCTGATACACTGTGCTTTCATTTCTGTTCATTTAAAGACAGTTTCTAATTTGCCTTGTGATTTCTCCTATGGCCTGTGACTTCTTTAGAAGTGTGTTAACTTCCAAATATTTAGGGATTTCCAGGTATCTTTCTGTTTTTGATGTCTAATTTCATTCATTGTGGGTGGACAGTGCATTTTTGTATGGTTTGAGTCCTTTAAACCTGCTGAGGCTTGTCATGTGGCAGGGTACACAGTCTGTCCTGCAGAATGTGGCAGCCCTGCCAGTGTTCGCTTCAAGTATTTTGAGTCCTCTGTCATCAGGTACATGAATGTTTAGGATGTGAGTCATTTCAAGAAGCAGGGTAAATCTGGTCCCTGTTACTTCATCTTGGTCAGAAGTGAGGTCTATCCTTAAACAGCCATGCTTCAGAGCTCTCTAAGGTTCAGTTTCCTCAGCTCTGGTTCAAATTAAACTTTTCCCTAAGTTGCTATTTTCTGCTTCATTCCCTGGCTGGCACCCTGGCATCTCCTTGCTGAGTGCCTGAGGGGTGCTTCCTGCTGGCCGTGACCAATTACACCCAACTACCCCATGTGTTTTTTCCTGCTCTGGTTACAGGAAGGGTCTCTGCTGTGTGCAGGGGTGGACCTATTATAGCCCAGTTGTTCTCTGTAACAAATCTATGACATAAGAACAGCAATTACTACCATCTTCATTTTACAGATGACCTAGAGAAGTGAATTCACCTGCTCCAAATCACAGGGCTGGAATAAAGGAGAGCAGGATTCAGAGCTGCCATTGCAGTCCAATGCTCTTTCTAGACAGACACTCTGGGTCTTTTGCCTTGTTTTAGAAGTTTACTAAATGAAGACAGAGAGCTGTCATTTCTTGCACAGAATAAAGATTAGCAGTGGTAAGAGGCCCTTCAATGAGGTATAAACACTTTCACAGAAAAACGAGGTACACAGACACCAATGTGGATTGATGCTTCACGAAGACAAGGGCATAGTGAATACCCACCATTGCCTTCTGCAGCTGATCTACTGAGTGATTAGTCACGTTTGTGCCGTTGATTTCCAGGATCTCATCTCCGACGTGAAGGGAGCCTACCAACAAAAGAACAAACGTTCAGACAAAAGAGGTGTCAACAGAAGTCAAAACGCCACAGAAAAGAAACCAGGATCTAGAGCATGTTGTACGATAGACTGTGTAGAACACACAGGGTTGAAACCATTCAACCATGAGAGGCGGGAATGTTCTGTTCATGGCCTTCAGGGACCTAGCGAGACAAGCACTTGACGGTTTAAGACCGTGTCATCCTCCTTGACCTCAGGACTCCAGCTGCAAAATAAAAGCGCTTGGTCCTGAAAGTGTCCTGGAACTAGAGTCCCCCTGATGTCAAGGGGCTATGACACAGCTGTACACACTCCAAGGGACAAGAAAGCTCGATGTTTCTCTGTTGTTTAGCTAAGACCTCCAAATGCTACCAAGTGGTAAAGCTAATCACTGTTTAGATTCTATGTGAAGAATGGGTATCAATACTTGTGCTACCCTTGATACACAGAAAAGCACTTCTACTAAATGACGCATCTGCAAATTGACAGCAGCTTCACATGGAGATACAACAGTTATTTGTAATTATTTGTTAGTATCCATTTTCTCAGTTTATTTTTTTTCTTTTCTTCTTTTTCTTTTATTTTTGGCTGTGCCACGTGGCTTGTGGGATCTTAGGTCCCCGACCAGGGATGGAACCCGCACCCTCGGCAGTGGAAGTGCCAAGTCCTAACCACTGGGCCGCCAGGGAATTCCCTATTTTCTCAGTTTAACTGGTAGCCTCAGGAGGTAGAGATGGTCTGTTTTCTACACTGCTATGTGTTCACAGTCTAATGCAAGGGTTTGCATATAGTAGTTGCTCAAATGTTAACTAACTGCAAAAGTATTGGCATAAATAAGTGTATAAGAATGCTCAGAGGGAGCGACAGTGGCGCCGGGCGATTCATCATTCTAAAGAGCCAGTCATTACGGTACAAAAAATCTCTTGGCACACACACAAATGCTCCCTGTTTTGAACGCTATAAGCTTCGTGCCCCTCAGCCCTGAACAGGGAGTAAAGGACGAATCCCTGAACGAAACACGCCTGTACCTTGTCTGTGAATCATGCCGCCGTGGAGGATTCTGGCCACAGTGCAGGACTGCTTCTCATTCAGCTTCAGCGTGATTCCCTGGAAGACAGACGAGGGCACAGCAAGCTTAACCGCAAGCTCTTTCTGAGTTGATCTTTAAGACAACTTAAGGCAACTTCTTGGGAGAAATATTTTCTGTCTGCACATGAGGTGTCGTCAACTGGAAGGGGCAAGAAGCCTGCCATGAGGGGCCCGGGGTGGTGAGGAAGAGGGATTACCATGGGCTCCTCGGTGACCTTCTCGAACTGGATGAGCCGCACCTTCCGAGCCTCCTGGCCCTGGGCCCGGGCGGGGCTCCCCGGGGCGGCGGGCCCGTTGGTGTACATGTCCTCCGACACGGCGCTCAGCTGGGGTGACACAGTCTGTCGGATCAAAACAGCAGAGAAATGTATGAAGCAAGCAGCCGTAGGGTCGCTGCTGCGCGTCTAAAACCCCAAAGGCTCAGCAAACCAACGCTTATCTCCTAAAGCTGGTGGCCAGTTGCATTAGACTTGATGTGAAGCGTTATTTATCCAAGTGGCTACCCCTGCCATCAGCCCGAGACGACACATCAACTGTGACCCCTTGACCCCAACCATGAAGACAGCAAAGCTGGACGGATTACACTCTAGAAAGACGTCTTTAGTATAAATCTGAAGTAATTTAAGGCCCGTGGCCTTGGCAGGAGGGCAGACAGGGGGATGGATTTTGTAATCCATGGTGCTGGGTCAACCCCGCACAGGCAAAGGGCACGTTGGTCCCCACATCACTTTATATACAGAACCAGTTCCAAACGTGAAAGGTAAAACAACCAAGCTTTGAGAAGAAAGCACAATACATCTTCAAAACCTGGGAGGAGGCAGAAAACTGTAAAAAAACGAAAACTAAAACCACAAATACTTTAAAGTTAAGAATATCTGTCTGTGGAGAAACTCCACTGAGACAGGCAAAGGTTTAGTAGACACAGAGAGCAATAATCAAAAAGCACACAACTGATCTCATCAAAACTAAAAACTTCTCCGCAAAACTCTCAGCCTGAGAGTACAAAGACTTATACCCAGAACATGTAAAGAATTCTTCTCACTCAATAACAGGATGATGAGCAATGAAAAGATGGACAAAACGTCTGGCAGACTGTTCACTAAAGAAGGCCTATGAGGGCTTCCCTGGTGGCGCAGTGGTTGAGAGTCTGCCTGCCGATGCAGGGGACACGGGTTTGAGCCCTGGTCTGGGAAGATCCCACATGCCGCGGAGCAACTGGGCCCGTGAGCCACAGCTACAGAGGCTGCGCGTCTGGAGCCCGTGCTCCACAACAAGAGAGGCCGCGACAGTGAGAGGCCCGCGCACCGCGATGAAGAGTGGCCCCCGCTTGCCACAACTAGAGAAAGCCCTCGCACAGAAATGGGGATCCAACACAGCCATAAATAAATTAAATAAATAAATAAATAAAAAATTAAAAAAAAAAAAAGCCTTTGGAGAACCAAAGTGCTTTCCTATAAGAAAAAGAAGGCCTATGAAGAGCCAGCATCACCGTGATACCACTCCGCAGCCGCGAGGGAGCCTACAACGAAAAGGACAGATGTTGGAAATGCCCAGACATCGCCGGTGGGAACGCTAAATGGCGCAGTCCCGTGGAAAAGAGTGTGGTGATTTCTTATATCAAGTTAAGCATATGTTGACCCTATGCCCTGGCAACCGCACTCCTAGGTGTTCACCCACAGAAAGGCTTGCACACAGAAGTTCACAGCAGCTTTATTCACTATAGCTGAAAAGTCCACCTGCAGGAGGAGACCATTCATGAGGTTTTAGAACAAGCAAAACTAAAGTAGTAGAAATTTAAGACAGTGGTTGCCTCTGATAGGATGGGAAGGGGTAGGCTGGGTAAGGGCATGACAGACCTTCTGGAGTGGTGATGGTCCAAACTGTGACCAGGGTTGGGGTGCACAGGTGTATGCATTTGTTAAAACTCATCCAGTGCATTTCACTGTATGTAAATTTAACCACAAAATTAAAAAAAGAACCATAAAGAAATACTGAACCCTAGCCGATGATATGCATGCTGAAGCTTTTAGGAGTGAAGTGTTCTGATCTTTGCAACTTATTTTGAAGTGCAAAACAAAAAAAAAAGGTGAATGGATGGTTTTTGGATAGATATGTGATAAAGCAGACATGGCAAAATGTTAATGGTAGAATCTGGGAGGTATGGCTAATGGAAGTTACTATAAAATTGTTACACCTTTTCAGTGAGATTGAAAATTTTCAGATAAAACACTGGAAGGGAATGGCACTCAGACAGTGAAAAGGCCACGGAGCAGGAAACTGGAACCCTCGTGTGGTGCCCTACTGTGGATGGACTTCGGGGTGCTTCCAGGTTTGGGCTTTTAAGAACAGTGTCGCTCTGAGACCACACGCCAACGAGAATAAATGGCTGCTGCACAATATGAATAAATCTCCTTGAAACGCTCCTTCTCCTGATACAACAGTCAATCGAAAACAATATGGAGAAGGAAGAAGCCCGACCTTGGTTTAGGTAAGGACCGAGCTGAAAATGGATTGTGGCTGGGGGCGCCCCTCAGAGACCGTGGGGAGGGAAGATCTTCCCAGCGGGTGGAGCCGTGAGCAGGACACCTCGTCTGCCACTTGGCGGCAAAGGAGAAACGGGAATATCCCCAGGTGGGAACAGCTAGACCTATCTGTCTGTCTACGGAATGAGGGAAGTACTGACAAAGAGAAACTGCCTTGTGTAGCAACTAGAACTTCAAAAACCGCACATGACATTGAGTTACACGGCACTGCTATTAAAGCAGAATTGTCTAACAAAGGGCTATATTTAGAAAAGTGACTTATGAGACCTGGGAGCCCAGAACCACACAGAACTTCAAGGTCGTCTACAGTAGATAAGCCATTAATACAGTTACCACTGCATCTGTGCGGGGGCATCCTGGCACACAGACACCATGTAGCCCTGAAAAGGAGGTTCAGAGGTTAATCTGGAAGACATATTAAGTGGAAAAAAGAAAGAGTGAGGAAAGGTGTGTTATCATCAGCATAAACAGTGAAAGGTAAGAATATCCTCATATTTGCTTGTAAATGCATCATCTCCCTCTGGAAAGAGACGTGAACAACAGGGAGGAACTGGGTGACTAGAGAAGGAGGTGAGAAGTAAATTGTATTCGTTTCATTTCAAATTAATTTCTAAACAGGCAAATGAAAGCCTATTATTCCTAAAGCCCTACAAAGTACAATGCTTTCTATTCTGGCAAGATAGAATTTTCCTAAGTGATTGTGATTTAGGTTCAAGTTGGCAGCCTAAGTACTTGCGTGTAGCCTGGACCCTGTTTAAATGAGACCAAACGGGGGAGGGTAAATAGAAACCCACAGACAAAAAACAGGAAGTCATCAGGGATGAGAGATTTCAAAAAATTTTCCAGAAGACAGCTGAGCCTGGAACGTGCACATAGGAGGAATTGGCCGGGGCACAACGGGCTGGAGCTCGGCCTTCTGAGAAAACATCTCCTGAAAAGCTGCCCATCCAACCTACAGCTCCACTTTCAAGGCAGGAAGAAGGAAGAAGGGCCAGGCCAGTGGCATCTGTCCCAGAACTTCCCCAATGGACATCTGCTCATGTCTCATCAGCCAGAACTGCAGAACACAGCGTGGCCATCCCAGGCTGCACAAGGGGCTGAGAAAATAAGAACTGAGTTGGGCATCTTGCCATCCCGAACAAGATCAGGGAGAAGCGGGGTCAGCAAGAAGTGGAACAAAGCTGTTGGGTCAGCAACCGGTCATAATAACACAAAATCCTTTACTAACTTTCCCTTTTTACGATCTACCTACAGCAAATCACGAAACAACACTAAGGTCCACACACACACGACAGAAAAGAGATGAAGGGAAGGGCTACCGATCCTGTGACTACAGTGAGAGGGAAAGCTGACGAAGGAATGAATGCAGAATTTAAAGTTCTGCTTTGTTTTGTTTCGTTTAGTAACAATCAGAAGACCTGTCCCTGTGGAACCTGCCTCCCTGCAGATGGGCACACGCTCTCTAGCTCACTCCCCACTGCGCCCTGGGAGGAAAGCTAAGCACGAGCTGTGGATCCTCCTGCATCTGGGATGTTACTTCTTACACACAAGTGGCTTCACTCACCCGATCCCTGCAGGTTACATGAAAAAAGTACCTCTGGACGACGTGTAATGTACGTGATGTAAAGGCACAGGCCCTTGAACAGCTAAGACAATTTTGAAAAGGAAGACAGTAGAAGGAATCAGTCTACATGGTTTCAAGATTTATATGGTTACGAATAATCAAGACGGTGTGGTCTGGTAGAGGGACAGACATAAAGATCAATGGAACAGAAGAGAGAGCCCAGAAATAGACCCACACAGATACGTCCAGTTGATTTTGACAAGGTGCAAAGGCAATTCAACGGAGGAAGGGTAGTCTTTTCAACAAATGATGCTGCAGCAATTGGACACCCATAGGCAAAAAAAAGAAACACTGAACTAGACCTTTAAAATGGATCATGGACTTAAATGTAAAATGTAAAACTACAAAACTTTTTAGAGAAAAACATAGGAGACAGTTATCAGGGTTTAGGGCTAGACAAAGAGTTCTTACACTTGGCACCAACAGCGGGATCCATAAAAGGAAAAACTGATAAATTGGACCTCTTAAAAATGAAAAACTTTACCCCTGTGACAGCCTGTGTGAAGATGATGAAAAGACATCATCATGTGGACTGAGAGAAAACATTCACAAACCCCACATCCAACGAAAAATTCTAACATCCAGAGTACGAAAAGAATGCTCCATATGCAACAATAAAGACAATCTAATTAGAAAACGGGCAAAAGACATGAACAGATATTTCACTAAAGAGGATATGTAAGGAAGGATGGCAAATGAGGACATGAAAAGATGTTCAATGTCATTAGTTATCAGGGAGAAATGCAGATTAAAACCATAATGAAATACCACTACACACCTATCAGAACAGCTAAGATAAAAATTGGTGACAAGACTAAATGCTGGTGAGGATGCAAAGGAAACTGAATCTCTCATCCACGGCTGGTGGGAATGTAAAATGTTACAGCCATTCGGGAAGAGAGTTGGGAACTTTCTTAAAAAACTAACTGACTACTTTACAAACTGGCAATGGCACAAGACAAAAGTTTGTGCAAAACGTGTACATGAAGGTTCAGAACAGCTTAATTCGTAGTAACTCAAACCTGGAGACAAGGAGAACAGCCTATAATAGGTGAGCAGTTCAACAGACTGTGGTCTATCCATACCTCGGGACGCTTCCCAGCAATAAAAAATTGCATACAATATGATTCCAGTTATATAACATTCTAGAGATGACAAAATTATAGAGGAGGAGAACAGATTAGTGGTTGCCAAGGGGACACGGGGAGAGGTGACTATAGAGGGGTGGCACCAGAGAGGTCTCTGTGCTGATGGAACAGTTCCATATCTTGATTGTGGTGGTGGTTACATATATGCAGACATGCGACAAAATGGCACAGAACTACACTCACACGTCATACCAATGTCAAGTCCATGGTTTTGACGGGGTACTATTTTTGAGCTTGTAGTAGACAGAGGTGAAATTATTGCATAAAAGAACTAGCAAAATGGCTGGCGAGTCGCACTTGTTTGCAACCGAAGAGCTATAACTAAGAGAGCACAGTACCAAAGAACGGGCAGAGAGGCAACAACCAATCCTTGAGACATCTGCAGGGTACAGGATCAGTTTCCAGACTCTGGATGGGTAAGTAAGAGGCCACAACACACAGTGACCAAATAGTTCCTCAAAGCATTGCCCATGGCGACCTGGAACCATGTGGTTAAAACTCTTCAAAGCTAGGTAGCTATTGCCACAGACCCATTTGAAGAGAATGAGATCAAACAGCTCTCTAAGTAGACTCAAGAAAACTGGAGGAAAAGCAGCGTCAAGTTGGAAGGAAGAATTCTTTCTCTCAAATTAAGCATCTGTACTATTTGTATATTTTTACCATGTGCATGTGTTAAGAGATTGAATGTATAGAATGAGGAATTCAAGGATTGCTGACTGAATGACTGCTGTGAATAGACAAAGAGCTCAAATCTCAAATTTCTGGCCTGAAAGCATGAAATAAAACTTAGGACTTTCCTTGATCCTGACTTACAAATCTTTTTTCACTAGCAGTTGTGGGGCTGAGAAAGCTGAAAACCAAACCCAGAAATTAATCCCATGGATTTATCAGCATCTACCATGTACCTGTGTCAGTACCCAAAGCAGGTACTGGTGGCCATAAAATCTGAAAACATAGATCAGATTATTTTATCAGGTGCTGTAAAGTGCCATCAATAAACCATTTATGATGATTCACCTGTGTTTCGAGACGCGCTGGGCCCGTCTACAATGACAGGTTCGAAAGTCTCAGTCCATGGAAGACAAAGTGACCTTTGCAAGGGGCCGACGCCTACGTGATTGTGTGCCTGGAACAGGCAGATAAAGCGGCGCCCTCCGCCCTCCGCTCATCGCCTTCTCATTCGGCTCCATGACACAGATTGCTTTTAACACATCAGCCTTTAAATTAAGGACTCAGCACCCAGGAAAGTTCAAGACTTCCTACCTGAAAGGCTGGTCTTTTAAAAGTGCTTACTCATCAAGGCGTCCCCCTTCGGGATGACTCAGAGCCGCTATCACGCTCACCCAGAAGCTGCAAATGATAAGATAAACGGAACCCTCGATGTGGCAACCAAAGAACCAACTAGCAACAGTGAGGCTTCCCTGACTGCTCAGCAAGAGGGGGCCGGCCTCTCCTCAACAGCGCCTGACGTGCAGGAAACTCCCTCAACCAGCCCCCCGCACCCCTCGCCGCAGACAGTCCCAGGAGCAGGGCTAGACAGACCGACAGACGCACACGGAGCCAAGGTGCTTCGTTGACCCCAGCCGTGGGGCTGAGACCACACCAAGGGCAGGACACGTCCACAGAGTTCAGCTGGCCCAGACCCAGCTTTGAAGAAATGGGAAGGTTACCCGCCTGCCACTCAGGGTAACTAACTTGTCCAGGTTGACAACTTAGACCGCAGTCTGGCCCCTGTCCCATCCGTCCATCTGTCCACTGGCCACGTGCCGGGCACCTGTCCTGCCCCTGAACTGCTCTAACTTTTCTTGTTTCCATAGCTGGTAATACATTCATTCCAACGTGCCACCAATATTTCGTTTGTTTACTTTGTCGCCGCCAAGCTGAGCCGTTTTTGAGCCCTTAGCAGCCCCGCGACCACCAAGTGATGCTGAACAATGTGGTCAAAGGTACTAGATTGCATTTTGCAGACTTCACTTCACAACTCTGAGACCAGCCTTCATCCCCGCCGCCCCAGCAGGACGGGGGCAGCTCTGCAGCCTCTCGGCCTTTAATCACACACACTGCTGGGGTGGCAACGCCTGTGCGCTGAAACCCCCTTCGGAGGAAACATCTGCAGTGGGTTCAAAGGGCAGAGGCAGTGGCTCAAAGGAAGTTGGGATTAAAAAAGAGATGAAAAACACACTTGGCAGCGGGTGGCTTTCCCACCCAAACGGTCGGATTAAAAAGAGTCGGTGACAGCGAACGGAGGAAAGAACAAACATTTGTTCAGCCTACTGTTAGGCTCTTTGCCAACTGTTTCCACGTGGAGACTTAGAAGGCCCAGGCCAAGAAGGCAAGTGATCGCCGCAGACGGCAGGCGAGGTCAGGCTCCACTTTGGGAAAGAAAACAAGAAAAACTATGAGAAAACCAAGAGGGCTCAAGGTACCAGAAACAGCTGAGCACTGTTTCCCCACCACCGCAGTGCTACACGATCCGTGCTTGGTGGCCTCCGCGGATGGGAGTCGTGGTCACACAGGAGCCGTTTCAGCGGCAACTGCGTATGTACTGTGCTCATGTGTATTTCTCTATGGGAAGGAAAAATGGAAAAGTGAAGACTCAGAAAAGAAAATGTCACGTTACAAAATTTGTATTCTGGTTCCCTAATTCAGAGCTTTTCTTCCCATTTCCCACCCCTGGGGTCACTTCCCCTCCTTTTTTAGCAACAGTGAAAGATGTGAGCAACTCACTGCTTAGGGGAGAAAAATCTCTGCAGTCAATGAAATGTCAACTGATTTCATCTCCCTTGCCCCAGGGGACATTTGGCAGTGTCTCAAGACCCCCGTCAACCCTGAATGTCCCCTGCCTGGAGCGCTATTTGCCAGTGCCATCCTGGCCCAGGCACAGCAGGTGATACCGCGTCTCCCCACCCAGGAGCCCACAGACAGCTCTTCTGAGTGGAAACTCACCTGGAGCCTGACTTATTTCTTAGGTCATTTCCCATGTGGGACAGGCCCAAGTGAACTTTCAGGGACTTTCAACGTATTGCTTCAGGTCATGGGAGAAGGGCTACTTCAAACAGGACTGAAGAGAAAAGTAGGAATTTTACAACCAATCTTATGGGCACTGAGGGATTGTAAAAAAGAACAAGGTCAGAGAGAGCTCATAAAATGTTTCTCCAAGGAAGGAAACATATACTTAAATATGGGAGACAGGCTACACTTCAAACCTACTGCAAAATTATATTTTGACAATACTTTTTCAATACCAGATGTGGAGTATAATCAGAGGTGAAACTTTGGGTTTCCAGTCTTTAGAGCTTTTATAGAAAGCAATCTCCCTAAATGTAGCCTTTGGCAACATGAGTTTATGAACTCCTTTAAAGCCAACAACTTCCTCACAACTTTTCTTGGTTCTTGCTAGGACAGCAAAACGTGCTACTGCTGCTGGACAGGCGTTACGTCAGGTCAACATCACCGCAACCCTCTCAGCAGGTCCATTTTACAGAAAAGAGAAATCAAAGGCACAGGGAACTTGGGCAGCAAGGGGGACGCAGAGCCCAGGGTTGGCAGCAGAGACTGCTAAGAGCCCCAGAGGGAAGGTGAACCTCAGGAAATAAGAATCAGCAGGTTCGTGGGGTCAGGCCACCTTTCATCGTGTGGACATTCTTCTTCCAGTGTCCACACCCTGGCAGATCTGGATGCTTTTCACTCAGTGCTTTACCAAGTTTTCTTGTTTCATCTTCAAATCCTTTCATACACTCAAGCAAACTGACTAAGCAATAGACTGTATCTGCTATTGCAGGATCAACTCACAGCTCCACAAAAACTGCTAATTACTCAGAGGGCAGTGAAAGGGCCTCTTTTCAAAACCGCACACAACTTCTCCAGCCTCCCCACCAGGAGCAGACAGGTCTACACAGGGTCTGGGCACTGAGTTACAGGTGACACTCAGGTTTCCGGGGATGGGGGAAATGAACCTACAGGACCATCGGGGAACTTTCTGGAGTGATACAAATGTTCTACATTATGATTACGGTGACGGCCACATGATGGGATGCATCTGTCAAATGTCATTGACCTGCACAATCAAATTCGTGAATTAGATGTATGCTAAGTAAACCTCAATAAAGTTGCCAAAAGAAAATTTAATAAAGAGAAGTGGATTTTTTTTGGGGGGGGGGGTGAGTTAAGGCTCGGCCAAGTGAGCTGATTGTGGGGAAGAAAAAAAAATCCCATGTGTCCAAACTTATGAGAAACCAAGTAGTTCTAGAGCCTGAGCCCCTCCTAGTGTACATGCTGCCGCATAACTTCCAATTTTGCCTTGTCAGCTGAATAACCAGTGTCTTCCCCACGGGTTCATCCTGATTTGCAATGACACACAGGTGTGAATGCGGAGACCTGAGCTGATGCCACCCAGCCCAGAGTCCACAGCTCTACAGTCTGCT
Organism: Eschrichtius robustus; assembly: GCF_028021215.1. Lineage (NCBI taxonomy): Eukaryota > Metazoa > Chordata > Mammalia > Artiodactyla > Eschrichtiidae > Eschrichtius > Eschrichtius robustus. Next base: position 135,705,389 of record NC_090845.1, read on the forward strand.
TTACCTTGTGGATCTTCAGTTTCCTCATCTGTGAAAGTGGATGGCTATGCTGAATCGCATGTCCACCTCTTAAGTCACTTATTAATTCAGCAAACATTTCTGAGGACCCACTTACCAGGCATTTAAAATGTAAAAGGTGAGTGTGAAACAGCCCTGCCCTGGAAGATCTTGTAGTCTAGGAAAAAGATTCACACTGTGAGTTCTGAGGCTGAGTTATCAAAGGCAAGATAGCTTCTGCCTGGCCCTCTCTCTCTGTCTGTGTGTCTCCGTGGACATCCTTTCTTGGAACCTGGCCGCCGCGTTGTGAGAAGGCCAGGGGACGTGGAAGGGCTGCTGGCCGGTGCTGGCTGATGGCTGACAATGAGACACAGCGTCAGCCTTCAGATGAGTGAGTGAGCGAGCATCCTGGTGGCCGTGCCCTTGTGGGAGAGACCCTGAGCGACAACCTTACCTTGCTGGGTCCTCGCCACACCCAGAAGTATGAGAGGTAACAAGAAAACGATCAACCCTTCCCTCTGGGCATCTTTGAGGATCGAGGTGATGAGCTATTTATGGGCCATCATAGGAATCTGGGGGGCAGAATTACCTGTGAGGTGACTGTCTGCCCACAAACAGACACAGGGGTCCACCCATCTGTGCCCCAGCACCAGGGGCCCTGCCTAAATGCACAGGGATGGTGAGTGAGCACTTCGGGGCCAGCGTTGGCTTTTACAACCCTTTCTGCTGACACAACCACCAAGCAGTCCTACTCTCGGATCTGTTCCTTACAGTCTTTCTGTGACCCCGACTTCCGTCCACGAAGAAGTTTCCCTTGACCTTAATCAGCTCTCGGTCGAGGCCGCGGCCTCTGCCGATTCTCGCCTGGAGGCGCTACTGGGGGCCACCAGCCACCGCGCCCGGAGTCCCGCCCGAACCCCGCCGCCCGCCGCGGCCTCCACCCCGGGGGCAGGACCCCCGAGGGCAGGGAGGCGGGCGGGGAGGGACCGCGGCGGGAGGCGCGGCCTAGCGACGAGGACCGGCCCGCATCCCGCGCCGGGCCCCGGGGGCAGCTCACCTCGGGCCGGCTGCGCTTCTGCAGCAAGTGCTCCAGGTAGAGGTCGGAGAGCGCCGTGCGCATGGCACCCCCGCTCTCGCCCTCGCTCGCCTTCAGCGTCATCTTGCGGGACCTGGGACGCCGGGCGCCGGGACGCGGGGACGCGGGGACGCGGGGCCGGGCGGAGCCTGGAGCGGCAGGGCCCCGGGCCTGCGGTGCGGAGGCGGCAGAGGCGGCGAAGGCGACTGGGAAGCGGCGCGGCTGGTCAGTCACCACCCCGCAGGCTGTGCGCCGAGAGCGCGGGGGAGGAGCTCCGCCCACGCCCCACCCTCGCCACGCCCCTGCCCCCGCCCCCCGCCTGCCCCCGCCCCCTGGGCCCCGCGGGGCCCCCGGCGCTGCGCCCCTGAGGGCCGGAAGGGGGCGCTGCTCCCGCCGAGGCCCCTGCGGCCGAATCCCAGAGGGGTCATAGGAAAAAGCACACCGCTCCCAAACCGCAGAGGACCCCCGGCCTGGGGCGGGTTGAGCGCTCCACCTACACCCGGGCCGAATTCGTGGGGATGGCGGGGGAGCATCCGAGGGCTGCGACGGCCGCCCCTCCGACTCCAGGCTCCACCCATAAACCGATGCGGGCACAGGACATTGAGAAAAGGCCTTTTAAGGCTCCTGCGCTGCTGTTATTTGTCTTAGGCTACATCTCCTACTGTTAATGCCACAAAAAAATTGAGGGATCAGTGGAAGCGAAGAGAGCCAACATTCCTTCCGAATCCTAGAGCAGAATTCCTTATACCCTAACACCTTCGTGGCGTTAAAACAGCAGCCTAAAGGACGACAGCCTTTCTGAACAAAACAAACATTTCCTGTGCTTACAGAGCTCAGGGCTGTCCACGATCTGTACACACCTTTACCTGATAAACACCTGGCCCCTTGACCCCAAGGGAGTAACCTCGCAGTATTATAAGCAGTTCATTACTCTATGTAATCTTATTTGGACCTTCCAGTACCTCATAGACAAGAAGGGAAAATCCAGGGGCAAGAGTTTGCAGCCAGATCACCCAGTTTTCTCTGCTAAGAGGCTGAGCTCACGTGATTGCTGGCTCCCTTCCCCAAGATTACCCTGAAGGAACTATAGGAGGCTGATACACACACACACACACACACACACACACACACACAGAGGCAGAGACAGAGACACAGAGAGAGAGAGAGAGAGGAGAGAGAGCTATTGAAATTAAGACAGTGCGATACCGGTGCAGGGATAGATTAATGGAGCAATGAGATAGATTAGAAAATGCAGAAACGCACCCAGTCACGTGTATAACTGTGTATACGATACAGGTGCCATGTTAGGTAAGTAAAGAGGGACTTTTCATTAACCAAAGCTGGAAAATGGTTATTTATATTGAAAGAGATGAAGCTGGAACCCTCCTCCATGCTATATGCAGAAAAAAAAATCTATTCCAGATGGATTAAGGACTTCTGTGTCAACAACACAACTTTAAAGCTCTTGACAGAAAACAGCAGTGAAGAACTTTTAGACTTCGGGATAGAGAAAGATTTCTTAAACAATGCAGACAAACCATTGACTATAAAACAATATTGATCAGTTTGACTTTAGCATTAAGAACTTTTATTCATCAAAAGACAAACTAAAAAGCAAAAAAGACCAGTTGTGCTTTTGCAGAAAATATTTTCAATACACACAACTGACGAAGAATTCCTATTATGAATATATAAAGGTCTACAAATTAATAAGGAAAACACAAACAATCCAGCAGATAAATGAGTAAAAAACACGAATAAACATTTCACAGATGGAGAAACACACGTGAACAATAAACATATGAACAGATGTTCAACCTCATTAGTGATCAGACCGGAATGAAATACCACTGCACCTCCATTCAATTATCAAAAATTTAAATGTCTAACAATATCAAGTGTTGGAGAAGATGTGAATCCATATGAGTTCTTGAATATTTCTGCTGGGAGTACTGCTGTTGGCAGTACTATTTAGGAGAACAGTTTTGCATTATCTCATAAAACTGAACACTACCTCCTGAGCCAGCAATCCCACTTCTGGGATAGGTTTTGTGAAACTTGATAATCTAATTTTAAAATATGTGTGGATTTGTAAAGAACAAGAATTGCCAAAGCACTCTAGAAGAACAATGTGGGGGAACTGCCTTCTAGATTGCAAGACTTATAACAAAGCTATGTTAATTAGGAGAGCATGGTATGGGCACAGAAATAGACAAATAGACCATTGGAACAGAAGAGAGAGGAGAAATGGTGACATGACAAGAGGCACTGCAGAGCAGTAGGGAAAGGACACGCTTGCAGTAAGGGCAACTGGGGAGCCATAGGATCAAAACAGAAACCGAGACTGGTTACAGGTGAAGGCAAACACGCTATCTAAACTATTGCAGTCGGAGAACTTCAGAGGGAGTGAGTCCTCGAGCAAAATGTAGTTAAAGTTTTTGTCGAGGCAGAGCTCAGGGTGGAAAAGTACTGGGAGGGCAAGTCGGCTGACTCAGAGGATGCACGGTCATGCAGCCGGTCTTTTTTTCGACATTCCCATGCCTTTTTCTGGTCGGCCGGTTCCAGCTCAGGGTGCTCAGCGCTCAGAACCAGGCTTTGCTCCTTGGAATTTATTGCAGCTATCTGCTTTTCTCAATTCCTAGAACTGCCTCGAGGCACACAAATTCAGTTCAAAGTTCATGACTGGAAAAATATAGTTTCTCACAGTGTTTTTAAAAAATGAAATTAGACTTTACCTCACACCATACAAAAATTTATTCCAAGTAGCTGAAGGACTTAAAGGTGAAAGGCAAAACTATAAAACTTTTAGAAGACAATATAGGAGACATCCTTTATGACTCTGGGGTAGAAAAGCACTTACGCAGAGGAAAATGATTGCCAAATCGCACTACATTAAAATAAGCACTTCTTACCCCTAGGTTCTTCATGGCCTTTTTTTTTTTTTTCTTAGATTCCGTATATATGCGTTAGCATACGGTATTTGTTTTTCTCTTTCTGACTTACTTCACTCTGTATGACAGACTCTAGGTCGGGAATAAAGACAGAGACCTACTAGAGAATGAACTTGGGGATATGGGGAGGGGGAAGGGTAAGCTGTGACAAAGTGAGAGAGCGGCATGGATATATATACGCTACCAAATGTAAAATAGATAGCTAGTGGGAAGCAGCCGCATAGCACAGGGAGATCGGCTCGGTGCTTTGTGACCACCTAGAGGGGTGGGATAGGGAGGGTGGGAAGGAGACGCAAGAGGGAGGGGATATGGGAACATATGTATATGTATAACTGATTCACTTTGTTATAAAGCAGAAACTAACACACCATTGTAAAGCAATTATACTCCAATAAAGATGTTAAAAAAAATAAATAAAATAAAGTAAGCACTTCTGCTGATCAAAATACATCATATCGAGAATGAAAATACAATCCTCAAACTGAGGCAAGATATTTTCCACATCTTTAGCCTACAAAATATTAGTATACAGAGTATAGAAAGAATTCCTACTGATCGATAAGGAATAACTGAAACTAAACTTAGAAAAATGGGCAAAATTCATAGACGAGAAAGACAAATGTCCTATAAACACATGAAAAGGTCTTCCATCTCATCAGTTATCGGGGAAATGCAAAGTAAGAAAACAATAAGATACCATTACTTATCCGCCAGATTGGCAAAAAATTGAAAGACTGGTGATAGTCTTCAGAGGAACTCTTGCACTTGTACACTACAAGACATGCAGTAATATTTAGAATAAAAAAGACAGAAACAGTACAGATGTCCGTCTACAGTCGATGGTGTAAATGATTACAGATCTTTTCATACAGTTGGGTGGAAATGGGCTACAGGCATCCACGTGGATGAATCTCAAAACACAAAATAAGAAAATCACAGGAGAATGCATGCCTATGATTTAGTTTTTATAGTTTAAAAAGAGGCAGGGCTCTGGCGTGAGGAGACAGGATGGGGATTACAGACCCAATGCAGCCAAAAATAAATAAATAAATACATTTATAAAAAGAAAAAGAAGCTTAAAAATTCTGGGGCACCAAGCCTAGGGATACTTCAGGAATTTTTAAAATACAAGCAAAATTAAATAATATATTGCCAAGCATAACTGGCAAAAATATAAAGAAAACCAAGGAAACAACGCAATGTTCAAGAGAGTAGGAGGAGGAAGGGCTGTGAGCCTCGAGCAGAACCTGGAAACTCTGTACAAGCGCTACGTGGACCAGCGTGAGGCTTTAACATGCTCCCAGCCTGTGACCCAACAACTGCGCGTTCAGCAGTTTGTCTTAAGGAACAAGCTGGGCAAGATATAAAGACTATAAAGATGTGTGTAAGGATGCAGCTCTTCTTTTCATTGTTACTTAGACTTCCCTCCCCAGCTCCCATGTGCTGAGTGGGGGGGGGATTTAAGTAAACGTCCAATCTGATTTAAAGGTTAGTGCAAGCTGATAAGTTAAACTGTCACTTCAAGTTTGATCAGAGGATGGTCTCCTCCTGCTGTGTGGAGTGTGGGACAAAGGGTGTGTGGCTGGATCTCACCTCCGTGTCAATGAGAACATCCATTCGGTCTTTCTTCCTCTTCGCATCTTTCAGGCAGTAGATTCCTAACCCCATCCCTGCGCGTGCTTAGGCCCCAAGTCCGGGAGGAATCCCCAAAGCCTCCCTTTCCCACACCTCACCCAACCCATAACCGAATCCTGATCCTCTTCCTTCACCCTCTGTCTGGATTCCGACTCTTCCTGCAACTCTGCCGACTCCCACCCTGGTCCCAACGAAACTCTCTCACCTGGATTTCGGTAAACCTCCCGGCTGGTCTCCCTGCTTCTGACCTTCTCAACATGGCAACTGAGATGACCCTTTAAAAACACCCATCAAATGACGCCCCTTCTCTGCTCCCTGCTTTCTGCTGGCTCCCAGTAGAGCCCAGATGCTTTCTGAGGCCCCTGGCCCTGCTGTGCCCTCCACCCGAGCCAGGCTTGGTGTTTGTTTTGTTACCTGCCCAGAACAGGAGGTGTTCAATAGTGCCCACGGAGTGAATGATTTCCAACTCAGAACGGCAAAGGGGAAAGCAAATGAATAACGTGTAAAACTATCACCTGCATTACATTTGTAATAGTGAACAAGTACAAACACTCTAAATTATTATTATATGGGGGGTGCTTAAACGACTTCTGTCGAACCCACTGCAAGGAATATTATGCAACACTTCCTGATATGGAAGGATAGCCACGATATGTCATACAGTGAAGGAAATATGTTTAAGTTTGTTTAATTCAGCATCTCTCCAACTTAATTGGCCACAAAGCCCTATTGTGTCATAACGTTTATTAAAACAGAACTATTGTTTCAGGTAACAAATTTTAGGAAACTGGTAGTATAAGCATAGAAAAAAGATTGAAAGGAGATACACCAAGATGTAAACAATGTTTATTTCTAGGTGCTAGAATGATGGGTACTTTTTCTTCTTTCTATATTTTATGAAATTTTTTCAAATAAGTATGTATTATTTTATAATTAAAACAGTAATAAGTCTACTATCACTTTTTCAATTGCATGCTTTAAAGGAGAAAATAAAAGCAAAGGTAGTTTAAGATGGAAGACAATTTAATTTTACCTGATAGATACTTCCTCAATGCACACAAATAGCACACTCTGCACTCTCTTGGAATCTTCTAGTACTTCATTGGACTGGTTCACCTATGAGGATACTGGGAAAGGAAGAGAAAATGACGACTGCTGAACTGAGTTTAAATTCCAGTACACTGTCTTGGTCTGCACAGAGCTACTTTGTAGTTACATCACCTTTTCCAAGATAGGATTTTGGACAGCTTCTTTTCTTAACATGAACCAAGTAATTTCATATTGCAAAAATGCTTTCATGACTTGAGAAAGTAAGAGTAAGAGTGTGGTATTGGAGTGTGATCAGATAGTTTTTCTTTTTTCGTTTTTAAAGTTTCTCTTAAAAAACTTACTAATTAAACACTACGTTTTGTTGTGGAAAGATTGGAAAGTGCAGACAGACAAAAATAAACATGAAACTACATAACAACAACATAGTGATAATTAAAGTCACCTATGCACTATCACAAGGAGATGACCAATGTCTAAATCTTTCGTTAGGTCCTTAAAAGTTTTTTTTCCCTGTACGTATAGTTTTTCACAACAAATTGGGTGAAATTGTATATCCTCTGTTATAATCTGCTTTTTTCCGCTCAGCAGTATTTCATGAATCTGATTCCATGTGATTACCCTTCTACAGCAACGTTTTGGTGACTGTGTAGTACTCGTATGAATGTTCACTGCTTTCTTTAACCAGCCAAGAATCATTTAAGTTGGTTCTATTTTTTCACTAGTATAAACCGTACTAAAAATTCGTTAGATTGAATACGTGTGTTTTTGCGTACTTGCCAGGGCCCTGAGAGGTTAGCCAGGCTTCCATGCTGATTTCCTCAGGTAGCAGCTAGCCTAAGCCTTCCTTACGGCCACCGCTAATGGTTATAGAGGGTGAATAGAGAGGCACAGAGAAACTGTTTGCAATCCTGACTGTGAAATGTATTCATAAAAAATAAGTATTATTCGGCGTCTACTATGTGCACCCCGTATGACTAGAGACTCAAACCTTCCTTTAATTTTGCAATATTTTAAAAAATTATGCCTTGAAGTGTTTTCTTCTGTTGAATTATTTTGGTTGTTTTCTACCAAAAAATTAATTATGTCTCCTGCATCTATCATTTTTTTTCTCTAATCTTACTTTCACTAAGGTCTTTGTTTATCTCTATTTAATAGTGCCAGCTTTTTGGATCCCTTTATATTTTGTCATCCATGTCTTATTTTGTTTTGCTCTTACTGTCCTTGCTTGTTCCCAGCAAGGGTTTGCTGGTTTTTCTCCCCAGGCTGAGCCATTTACTTCAAAGAAGGAAATATTTCTCTCGGCATGTTGCCTGCCTGTCTTCGCAGAAGTCCCTCTGTGTGTGCGTGTTTCACCAAAGCCTCAGATGTTTCTGATGCAGCCGGCCTGCTGGCCAGAGTTTGAGCAACAGTGATTTAAAAGATAGCGAATCGAATGTATGTTGACTTGAGTCCTGGCTTCTTTAGTTGGGAAATGCAGTCTTCCTCTGTGCTTGGGAAGAAGGAACAGGGTTGGTGAACACAGAGCCTGTACTTCCTGCGGCGGGGGAGGGACAACTCTGAAGGGGGTCACCCGAGGCCTTGCAGGGCTTGCAAGGCGGTTCAGCTTCTCCCTTCCTGCCCCTGCGCCCGGCAGGCGTTGATCCCTGATAATACCCTGCACACCACACTCCCGACACACAGTCTGCTTCCAGAGTATCTGGTTCTCTCAAGTCTGGGCGTGGCTCTTCTTGGTTGAGAGAGCTTTGAACCGAAATAGACCATGTGCCCCTGATCTCCAGCTTCCACTCCCCACCCCCGCCCCATACAGTGATGGAGCAGGAAGAGGGCAACCGCCGTAAACGCTCCCCGTTGAAAAGAGGAAGACTGGGAGGCCTACAGCAGTCCCTGCTCTGTAGCAATTCTGGAATCCTGCTGGTCAGCACTGATCACGCCCAGCTCTTCCTCCTGGCCTGTGGCCCATCCTCCAGGAGGCTCCCCCGGTCCACCATTCTCTGTGGCTGTACCTGAAGCAAGTGTCGGGGAGCAGGCCCTCCTAGGGGCCTTCAGAGCCCATGTGCTTCTCATGGCCGATCAGAGGTCCGAATACTGCTGTACGGCTCAAACAATGAATAGCTCATTTAGTTCTGTTTGGCTCCTGTCAGTTCCAGGTGCCAGGAACCATATCCAAGTTTGTTTCCTAGACATGGTTCTTGATCTGTGGTCGTTTTGAGGTTATCAGGAGCCTTAGGTGGGGATGCCACACCCTTCACCTGATCTTTGACCTCAGCCACTTTATTAGAGTGCGCAGTTTGAACAGCCCTGAGGCACCAGGTTGTAATTGTTCAGTTGTCTTATTTCTCTGTCTCTAGTAATCAGGACAGAGACAGGCAAGTGGTCATCTCTTAGTAAATACTGATTGAATTAATAAAATTCAGGCTTTTCTAGCTAAGCTGAAGTATTTTGTTAGCTATTTCAGGAATCTCTTTGGCTTCATATGATTTAATAATAAATATTTCGGCAAATTTTCAGGCAATTGAAAAGTTAATCATATGTTTTCCATGTATAGTTCCTAAACTAAAGGGAAGGATAATTAGGAGTTAATGAAGTTAGTATAAGAAAAAAAAAAGATCAGTTGCAAACACTGGTCTTTAAACATCACGTGTCAGTGGTTGGAAACGTAGGGGGTGGGTTGGAGAAAAAAAAGAGAATGTGCAGGAGACTTTTTCAAAGGGGGACACACGGACTTTCAGAGTGGTGTTCCCACAATCACCTTCCTCAAAACTTTCCCTTAGTTACAGATGCGCAGGCTGGTGTGGAACTTGGCCGTTCCTGCCTCTCCCTCGGTTCCCCCTCTCCTCCCCCCAGCAGCTTACGTGAGGCAGCAGAGGGTCCCCATGATTGCTGAAATGATCAGAAAAGCAAAAATGGCAGCTGTAGGGATGGAGCTCCTGATGAGATCCCACAGGTAATCACTGAAGTTGCTCAGCCAGGACCTGGAAGTTTCTGCAGGAAGAGCATAGACAGTCACTGAGGAGAGGCTAAGTGATGAAGCTGGGATTTCAAACCTGGTTCAAGTTCAAATAGTTGTCCCAGATCTCAGGTTCTTTTTTTATTTTTTTATTTTTTTTCAGGTTCTTATAGTTGCCCAGGGCCCATATTCCTAACAACTTTGCTGTGCTAAGAGATTAAAGGAATACACTTTTGGGGAAAAAAAAAGGTATCCTCAGATAGATATCATCTTTTCCTCCTTGTATGTCAAATAGGAGCAATAATCTCCGCCCCAGATCGCTTAAAGGTTGTTTGGAGGTCTCTGTGAATCAATGGGGTACACTGTGAGCGAGGAGCACGCCTTAACAGACACCATGCTGTTGCCTAGAGGGTGTTCGGGGGGCTGAGCGCCCTGTGTCCCATGAGGAGAAAGGAGATGGCCACCTGACCCAGTGGCACCAAGAGGAGGAGGAGGAGGCCGGGCGGCTGGCAGAAGGAGGCTCAGAGGGAAGAGGCAGGGCAAACAGAAGTGTCTGTGGCGTGAAGTCAGGAGGGTTCACCTCTCACAACGATACCCTTTCCAGAGATGGGAAGGAACCGAGCACCACGCTGGGCTTTGGGAGCACCTAAGCCACGGGTCACTGGCTCATCAGCTTTAGCTTAAATTTCGCTTCCTTTCTGAAGTCCTTCTTGACCCCTCCCCCCAAACAACTTTAATTATCCCTTTGTCCTCAGGGAGCATTTGTCATATTTCACGGAAGGTTGACACCTATGGCTTTGGCTTAGTGGGTTCATGCTTGTTGAACCAAACCAGAAATACTTTGCTTTCCTGCGAACATTATTTTTAAATACAGAATCAGTCTTTCCTGACCTGAGACAGGAATCTTACGTCCTATGAAGAGAGGAACATTCATCGTAACAGCAAACACACCCCTTGAGCGTGGTTCCAATCCATCCTGGTCTTGTATTCCGAAGGCAGATAAAGGTGACAGAGACAAAGCGACAGTTTCCAACAAGAGGCAAGTCAGAGAGCACAGCAGCTTCGGGGGTTCCATGGGCTCTCCCGAGGGCCTGCACCGAGGGGAGATGGCTTTTTCCTTGGCTCGTCCCAAGGCAGCTCTGTCTGAAAAGTCAGAAAATGGTGGTTTACTTTTTATTGCAAAACTAAAGCTATGATGAACACAAGAAAAATTCACTGACTGACACTGTTGAGTCCTGAACACAGCCAGTTTCCAAAGCAAAAACCATCCCGCCTTCAAGAAACAAAACGACACAAGACAGAAACTGACTGTGCCCCGTCGGATCAGGTACCTGACATCCCCTCCTAAACCACATCCCCCTTCGGGCTTTTCCAGCTCAATCAGTGGAAACTCTTTAAGTTGTTCAGGCCAAACCCTGTGGTGTCATCTTTGACTCCGCTTTTTCAGTCCCACATCCTTTTCGTTTTGTTTTGTTTTGAGTTGGGTTTATTACTGAATCAGCAAATAAGCAGTATAAATGGTTAACCAGGTATGAATTTCAGTGGATAAGGGGGCACAGTCCATCATGGGGGTGGCGGCGGCCCAGAAGTTCTGCAGTCACAGGAGTTCGTAGCTTCCTGCTTGCTGCCACTGAACAGCCAAAGAGATCTCACTTTGTTGTAAGTCAGGTAGTGTCCTACTGACTTCCCTGAACTCATGTCCTATTATCTACTCTTGATCACTCCACCTCAGCCTCATTTCCTCTGGAACAAGCCACACGTGCTCCTCTCTGTTTTGTTCACATAGGCTGTTCAGGTGCTCAATAAATGTTTTGAGTGAATGAATGGGTGGTGAATTTGGGCAGATATTGTTCATTGCCTGTCATCACCACCCCCTTTTCACTTATTACATGCAACCAGAGAGGCTAGAAAAGCTGAATCCGCCTTCTCCCAGCCAGCCTTGCTGCTAACAATGGCTATGGGACACAGTGTTGGACACTGAAGCATAATGGACATCTGATGGGTGGCTTCCGGGAAGATTTTCTGCTGTCTTGATAAAAGAAATGGCGCTACCATTTTCCCTTTGTGCTGCCTTGAACATTCTTTAAGTGCTACCTGGGGTTGGAGGAGCCATCCTGTGACCATCAGGCAATGGACACAAGGAAAAGGCCAAGAAAATGACATCTATTCTGGCTCTGACAATTTTAAGCCACTAAACCAACACCTCTATCTGCCCACCTCTCAACTACTAGGTCTGAGAAAAATAAACTCCTATTTGAGCTTTCTATTACTTAAGACATTTAGAACTGACACTCTCATCCACTGTTGAGACCTGTGTCAGGTAAGGTGGCAAAGAAGCCAGTGAATCAGGCCTCCGTCTTCAGAAGAAGCTGGCCAGAGTCTTCCTTTAAGGTTTCTGAAGTTCCAAATAGAATTCTACTCCTCCTTATGATATCATCTACTGCATTTGACCCGCCCCCAGTCTCCCTCTATTTGACAGCTAAGTATACAGACGTTTTCTTCTGTCTATGCATAAACATTTGTGTTGATACTGAAATCCATCCTCATGGTAGCCATATCCTCTTGGGCTTGAAGATTTCTAAGATACTTTGTTTGCCACGTGGTATCTACTGCACCTTCAAATAGTGTATGTATGGGATTTGAATAGATGATAAAGGTGGCATTTCATTTCAGTGGGGAAAAAGAGATGGTTTAATGTGATGACTGGCTATTCATTCGGATGCACTGACTGGAGTGAGAGCCATACACACAAAAATAAATTCTAGATGGATCAAGGACTAAACAAAAATAAAACCATATACATATTGGGATAAAACACGAGTGGAGTTTTTTGTAATCTTGGGGTGAAAAAAGCTACTCTGAGCATGTCATAAAACCCCAAAGCCACAGGTGAAAATAATGATAAATTTATTGCATAAAAATGTAAAGCTTTCATACAGCAAAACATTGTAAAGAAAGATAAAAGATTAATGACAAATTAGGTGAAAAATTCCACAACATATATGATAATAGGTTAATGTCCTTAACATACAAAGAACTCTTACAAATCAATTTTTTAAAAAGGATGATCAGCTCCATAGAAGAACTGGCATAAATGAATCAGTCAGAAAAACAATGGATAAATAAATTGTGATATATATTATATAATGGATTACTCTACTGCAATTAAAGTGAGCCACTAGGAAATATATGCAATAAGGGTTGTTTCCAGTTTGGAAGTGTTATGGGTAGTGCTGCCCTGTCTCTTGGTTCACATGGCAGTTCTGGGTCTAGGTCATTACCCAACAGAGTTGCCACAGGCTATCTTTATGCTCAACTTTTGTAGATAATGCCAGATTGTTTTCCAAAATAATTATATCACTTTGAGTTTATTTTTGTATATGGTATGAGGAAATGTTCTAATTTCATTCTTTTACAGGTAGCTGTCCAGTTTTCCCAGCACCACTTATTGAAGAGACTGTCTTTTCTTCCTTGTATATTCTTGTCTCCTTTGTCGTAGATTAATTGACCATAGGTGTGTGGGTTTATTTCTGGGCTCTCTATCCTGTTCCATTGGCTTATGTGTCTGTTTTTGTCTGTTTTTGAGCCATTACCATACTGTTTTGATGACCGTAGCTTTGTAATACAGTCTGAAGTCAGGGAGCATGATTCCTCTAGTTTTGTTCTTGTTTCTCAAGATGTTTTGGCTGTTCAGGGTCTTTTGTATTTCCATATAAATTTTAGAATTGTTTGTTCTGATTCTGGAAAAATGCCATTGGTATTTTGATAAAGATTGCATTAAATCTGTAGATTGCCTTGGGTAGCATTGTCATTTTAACAATATTAATTTTTCCAATCCATGAACACAGTATATTTGTCCATCTGTGTCATCTTCATCAGGGTCTTGTAGGTTTCTGAATACAGGTCCCCCATTAGCCAAACCAGCTGGAGTATGATTGCAAACACTGAACTCGTAAAAGGGATCCCAGGAGATGTGGGCAATGCAAGTACAGCATTTCTCACATTAGGTTCACTACATTCTGCTGCAGCCTCTCCCGGATTCTGGTTGGTCACAACCTCTAGAAAACTTATAAAAGGGGGGTTTGTGGGATGGGCCAGAGCCCAGACTACTGCCTTTACTCCTTCTGGTGCTAATGGATGTCAAGGTTAAGAATCTCTCTCTCTGCTTCTGGATCAAGGCTCCATTTCTAATTTTTTAAGTTAGCTTCACCTCATAAATTATAAAATTTCATTGTTCACATTTTTATTTCCAGTATAAAAGCACAACTCTCAAAGGCATTTGTTTTCACATGTCAATGTTTTGTTTAACTGATTACTGAGGAAACCAGCGGGAAGACAAAAGAGCTGGTTCCAAGAGCATTTGAAAAATAAAGATGTATGTGGTCAATGGGAAAAGAATGCCAAAACAAGATGATTAAAAGTTAGACATAAAAGTGGTTAACCTTTTACAGGGAGTCAAACCATATCACCTTATTGATTTCTGTAAATTAACCTCTAACCTTAATGGACTTTTACAGGACAGTAAACCATTCCCAACCTTATCTGTCAGGGATGGGGTGAGGTGGGGGTTCCTCTTGGGCAGTTAGGGAACAGAATTTCCTGGTACATTTTGTTGTGTTGTTTCAGCAGGAAATTAGCTGAGAAGGGAGTTAAATGAGTGCATGATTAGAATTACAATGTTGTATCTCCTATCCCAGAGAGCCATGGATTTTCCTCATTTTTCTGTGGAAATATTAAAAAAATGTCCTTTAGAAGCCTAGTATGATCATGACCTTTCTTGGTCACCACAGAGGAGGAAGTGGTGGCCGTGTCCGGAGGAGAATGCTTTCCAGATGAGTTTCCTCATTGCTTTTTGCCTGATTACCTTGGAAGGAAGGAACAATCTGGGAGCGGCCACAGCAAATGCGCAAGAGGTAAATTGGATGCAACAGCCCCAGAGAACGAAGGACACATGACGATTGATTTGGGAGGCTTCAGGGCATATCTGCCGGGACTGAGGAGTTGAAATACATAGAAAAACGATGGCACCATGGGCAGCGTGGGGCAGGAGTGACCTGGAGGGCGGGCTCAGAGGGATGCTGGACCCAAATCAGGAAAGGGCCGGGGCCAGGAAGGAGAGACCGGGCCTCAGTACTGCTGCTGCGCCTCGCAGCCCAGAAGCTCCAGCCTCAGGGCGATGTGGTGCGCCCAGCTCTGCGGGTGAATTCGAAGGAAGCGGGTAAACAGCGGGGGGTCTAGAGCGTTCACCACGGGTGTGAAGGAGTCTTGATTTCCCTGAAAAATCTGAAAGAGGAGAGATAGCATTTGTTGGTTGACAGGAAAAGAGTTATGTTTATACACCCCCCCCCCACCAAGGCTCCCCAAGTCCACTGGCCTCCTGCTTGGTCTGTAACTTTCCCTAAGCTCCGCCCCCTCATGGGCACCCACCCCAATGCCCATCGCCCAGCACGCACGCTTTTTTTCACTTCCAATTGAGTGATCCACGCTTCTGGTAGTTCAGGATTGAACCCTGGGAGGTGACTGGATGACTCGGTCCCCTGCCTCTGTACCTGGGAAAGTGGTTGTGACATCTAGAATTAAGAGCACCCTTGCTAACCTCCTGTGGAGGCCGTGCTTCCAGCTATGGCTTCCCTCTGGAATCTTCTCACCCACTTTCCCAACTAATTCAAGGAAGTTGTAAACATCATGATATTTTACTCCCAAATACTTCAACCTGCCAAGCCTTTGGGTCTCAGTTTAAGTGTTATCTCTGAAACAGGACTCTTGTTGACTCTAAATCTCCTCTTGTTCATTTCCTTTACACCATTCAGAATCTTCTCATTTATCTGTTTACCTGCTTATTGACCATTTCCTTTGTTTTCACCACCAAATGTCGGTTCCATGACAGCAGAGACCTTGGTCACTGACCTTCCACACGTACAATATATATAGTATATACATAGCAAATATACTATAAACATTTGTTAAAGTTTGTGTGTTTGATAAAACTTTCGGGAAACAAAAGAGATTCTTGGATAAATATTTGTGGCATACTTTGGGGGCTTGTACATCTTCTGCTAGACTTATTCCTTGATCTTTCCCCTCAAGAAACTGAAAGAATAATACAAGGAACACTTAAATCTCCTTTAATCTACAACAGACTCCTAGTCTCTGGTCTTTTTCTGTCCTTCGTGATGTTGACATTTAAAAAAGTCTAGGACAGGCTTCCCTGGTGGCGCAGTGGTTGAGAGTCTGCCTGCCAATGCAGGGGACACGGGTTCGAGCCCTGGTCTGGGAGGATCCCACATGCCGCGGAGCAACTGGGCCCGTGAGCCACAGTTGCTGAGCCTGCGCGTCTGGAGCCTGTGCTCCGCAACAAGAGAGGCTGCGATAGCGAGAAGGCCCGCACACCGCGATGAAGAGTGGCCCCCACTTGCCACAACTAGAGAAAGCCCTCGCGCAGAAACGAAGACCCAACACAGCCATAAATAAATAAAAACAAATAAATAAAATTTAAAAAAAAAGTCTAGGACCATTGCGTTGTACAATGTCCCACATTCTAAATTTGTGTGACTGTTTTCTTATTATTAGATTTCAGTTAACATCTTTAGTGAGAATATTAACTAGGTGATGTGTCTTTCCCACCATATCACATCAGAGGACACATGATGCTGATTCCTCCAGAGTTTGACCCTTAGTTAAGGTGATGTCCACCAGATCTCTCTTTTATAAAGGTAATAACTTCCCTTACCTAACAATCTGTGGGGTTGGACTTTGAGACTGTGTAAATATTCGGTTCCACATTAAGCTTTCATCCAATGGTTTTAGTATCTACTGAGGTTCCTTACAAGTATTATATACTGTACTGATGGTTGGTTTCTTAATTTTGTCATGTCTTCTACATTTATTACCTGGAATTCTTCTGTGGAGAAGAACGTCTCCTCTCCCTTTATATTTTGATGATGATAATGGACTCCAAGATGTTCCAGTAACACCTGGCAGTTTCCTGGCTCTGGTCTTGGAATCTCTAAGGAGCCCAGGTTCCTTTTACTAGGAAATGGTATTTGGAAACCAAGACTGTTCTGGGTTGGCTTAGGCTCTGCTCTAGGCCAAGGCTCACGTACACCATGTCTTCTCAGCTTGGACATTTTTATCTCATGGCAGAGAGCAGAGGCAGCAGAGACTGAGCCAAACACACGATCACATTGAAAGCTTCTGTTGGAAAGTGGTTTATATCACGTCTACTTACACTGCATTGGTCAACATGAGTCCTACTGTGAAGCCCAAAGTCAATGGAGTTTTCAAGAAAGGAGGAAGTGAAAAATCAAGAATAATACCTTTGTGACTTCCCTGGTGGTACAGTGGTTAAGACTCCGCCTGCCAGTGCAGGGAACATGGGTTCGATCCCTGGTCCGGGAAGATTCCACATGCCGCGGAGCAACTAAGCCCGTGCACCACAACTACTGAGCCTGCGCTCTAGAGCCCGTGAGCCACAACTACTGAGCCCGTGAGCCACAACTACTGAAGCCCGTGTGCCTAGAGCCCGTGCTCCACAACAAGAGAAGCCACCGCAATGAGAAGCCCGCGCACCACAACGAAGAGTAGCCCCCGCTCACCACAACTAGAGAAAGCCCGGTTGCAGCAACAAAGACCCAACGCAGCCAAAAATAAATAAGTAAATAAATAAATTTAAAAAAATAAAAGAATAATACCTTTTACCTCATCTGCTATTTTCTGTTCATTCATCACAGCAATGAGGTGATTTTACAATATGTAGTCAGAGATAAGAGGTTTGGGTGGCTTGTTAGGTTTCTTAGTCCACAAGCACCCTCTACTGTTGATAAAGAGAAGTGCAATTTCTGTAACAGATGGGATAGGAAGATATGTCTTGTGATTTTGTGACTCATTTTTGCTTTTCCAGAACACTTAATTTCCACCACTGAAACTTATGGTATTCTTCGTCTTCTAGTTATTCTGTGAGTTATGGGTGGTTTTATTTGCAATTTTAAAATATATCTACAGAGAGATAGTTAGATAGACAGATGGTTTTTGAAGGCTGTATGGAGAGATTTAGGCAGCTGTCATTATTTGATGAGAATGTACAACTCAGTATTTGGAATTTTAAAATGCTATTTTAAATTATTTTTCTATTTGTTTCTGGCATGTAGAAATACAATAAAATTTTCTATTGATTTTGTTTTCAGCAAGCTTGCAAACTTATCTTAGTAATTCTAATAATTTACATAGATAGATTCTTTTGGATTTTCTATGTATGCCATCGTATCTTCCACATATTATGAGAGTTTTTTTTTCCAATCCTAATACATTTTATTTCTTTTTCTTACCTTACTGCATTGCTTAGGACCTCCAATACAGTTTTTAATAAAAGTGGACGGGGCAGATTAAAGATGGCTATGAATTTTTTTGATACTCCTCCCATGGAGAGGTAGGTGTATTTTGACTTTTTTTTTTGGCCATGCCACGCAGCTTGCGGGATCTTAGCTTACCGACCAGGGATTGAACCCAGGCCACTGCAGTGAAAGCACCAAGTCCTAATCACTGGACCTCCAGGGAATTCCCTTGTTTTTTTTTTTAAACTGAAGTATAGCTGATTTACAATATTGTGTTAGTTTCAGATATACAGCAAAGTGATTCAGTTATATATATATATTTTTTCCAGATTATTTTCCATTATAGGTTATTACAAGATACTGAATATAGTTCCCAGTGCTATACAATAAATCCTTGTTGCTTATCTATTTTATGTATAGTAGTGTATATCTGTTAATCCCAAACTCCTAATTTATCTCTCTTCCGCCCACCCTTCCCCTTTGGTAACCATAAGTTTATTTTCTATGTCTGTGAGTCTATTTCTGTTTTGTAAATGAGTTCATTTGTATCATTTCTTTTAGATTCCACATATAAGTGATATCATATGATATTTGTCTTTCTGTGTCTGACTTACTTCACTTAGTATGATAATCTCTAGGTCCATCCATGTTGCTGCAAATGGCATTGTTTCATTCTTTTTTATGGCTGAGTAGTATTCCATTGTATATATGTACCACATCATCTTTATCCATTCCTCTGTCCTTGGACACTTAGGTTGCTTCCATGTCCTGGCTATTGTAAATACTGCTGCAGTGAACATTGGGGCGCATGTGTCTTTTGATTTGTTTTGAGTTGGGGTGGGCAATTGATTCTGTGGGCTGATAGAGTATGGCGGCAGAGGTGGTGCTGTGCCAAGTTCAACAGGACTGACAGCTTCCACCTTGGTTTCTTGGAATCTAGCTTTTATGTAAGAAGAGTGACTATCCTAAGACCACCATGCTGAGAGGCCCTGAAGAGACATCAGTGGATGAAAAGGTCAAGGAGAAACAAGATACCAGGCAAGTGAGCAAAGAAGCCATCTAGGAAGTAGATCCATCCATCCATACCCACTGACACCCCGTGGATCACAGACAAGCCAGCCAGCCAGATCAACCTAAATTCCTGACCCACAAAATTGTGGCCAAGTTTCAGGGTAGTCTGTGATGCAGCAATAGATAAATGGTATCTTATTTTTAATCTCAAAGGGAAACCTTTCTGTGTTTCACCTAAAATAGTATATTTGCTGTAAAATTTTTGTGAATATCCTTTATCAGATTGCGTAGTTTCCCTACTAGTCTTAGTTTGTTAAATTTTCCCATTAAGAACAGATATTGAATTTTATGAATCTTTTTCTCAGCATTTATTGGCTGTATAATCCTGAAGTTCATTAATGTGATGGATTGCATTAATTTCTAATGTTAAGCCAACCTTGCATTCCTAGGATAAATCTAACACATACATATTGCTAATATTTTGTTTCGGATCTATGTTCATGAGTAAAGTTGGCCTATTATTTTCCTTTCTAATAAACTTGTCCTTGTTGTGATTTGTTGTCATCATTTAAAGGGTTGGATAATGTAAATACAAGCTTTTTCCATTTTTCTGGAAGAATCTTTGTAATAATGGTATTATTTCTCCCTTGAAAATTTGGTAGAGTATTTAGTATAGCCATCTGAATCTGGAGTTTTCTTTGTAGGAAGACTTTTGAACACCAATTCAATTTTTCAAAGGTTGTAGGAGTTTCCGCACTTCCACTGCAGGGGGCCCAGGTTCCATCCCTCGTCGGGGAACTAAGATCCCGCAAGTTGTGGGGCGCGGCCAATAAAAAAAAAATGGTTGTAGGAGTTTCAGGGTTTTCGATTCCTTCTTGAGTAAGTTATATTTACTAGAAATTATCCATTTTACCTAATTTTCCAAATTTACTGTCATAAGGTTAATAAATATCCTCATTTTTTTATGTTGGCAGGATTTTACTGGGTGGTAAAATCAGTCATGCAAGTTGGAAAATTTTTTTTTTTTTGGTTGTGGCTGCACAGCTTGCGGGATCTTAGTTCCCCCACCAGGGATTGAACCCGGGCCCCCTGCAATGGAAGCTCAGAGCCTTAACCACTGGACTGCCAGGGAAGTCCCTGAAAAATTTTTTTTTAGTTTTTGCTTAAATGCATGAAAAATATTTCACCAGATTTTCTTTCTTTTGGGGGCAGGTTTCAGATTTTTCCTTTTAGCATCACATGGATATCATTAATTATCTTCTGATTTTCATTATTGCTTAGAAATCGCCTGTCAGCTTGTCACTCTTATTATGGTAATGTATGTGTCTTCTGGTTCCTTTTTATTGTGGTAAAATGTACATAACATAAAATTTATCATCTTAACCATTTTAAATTGTAAAGTTCAGAGGCATTTACTACATTCACCATTATCTAGTTCCAGAATATTTCTATCACTGCAAAAGGAAATCCAGTACCCATCAGGAAGCCACTCCCCGTTTACCCTTCTCTCCAATCTCTGGTAATCACTAATCTGTTTCCTGTCTCTCTATATTTGCCTATTCTGGATATTTCATATAAATGGAATCATACAATATGTAGTCTTTTGTGTCTGACTTCTTTCACTTAGCATATTTTCAAGGTTCATCCATATTGTAGCATGCATCAGCATGTCTATGTTTTTTAATGGCTGAATAATATTCAGCTGTATGGATAGACCAGAATTTGTTTATCCACCAGTTGATGGACATATGGGTCATTTTCACCCATTGGCTATTGTGAATAGTGCTGCTATGAGCATTTGCCTGCAAGTTTTTGTTAATTGCCTATTTTCAATTCTTTTGGGTACACACCCAGTAGCAGAATTGCTGGGATCATATGGTAATTCTATGGTTTCTACAGTGGCTGCCTATTTTGCATTGCCATCAGCAGTATGGGTTCCAATTTTTCTACATCCTTGCTAACCCTTCTTACTTTCTGTATTAAAAAAATTACAGCCATCCTAGTAAGTGTGAAGTAATATCTCATTGTGGTTTTGATTTGCATTTTTCTAATGACTAATGATGTTGGTGTTGATGTGCTTGTTGGCCATTTGTATATCTTCTTTGGAGAAATGCCTATGGAAGTCCTTTGCCTATTTTTAAATTTGGTTGTCTTTTTGTTGAGTTTAAGAATTCTTTTCATATCTATTTTTCTTCTGTTGTTTGTGATTATGGTTCACATCTAAAAAACCATTTGTAAAATCCAAGGTCATGAAGATTTACCTCTATATTTTCTTCCAAGAGTTTTAAAGTTTTAGTTCTTATATTTAGGTATTTGATCTATTTTGAATTAATTTTTGTATATGGTGTGTGGTGACTTCATTCTTTTGCATGTGGCTATCCAGTTTTCCCAGCATTATTTGTTGAAGAGACTATTCTTTTCCCATTGAATGGTCTTGGCACCCTTATCGAAAATCAATTTACTATAGATGTATAGCCTTATTTCTGGACTTGAATTCTATCTTTATGTCACTACCACAGTGTTTGGATTACTGTAGCTTTGTAGTAAGTTTTGAAATTGGGAAGTGTGAATCCGGTAACTGTTTTTTCAAGATTGTTTTTGCTATTTTGGGTCCCTTGCAATTACAGATGAATTTTAAGATCAGCTTGGCCATTTCTGCAAAAATGGCCATTGGGATTTTGATAGGGATTGCACTGAATCTGTAGAAAGCTTTGGTTAGTAGTGTCATCTTAATAATGTGTTCCAATCCATTAACCCAGGATGTCTCTCCATTCATTTAGGTCTTCTTTAATTTTTCAAGCAATGTTTTGTAGTTTTGAGTGTACAAGTCTTGTACCTCCTTGGTTAAGTTTATTCCTAAACATTTTATTCTTTTGGATGATATTTTAAATGAAATTTTTTTCTTAATTTTCTTTTCAGATTTTTCACTACTAGTGTATGGAAACACAACAGATTTTTGTGTGTTGATCATGTATCCTACAACTTTACTGAATTCATCTATTAGTTCTAATAGTTTTTTGTGGGTTCTTTAGGATTTTCTACGATAAAATCATATCATTGGTGAAGAGAGAGAGTTTTACTTCTTCCTTTCCAATCTGAATGCCTTTTGTTTACTTTTTATTTTTTGTAATTTCTCTGGCTATAACTTCCAGTACAGTGTTGAACAGAAGTGGCGACAGTGGTCATCCTTGTTTGTTTGCCACTTCTCCACTATTTCCTGCATTCATTCTGGATTCCACATATATATATATATATATATATATATATATATATATATGGCTTTCTCTGTATAGAATTATGTCTCAATTTCTTTTTCATATGTTTCACCTTCTGTGCTCCATTCTGGGTAATTTCTTCAGATATATGTTCCGGTGACTAAATTCTCTTTGGCTGTGCCCAATTCACTATTAAGTCTTTCTTTGATTTTTAAACTTCAACAATGATGTTTTTTAATTTCTAAAAGTACTGTTTTTTCCAAAACTGCCTAATAATTTGTCATTTATTTTTATGTTTCCATAGCTCATTGCTTTAAATATTTTGTGCATAATTATTTTATGATATATATCTGATAATGTCAATATCTGATATTCTTCAGATTCTAAATTTGTATTGATTGTTTCTGCCCATTTGTAGTCAAGTTGGCTTGTTATCTTGTATGTTTGCTGATCTATGTTTATGATCTTATCATTTTAATATGTAGGAATCCTGGAGACCTAAACTGGGAATGCTTTTTCTCTAGAGAAATCATTCTTCCAGAAGCCAGGAGGTGCTACTTATCTGCAACTAGTTCTGCTCCTTTCTGGGTTTCATTACTTAATGCAGAAGTCTCACATTCCATTCTTGCATTTTGCTCAAAGCTTGGTGTCCCGAGAACAACACTAATATAAGCAGTTCCCTTTAGGAAAGTTCCTCCATTTTACATTTTCTCATTTTTCACCTCTCTTTGCTCTGATTTAAGCTCATTATTTTAAAATAAAAGCTCATTTTTTTGTTTGTTTGTTTTGTTTTTTTGCTGTTGGTGGTGAGGAGGCTGGAGAGTCCCCTTTCTTCATTGAGTGCAGCAGTGCATTAAGAAGTATGTACTATCAGTGCTATAGCCTTTTTTAAATTTTGGTAATATATACATAACATATATTTTAACATTTTAACTGTTTTTAAGCGTACAAGTACGTTTGACAACAAGTATATAACAAGTACATTCACAATGTTGTGCAGCTATCACCACCAACCATCTCCAAAACGCTTCATCTTGCAAAACGGAAACTCTGGGGAGTTCCCTGGTGCTCCAGTGGTTCGGACTCTGTGCTCTCACTGCTGAGGACACAGGTTCAATCACTGGTCAGGGAACGAAGATCCCACATCCCACAAGCCACACAGCGTGGCCAAAACAAAACAAAAAACGAAAAGCCAAAAAATAAAAACAAAAACAAAACTGAAACTCTGTCTCCATCAAACAATAACTCTCCATTCTCCCCAGCTCCCAGCCTCTGGTAACCTCTATTCGAATTTCAGGCTCATTGTAATTGTTAAATTTTATGTGTCAACTTGTCTAGGCCATATGGTGTCCAGATATTTGGTCAAACATTATTCTGGGTGTGTTGGTGAGTATGTTTTTGGATGAGATGAACATTTAATAGTAGAGTGAGTACAGCAGATGGCCGTCCCCAAAGTGGATGGGCCTTATGCAATCAGTTGAAGGCCTGAATAGAACAAAAAGGCTGACCTTCGTCTGAGTAAGAGAGAATTCTTTTTGCATGGCCCATTTGAATTGGGACATTGGGTTTTTTTCTAGCCTTTGGGCTCAAACTCAAATGTTGGCACTTCCTGGGTTCAGACAGGAACTACACCACTGGCTCTCCTCGTTTCCAGACCTTCACACTCAGACTGAAACTTATGCCATTGGCTCTCCAGCTTGCTGATTCACCCTGCAGATCTTGAGACTTGTCAGCCTCCATAATCATGTGAGCCAATTGGTTCTGTTTCTCTGGAGAACCCTGACTAATATACTCATATAAGTGGAATTATACAATATTTGTCCTTTTATGTCTGCTCTAATTAATTTAGCCATGCATGTTACAGCATGTATCAGCGATATGCCCTTTTTAAAATGGGAATGTCCTCTAGGACATACATTATCAGTACTCTGGTTCACTAAACTGCCAGAAGCAAAAATGTTTAATCCAGCCTTGAGGGAACAAGGAATTCTTCTTGGAGGAGATGATGTTCACCTGAGACTTGAAGAATGCACCAGGTGAAAGGGTCAATAAGAAGTACCCAGAAAAAATGTTCTAGGTAGAAGAAACAGTACATATAAAAGCCTAGTGTGAGAAAGAACATGCTGTTTTTAGGGAGTTGAGGGTTTCTTAGTATGGGTGGAACTTAGAAAGCAAAGGAGCAAGTAGCAAGAGACTATGCTAGAGAGATCGGTAAGGGCCACCATCCTGAATGACATCAACATCTATGAGGAGAAGCAGCTTTGGGCTCTACTCTGCTCTTTCCTGGGATGATACATTCTTGCTTGGAGTCACTTGTCCTCCCAGAATGCCTTTCACAGTGCCCTATTACTATAGATACTCAGTAAAGTTTATCCTGAAAGTCTTGTCATATATCACCCTTGTTATGTTTCTAAATGTCAAGCTCTAAGACAGGCTTTGTGCCTTTCCTGTGAGATTAGCGTACCTTTACTTTGCCATTCTGAAGAAACAGAGTCCAGTTATGGCCATCTTGACTACTGGATATGAGGAACTCCTTCACATACATGCTGGTAAGCAGAGATTTCACCCCCTGGGTGGTTACTCCTGTGACTCTCATTGTCTTCTGGAAGTCCACTTGCAGCCACTCTTTTCGATTATTTGCCTGGGGAAGTTAGTTAGAGTAGTATCTTTTTGGTCACTATTTGCTCCCAGAAATCCCCAAATCCCTTCTTAATCGTATCACAGCACTTCTCACTCTGCATATTAATTACCTGTTTGTCAGTCTCCCTTATTAGACTCAAAGCAAATTGAGGGCCGAAATTTATCATGATTCATCTCTGTATCCCCAGAGTTAGCCATTTAACAGGGGCCCAGTAAAGGTTTGCTGAATGAATATATGAGTAATATACAGACTGACTAGAGTATTAAAAGTTTGGCAATGTGTTATACAACCTATTTTGTTTAAAATAAGCCCCTGGAGGAACGGAGACCATTAACTCCATCCATTTCCCCAAGCTAGTCAGTGATTGAAAATCACAAACTGAGTGGTTCCAGAAAAGAACTGTGCCCAGTGAACTGTACATAACTACGACCCTTTGCTTTGGTGATATTTCTCTGTAAAACTGGATTTCAGCCACTCCAATTCTTTGACAAATATTAGCCCAGTACTACATATAGATATTCTGTTTCTAGGAGGTTCAATTAGGGATCATTTTCCCCCAATGAATGCTGTGTGAATTCACATGGCACACCCACTAAATAAATATCTGTGGGGTTTTCTGTGCATAGTCAACTTTCCTTGACACTCTTTGTGGGAACAACCAGGTGATAGAAGTAACTGAAGAAACAGTCAAGAGCTTACCCTATTCTTTCCCAACCACTACTCCTTCTTCTGCATCAGTTATACGGCAAATTTGTTCCCTCTTACCCGGGGTCTCCAGGCATTAGTCCTCCCTTGGAGGTGAAGTCGGGCTTGTGAAGGAGACCAGGTGGCAAACACATTGCTTAAGTGGGATGAGGCAGTAATCTGTGCATCTGATATTGCTTTACTCTCCATTCCCAGTGCCATGTTGCAACCTCAGAGAAATGAAAGAAGAATGTAATCACAAGAACAAGTTGAAGCTGAGGTTCTGCTGGCCTGTCTCCACTGATATATTCTAGGGCTACTGTCATCACGAAGTCATTTCCCAGGCACTAACTTTTGCATGTTATTGTTAAGATGCCCCCTGTTTTCTGGTCAGCTCTGCTCAGCTCTGTTGGACTTTGATTGCCTTGTTAATAGTAGTGTAGAAGGTGGCTGCCCCTGGGGAATCCCATGGTTAGGATGACCAAGTCATGGGTTTGCCCAGGACTGTACTGGTTTTAGCATTGATAGCTCTGTGTCCTGGGAAATCCCCCCAGTCTCGGAAAAACTAGGATGGTTAGTCATCCTACCCATGGTTGGGAGAGGTAAGGACATGGGATGACTTGACACTTACTGTTTAAATCACAGCCCATCAACTCCATGCGAAGAGTGCTGCGGATGCTGTAATGCGTTGGGTGCAAACGGACATACCGAGCAATAATTGGAGGATTAAAAATATTGTGTTTTATCCCAGATGAATCCACATTGCCAAAGAAGACCTGTAGGGAGGTATTAGCACAGATACATGTAAAATGAAGAAAGAATAAGAAGCAATTCCTCCCAATCATATCTTTCTTCTAATTTGCTCTGTGCATTTCGCAACAGCACCGAACACCCAAATAAAAACCATTCTGGCTAGCCAGATGTTAGAATGTAATATGCGAAGGAGAAAATCACAGGGAGAAGAATGGAACAAGGGAGATTAGGTCTGAGCAGGTTAAGTAGTCTACTTTGGGGTCCAGTAAAACGGTCATTCATCAAAGTTGCGGAAGCCATTTAGGCCTTTGCTAATCCAGTATGGGCCACAGACCAGCTGCATTAGAATCACCTGGGAGCAATTAGAAATGCAACATCTTGAGCCCTGTTCCAGATCTACTGAATCAAACCATAAAGTCTGAGAAACACTAGCTTAGGGCAGAGTCAGCTGCAGCTGTGAAAGGGAACTGGGAGTAGGCAGCTTACCATACTGGTCTCAGAACGATCTTCCAATAATATGTGTGTGTGTGTGTGTGTGTGTGTGTGTGTGTGTGTGTGTGTGTGTGTACTGTGGGGCATTAATTAATGACTCCTTGTGTATGAATTCATGAGACACATGTTAATATCCAACTTCTGGGGTTTAGGAACTTGACATGTCTAGGTTCTACAGAAAAGTACATGACATATTTAAGGAATAAGGAACACAGTTTGAGAAATATGGTAGTAATTCCAATTCAAAAGGCCTAGATTTAAATCATGGTATATAGTAAAAAGAAAGTTGAAAATCCTCTCTCATAAAACACCTGGGATTCTGTATCTGCTTGAATACACTGAAACAGGAATCAATGTACGGCTATTATATAATCAGACATCAGAGTTATAGTATTATGGGGAATTTAAAAAATTGTTCTTCCATGTAACAATTTTTTCTTCCTATGGGATAAAAATGTTAATAAATGTATAGCATTGCCCCAGAAATCACAGCATTTAAAAAATATTTTTATTGGAGTATAGTTGATTTACAATGTTGTGTCAGCTTCTGCTGTACAGCAAAGTGAATCAGTTATACACATACATGTATCCACTCTTTTTTAGATTCTTTTCCCACATAGGTCATTACAGAGTATTGAGTAGAGTTCCCTGTGCTATATAGTAGGTCCTTATTAGTTATCTATTTTCTATATAGTAGTGTGTATATGTCTATCCCAATCTCCCAATTTATCCCCCCCTTCCCCCCTGGTAACCATAAGTTTGTTTTCTACATCTGTGACTCTACTTCTGTTTTGTACATAAGTTCATTTGTACACTTTTTTTTCGATTTCACATATAAGTGATATCATGTATTTGTCTTTCTCTGTCTGACTTACTTCACTCAGTATGACAATCTATAGGCACAGCATTATTTTTGATAAATAGATCTGCTTCATTTTTAACTCAATTATTGTGTCTTGATTAGATACCTTCTTAGGAAGACAATGTATTGATTCAACAAATAGTTAATGACTACACAAATCCTAGATTCCATGTATTATGTGCCAGAAACTATGTACTAGGTGGCTTCACTGGTGAATTCTAATAAATGTTTAAAGAATTAATGCCAATCCTTTCCCAAACTCTTCCAAAAGATAGAAAAAGAGGAAAAACATCCTAACTCATACTATAGGGCCAGCATTACCTTGATACCAAAGCCAGACATATATACCAGAATAAAGAAAATTACAGACCAATAGCCTTTATGAATATAGATGCAAAAATTCTCAGAAGAATTCTAGCAAGCTGAATCCAGCAGCATATTATAAATATTACATTCCATGTCCAAATAGGAATTATCCCAGGAATGCAAGGATGGCTCAACATAAGAAAACTGATTAATCAAAACCACATTGATAAAATGAAGGGGGAAAACACCCTCATGATCATCTTAGTTATGCAGAGAAAGCATTCAATAAAATCTAACAACTTTTCATGATTAAAAAACAAACAAAATACACCCAGCAAACTAAGAATAGAAGGGAAATTCCTCAACAAAATAAAAGGCATTTATGAAATACCCTAGCTAATGTCATACTCAACGGTGGAAGACTGGAAGCATTTTCCCTAACATCAGGAACAAGAGAAGAATGCTTGCTTTCATTGCTTCCACTCAAGACTGTAATGGAAGTCCTAGTCAGAGCAATGAGGCAAGAAAAATAAATGAAAAGCATCCAAGTTGGAAAGGAAGTTAAACTACTTCTATTCTCAGACGACATACTCTTCTGTATAGGAAACCCTAAAGAATCCACAAAACACTATTAGAGTTAACAAACGAATTCAACCAAGTTGCAGTATACAAGATCAACACACAAAAATCTGTTGTGTATCCATATCCCAGCAATGAAAAAAAAAATCCAAAATGAAATTGACAACAGTTCTATTTCAGACAACATCAAAAGGAATAAAATACACAGGGATAAATTTAGCCAAGGAGGTGCAAGCCTTGTGCACCGAAAACTACAAAGCACTGCTGAAAGAAATTAATGATGACCTTAAAAAGAAAAAAAGGAAAGATAGCAGATTTTGTGGACTGGAAGACTTAATATTTTTAAGATGGCAATCCCACCCAAAGTTGTCTAGAGATTTAATGCAGTCCCTATGGAAATCGTAATGCTCTGTTTTACAGAAAGGTAAAAGCCAATCCTAAATGCATACGGAATTTCAAGTGACCTTGAACAGCCAAAATAATCTTGGAAAAGAAGAAAAAAGTTGGAGGACTCACACGTCCCTATTTCAAAACTTAGTCCAAAGCCACAGTTCTCAAAACTATGTGGCACTAGCATAAGGATAGACACATAGATCAGTGGAGTAGAACTACGAGTCCAGAAATAAACCCATAGATCTATCCCATGGGTTGTAAACCCAAGTGAGTTGAAAACAGGCGTTCAAGCAGAACCCTGCACAGGAATGTTCACCACAGCACTATGCCCAACAGGCACAAGGTGGAAGTCACCCAAATGTACCTCAGCTGCTGAGCGGATACACAACACGTGTGGCCTAGCCACGCATTGGAATATTATTCAGCCAGGAAAAGGCATGAAGTGCTGATTGGTGCTACCGCGTGGATGAACCCTAACGCAAACATAAGTGAAAGCAGCCGGACACAAAAGGCCACCTATTTATTGTCTGCTTCCATCTCTAGGAAGTCTCCAGAGCAGGCAAACGTCTGTGCACAGGAAGCAGATGAGTGGTGGCCTGGGGACTATGGGGGGTGGGGTGGGGGACACTGCAGGAGGGGGCAGTGGGGAGTGACTGCCTGGCGGGTACAGGGGTTTCTCTTTGGGCTGCTGCCAACGTCTTGGAAGTAGATATATAGTCGTGATGGTGGCCCAGCACCGCCAGTGTATACTTGGTGCCCCTGGATGGTCCGCCATTAGCTGCCTTCTCTGTACACAGTTCCCGTCCGGTGGACAGTGAGAGTTCCAGCGAAGAGAGGGTCCAGCGAGCACGGCGAGCAGGGTCCTGCCAGCGCCATTTCTTTGCAGGCCCAGGACCCCGGCGGTGGGGGTGGGGGCGGGGTGAGGTGGGGTGGGGGAGGGGTTATGGGAAAGCAGTGACCTCACAGGGTCTACGTGTTACGGGGCGTGCTCGCCCCGCCCCGCCCCGCCCGCCCCCCCCCCCCCCCCCAACCAATGAGGGCCCGGCCTGTGGTCGCTAGGATACGGAGTAGGGGACTGAGAACACCGGTTGTGTTGAGATGTTGGGACCAGCAGGCACAACCGACCGCCCCTCATCCCAGCGCACCGCAGAGCGAGGCCGTCGCAGAAAGCTGCCCAACGGCCAGCATGCCGGGGAAGAGGGGCCGTGGAGGGTCACCCGGTCGCCGCTCCCGCACCGCCCGAGCCGAGCGGTCCTGCTCCGTGAGCCACATGGAGCGCCTCCTGCGGGAGGGCCACTACGCCCAGCGCCTGAGCTCATCCGCACCCGTCTCCCTAGGGGCCATCATCCAGTACCTGACGGCCAGGGTCCTGGAGCGGGCGGGCCATGAGGCCCAGAACAGCGGCAGGAGGCGCCTCACTCCGGAGCTGGTGGACGTGGCGGCCCGCAACAACGCGCTGCTCAGCGGCTTCTTCAGCACTAGCACCATCTCCCAGGCGGCCCCGGCCCAGCACTAGCTGCCCAGCGACACCTGGGTCCCCGGCCTCCGGGGCGGGGCGGGGGGCGCGGCCGTCAGGCGCCAGGCCCGCTCACCGACCGACCGCACAGCCCGGGCAGCCCCGGCCTGCCCGCCCCCTTGGGCACAGTCATCGCGAGTCAATAAAGTGTTTCAAGAGACGCCCTGCGCGTGCTTCCCTCACTTGGCGTGGGAGGTGGTGGTGGTGGTGGTGGTGGGACACCCCCTCGTCGGAGGGATGGAGGGCGGGGGTCTGGCCGGAGTTGGGGGGTGGGGGGGTGGAGTCGGGGGTGACAGACAGAGAGGAGCGGTCTCTCACGGCGACAGTGCATGGGGTGGCCCTGGGTGGGAGAGGCTGGCTGCGGCGGGGGTGGGGGCGGACTGGGGCCTCGGGTGAGGCCGGACAACGGAAGGCTCCCCCGCTGGCTCTGAGCAAGTCGGAGCCAGGCCAAAGTCCCCAGAGGGACGGGGTTCCTTGCGGCGGCGCTCGACACCGTGAGGGCAGCGTCGTGATAGGGTGAAGGTGCCAAGGCGACCGACCGCCCTGGGTGCGGGATGCAGGGGTGGGTGGACAGAGCGCTTGGCATGGACTCCCATATGGGGCAGGGGCTTTGACGGGAAGATGGAGGCGTGATGGGGATTGGGGTGGGCGGGACACGATCAACACAAAGGCAAAGTCGGAATTAGGGGCACGCGGGGTCAAGAGTTTTTGGTTGTGTTCCCCTAGAGATGCCAAGAGATGCCCTGCTTGGCAACCTGCGTAAACAAGCGGTCACCTACCGGTTGGAGCCCTGGTCTGGGAAGATCCCACATGCCGCGGAGCAAGGACGGCCGTGCGCCACAACTACTGAGCCTGTGCTCTAGAGCCCGAGAGCCACAACTACTGAGCCCGTGTGCCACAACTACGGAAGCCCGCGCGCGTAGAAGCCGTGCTCCACAACGAGAAGCCACCGCAATGAGAAGCCCGCGCACGGCACGGAAGAGTAGGCCCCGCGCGCCGCAACTAGAGAAAGCCCCTGCACGGCAACAAAGACCCAACACTGCCAAAAATAAATACATAAAATAAATAAATTTTTTTTTAAAAAGCTGTCACCTAGCAACAGGGGGCGCCCGGCCAAGCCCCGCCCCAGCACCCTTGGTCTGCTCACGGAACCCCGGACGGCGGGCCAGGCCCCGCCCCAGGGCCCTCGATTTGCATACGCCAGCCGCAGCCAGTCCCGGACGGGCCTCCGCGCTTGCTATTTTGTGTATCACCAGGAGGACGAGAGCTCCGGGCGGCCGAGCCGGCGCGGTCGCGCGGTGGGCCGGAGCCCGACGCGGTGCGCGTCTCAGCCCG
Organism: Eschrichtius robustus; assembly: GCF_028021215.1. Lineage (NCBI taxonomy): Eukaryota > Metazoa > Chordata > Mammalia > Artiodactyla > Eschrichtiidae > Eschrichtius > Eschrichtius robustus. The sequence goes on from NC_090845.1 coordinate 135,737,161, forward strand.
CCGCCGTCGCCCAGCACTTGCGCCCACTTGCGTCAGCGCGCCCGGAAATGCCTAGGCGGTGAACATGGCGGCTTCCGCGGCCGGTCTGGGCGGCGGTTCGGGTCCCGGGCCTGAGGCCGGGGACTTCCTGGCGCGCTACCGCCAGGTGTGCAACAAGCTGAAGAAGCGGTTCCTGCGGAAGCCGAACGTGGCGGAGGCCGGCGAGCAGTTCAGCCAGCTGGGGCGCGAGCTGCGCGCCCAGGAGTGCCTGCCGTACGCGGCCTGGTGCCAGCTGGCCGTGGCCCGCTGCCAGCAGGCGCTCTTCCACGGGCCCGGGGAGGCGCTGGCGCTGACCGAGGCCGCGCGCCTCTTCCTGCGGCAGGAGCGCGACGCGCGCCAGCGCTTGGCCTGCCCCGCCGCCTACGGGGAGCCGCTGCAGGCCGCCGCCGCCGCCCTGGGCGCCGCCGTGCGCCTGCACCTGGAGCTAGGCCAGCCGGCTGCCGCCGCCGCGCTCTGCCTCGAGCTGGCGGCCGCCCTGCGCGACCTGGGCCAGCCGGCCGCCGCCGCCGGCCACTTCCAACGCGCCGCGCAGCTGCAGCTGCCCCAGCTGCCCCTGGCCGCGCTGCAGGCGCTCGGCGACGCCGCGTCCTGCCAGCTGCTGGCGCGCGACTACAGCGGCGCCCTGGCGCTCTTCACGCGCATGCAGCGCCTGGCGCTGGAGCACGGCGCCCACCCGCTGCCGCCGCCGGGGCCGCAGCCCCCGCCGCAGCCGCAGCCCAAGCCGCCGGGGCCGCAGCCCGGGGCCGGCGCGGCCTCCGCCCCACCGCTCGCGCTGCTCCCGCCCGGCGCGGGCTCCGCGGCCGCGCCCTCCCCCGCCGCGCTGGGCGCCTTCGCCGACGTGCTGGTCCGCTGCGAGGTGTCCCGCGTGCTGCTGCTGCTGCTCCTGCAGCCGCCGCCCGCCAAGCTCCTGCCGGAGCACGCGCACACCCTGGAGAAGTACTCCTGGGAGGCCTTCGACGGCCACGGGCAGGACGGCAGCGGCCCGCTTCCCGAGGAGCTCTTCCTGCTGCTGCAGTCCTTGGTCATGGCCACCCACGAGAAGGACACGGAAGCCGTCAAGTCGCTGCAGGTGGAGATGTGGCCCCTGTTGAGCGCCGAGCAGAACCACCTCCTGCACCTCGTTCTGCAGGAAACCATCTCCCCGTCGGGCCAGGGGATCTGACGAGTCACTCCCAGCGACTCTGTGCCTGTCCCCGAACCTCACGCACCCGCCTGCGCGTTTACGGGGACACGAGAGGCGTTGACCCGGCGCTTCTGCCTTTGCAGTGTATCTTGCCCCTGTTGCCACCAGAGGAATGCGGTTGACTACAAGTTACGTTGTTTCCACAGTAGTGGCAGAAAAGAAACCATATGGTAGAATCGGAGCAGAGTCTCCGACTCTCTTCCCCAGAAACGGCAACAGAACCATGAGAGCCCCTTCCGCCCCCTTTCCTCTTCTGTTTTCACCCGACTGTCGCCACCCACCCCTCTTCCCCCGCAAGGCTCCCCTCCCCCCGCGTCCTTCTTTCCGACTGAGGATTAATTTGCACAGCTCTGGCTCGCTACTTAAGCTGCATGAGTTTTTCACGGTGACTCTGATTGCTTAGCGTATTTCGATGTCCGCCTGCGTGATCGCCCAGTTCCCCCTGCGTTTCACGCGCCCCGTACGTGTTCGTGGGAATCACTGGATTCAGTACTAGGCTGTTGTCGCTACAGCCCTCAGTCCATGATAAAGCCATTCTGACCCTCCTAGCTTGTGGTTCGGATTTACCTCATCTATGAAATGGGAATAGCTTATCTCCCTGGCAGGAGGCGGCAAGCAGAAGCAGATAGCTCCCTTTTAGCTCCAAGATGGATTCGTTCATTCGGAAGTGGACAGTGTGCCTATGAATCTACAGAGGTCATTTGCGATGTGGCCTTTCTCAGCTGCAGTGCGAATGTGTTCGGTGCAGAGCGGGGTGGGAGTGGGGGTGAGGGTGAGGGCGGGGTGGGCTCCACAGCAGAGGTGGCAGCTGTGCATTGGAGTTTTCAGTTCTGGCTCCGTTTCGAGAGGTGCGGGTAGTCCACGTGGCAGCTTTCATTTGTAGTGCGGATCCTTCTACAAATCTTAGTTAACTCAAATGTGTAAAATCAGCACGCTGCTTTGGTATTGTGTGATCGTGTGTGTGCCAGACTGTGCCCTTGTTCCCCAAAAGCAGGATGGCGTTCCATTTTTAAACACTAAATTTCCAAGGCGTTTTGGTCCAGACGTTGCGTGCAAACCGACTTAGCTGTTTTCTCAAATTCAATTTTATTCTCTTTAGTGTTGAGAGTGATGGTAGGAACTCTTCAGAATGTAATCTCATTCTCATTCATTCGGCTTGGGAAAACGCATCCTTTAGGCTGAAGTTGTAGACAGCACTAATCTTTTGAGGTGAGATTTAAGGACACAGTTTGGGAACAGATCTTGGTTTTGTGTATTTGAGGGGGGGAGGGGGAATATGTGGAGTGTTGTCACTATGGGTTAAGTGTCCCCAAATGGATGGGACTTTTAGGGTATTCTTTTCTACTTCTGTTTCAGCAGTGTGGAAGCAGTGGCTAAGGAAGTGTAGGGGAGGCCCGTTTGGGACAGATTCGGCCACCCTTCCTGTGCTCTCACTTGGCCGCCGGGAAGGGTCTTTCCGAGCCCTAAAGGCCTAGTGCAAGCTTGTTGCCGAAGTGGTAAGGGTGCTCGCTCCCTTGTGCTTTTGCTTTTTCTGGTACACTCTTGTCAGCCTGGGCTGCAGCCCTGGCCGCCTTCCTTACTGTCCTCGTGACAAGAATGCTTCGGAATTATGGGCTGTGGCTGGTGACAGCATTTGGGTTTGGGCGCAAGGAAAAGCCTCCTTAGACCTCTGGTCTGAACTCCTTGCTTTGAGGAGGTGGGGGGGGAGGGAGTACCAGAGAGCCTGGTATTGGGTATACGAGCATAACTATAGAAAACGCTAAAGACTGTTTTCCGTTTGCCATTGGTTCATTTATGTATCTCCCTCAGAAACTTCGTAGCACGGAGAGCTGGGCCAAGGCCACATTTCAGTGATTTTGACAGAAATCTCTTGCTATATATCAACTTATGTTGACAGGACATGATTAGTGTTCTTTTTAACTTGAAAACCAGAGGGAAAGATCTGCATCACTGAAATGTTCATTGACGATTCAAAATTAACATTCAAAATATTATGGAATATTGAAAATAGTGGCAGTGAAGCAATGCTCCTGAAAGGGTGCTTGGGCTCCCCTTTATAAGGGACTTCTATGATGAGAAATGTTGCTTATGAAAAAAATATTTTGTATGTGAATGGTACAAAGATATTAAATCATTTGAGAACCACTGTACTGGAGGAAGATGACTAAGACTGAAATTTGTGAACTGGGCAAAGCTCTGGGATAGAAGGGTTCTGGTTAATGTGAACTGTCTAGGCATCTCTACTGCCGTTAGACTAGACCGGCAGTCCACAAACACTTTGTGTAAAGGAGGAGAGGGAAATATTTCAGTCTTTTCACACCACATAATCTTCCTTGTTTGTTTGTTTTTGAAACTTTAAACATGTGAAAACCATTCTTCACTCCCAGTCCTTGCAAAAGCAGGCTGCAGTCCAAGCCCACGGGCTCTAGCTTGTGCAGCCCTTCACTCGAACCTAGAACATAGTAGTTACTCAACAACTCTTAAAGGAATGACCCTCATGAGGGTAGTTAATAACTGTTTTATCTTTGTCACTGAACAAGAAAGACTGAAAATAAATGAACTAGTCATTTAACTCCAGATTCTAAGAAACAAGAAAAGAAATGAAAGTGAATTTTTAAAATTTTAAACAGAAATTAATGAATTAGAAAACAACACCTTCGAATCTATGTTTGATTTTAAGACCAAGAGTTGATTCTTTGAAAATCCAATAGAACAGATAAACACTCACCAACTCTGATAAAGGGGGAAAAAGAGAGATACATGTGTGTATGTAGGTAAAGATATATGGCATGGGAAGGGAGATAGAACTTTAATGTACACATTTACAGCAATTAACTATAGGTAACAGAAAATGAGAATGCCAGTAATCAGATAAGGAACGGAAAAGATAGTTCAAGTATCTACCACTAAACGAGGCACAGTGGCTTTTCCATCCAATGTTCATTAAACAGATGATTACTACATTAATTAAACTATTCTAGAGCAATAGTTTAATGGAAAAAGATGGAAGCCTTTACACTATTTTCAAGGTTAGTATAACTCTAATGCCAAAGCCTGAGAAATACAGCCCCCCAAAGAAGTAAAACAACTCTATTGATTGGTACAGATAGAAAAATTCTAAACAAAATGTTAGCAAATTGGATCCAGCTAAACTTTAAATGACTGATACACTATGACTTAAGGGCAGTTTTCCCAGGAATGCAGCACCACGTTGTGCTGGAGCCCCAGCTAGGACTGGCTTGTGAGAGCCAACTGTGGGCGTCTGCTCCCAACTCTGCATTCAATGACATTGTGTCAGCAGCTTGAAATCAGGTGTGATGGGAATATTTACGTCATGGAAACCAGCAAACACCACAAATAAAGGCCTTTGTGCTGACTGCCCCCCACTTTGCCCCAGAGCTGGTTGTTAAACATTTGCCAGCCCACCATTGAGTGTGAGTATAATCTGACAATAGCAAAGAGAAGAAATGTGATCATATCCAAGATGCTGAGAAAGCATTTGATGAAATTCTACAGCCATTCCAAATAAAGTAGGAGTAGCAAGAAACTGTAAATATGATAAAAATATTTGAAACAGCATGTTAAACAGCAAAATATGGGATCCATTCCCATTAAAGTCAGAAGCAAGATCTGCTAATATTTAGTAAACACATGCTAACATATCTATATCTATACATATATATCACACTGCAAACAAAAGAGCAAAGAAAGAGCATTTTGGTCACCATCCAAGTCTACAGAGACTAATCTGCTGCAGCCGCTGATGGACAGTACACTTGGTGTTCAGAGGAAGAGATGAATGGGGTAACAGGCTGAGGCACTCTGTGCTTTAGACAGGAAGTTAAAGATGATAACAGGATGCTCTGTGCTTTGGACGAACAGGCCGTTAGGTAGTTAATATGCATTTCAGGAAGAATTTTAATGAACCCTGCTTCTTGCATCTTCCCATACATAGAAAAACACTATAATCGTGAACTTGAGGTATCTGTTCTTTGTGAATAGCAGTAATATTTTACCAAGATGTATGCTTGACTGCATGTATTCCTTAACAAAAACATCATATGTAAACTAGCCTCCCCCCAACCCCTTTGGAGCAGTCCCCCAGAGCCATCTGAGAGGCTGTCTCCCAGGCTATAGTCATCAGTAAGACCCTGAATAAAACTTGATTCACAGCTCTCACGTTGTGTATTTTTCTTTTAGTTGACAACACAATATATAATACTTATGTGTTTGTATATGTGTCTGTGTGTGTGTCTGTGTGTGCGTGTATTAATCACAAAGGCATTTAGATCACTATTTCCTGTTTACCAGGTCCTATCAGCATAATGTCATCCATGTAATGGACCAGTATGGTGTTCTGTGGGATGTCAAGATGTTTGGGGTCCCTAGGGTCTATATTATGATAAGGAACAAGGGAAGTGGCATTGCCTTGAGGCATGGACAGTAAATACTCTTGTTCCTGCTTCGTAAATGCAAATCTATTCTGATTTTGGTTGTCAATGCAAATGAAGAAGAAAGCATTTTCCAGGTCTGTAGTTCCATATCAGGTGCCTGGGGCTGTGTTAATGTGCTCCAGAGGAGATACCACACCTGGAACTGCAGGGTTTTTGTCATCACCACCTGATTAAATTTGTGATGATCTGTCATTTTTCCCTGACTCGTCTGGCTTTTGTAGTGGCCAAACAGGGGCCCTAAGGAGACTAGCCACTGGCTTGGGAAGCAACTATTCAAGCTGTAGTCACTGAGAGACTTGTATGCAGAGCATGGATGACTGCTTCAGAGACTGGGGAAGGGTTGCCTCTTCAGGCAAAGGAGGTTCAGGGCAATTTGGAGGTTTGCGGTTCTCAGCCTCATGCATGTCTGCCTACATGTACCCATCCCGGGACATCCCTGGTGGTTTAGTGGTTAAGACTCCAGGCTTCCACTACAGGAGGCACAGGTTGGATCCCTGGTCGGGGAGCTAACATCCTGCATGCTGTGCGGCACAGTCAATTAAAAAAAAATGTACCCATCCCTGGTCTCAGAGTTCCATTCCTTTCCACCAGTGCCCTTACCTTAGCATAACAGGCCTGGTGGGACTGACCATTTAATTGTCACTGCGACTCTGCAGTTCACATGCTCAGCTCCTAGATTTGACATTAAGTCCAAGTATCTGCCTATAACCACAGGACATGGAAGGCTCCTCCAGAGCTCCATGGATGCATCCTGATTCTCTATGTATGTTCATGGGTGTTCTTTGCATATATTCATAACATTTAATTTTTTTTCCCTATGTATGCCGTAAAGAGAAGGGCCATAAAAAGAAGACAGGTCACTCTACAATCAGGTATGCTAAACTTGTTGCCATAGCAACTAAATGCCACTGTCAATTTAATCTCCCAATGTCCTCCTCACCATCTGTAACTCATCCCATTGTATCACTGGTGATAATCTGAGAAATTGTGATGCCACCACATGTCATAGGTTACTCAGCATCCAGTCTTCTCCCCAAGCAAGGAATTATACCTGTGTTCCTTGACTATATTAGCAACATAATCCTAGAATTCCATTTTGAAGGTCTGTTTCCTGGGGCTACTTTTAGCACCAATTACTGTATGAGGCAGGGTTCCAGCAAGAAACATGGAACACTAAAATTCGTATAATTTGAGGAAAGGTTAATAAAGGTACTAGTTAAGAAGGTGGGGGCAGGGTACTGCCATCCCTAGGTCTGGAAGGATGAGGAGAAGATTAGGTAGACAAAATGAGCAGAAATTCTGTACATTCCTCCCATTGAGAAGTGGGGTCTAGGTCCCTTCCCCTTGAACGTGGGTGGATGTGTGACCTGCTTATAACCAACAGAATGTATTGGAAGTGATACTACATGACTTAAAAGACTAAATCAGAAAAGGTGCTGTCATCTCCACCTTGCTAGCTGGGACAGTCATGCTGGAGTCCCTAAGATGCCTTGAGACAGTCATGCTAGGAGAAGCTACTTCAGTCAACAGCCCCAGAGGTCACTCAGCACCAACCACCAGACATACAAGTAAAGATGCTTCCAAATGATTCCAGCCCCCAGCTGTCGCATCTTCCCAGCTGAGGCCCCAGATATTATGGAGCAGAGAGACAGGCCATCCCTGCTGTGCCCTGTTCAAAGTCCTGACCCACAGAATCCAAGAACAGAAGAAAATGGTTTTTTCTTATGACGCTAAGTTTTGGGGTCATTGGCAACTCAGCGATAGTAACTGGAACATGTAGAGAAAGCCACTTTGAGGGGAGCAGTGACCTTCAGTGGAGAGTTACAGCCAACTCCTCTACAAGGAGGAGCCAAGAGAAGAAATACCCTGATATTCCACACATGCCAGGCTCACAGAAGAAGAGGCGCAGTAGCGAAGCAGGAAAACGGATCTGAAGGGGCAAACCAGTCATCTTGCATGGGGCCATTTTAGGATTTGAACCTTATTCTGAAGACAAGAGGGAGACATTGAAAGGTTTAGGCAGGGGACTGATAGTATGATCCCAAAAATGATGTGCAGCTTTTATTAGAGAAGAGACTAGAAACAGGAGAAGACTAGTTAGGAATGTAACACAATACGTCAAGTGTGAGGTGATGGGGCCTCGGGCTGTAGTAACAACTGTATAAATGAAACAGAAGAGATGGGAGAGGTGTTACCAACGAAGAGGTGGCTGGGTGTGTGGCTGTCCATCAGGGGGCGCAAGCATGAGGGAAGAGTAGATGATGAAGCTAGGTTTTGAGCCCGTTCGCCCTTTTGTTACTTCAAACCTAGAATATCCATAAGCAAACTGACAATCTTATCAATCCACCCAGTCAGGAATCACGTTTCTCTCAGTAGAGCACCTGCTCATTTCTATTACCTATGAGATCCTTGATGCTACCACTTTTTTGTCCATATGTCCATAATCACTCCTATTGCCCATGAGTGGAAAATTCTTTTTCGGGGGGTTAAATTTGTAGAAGCTATGAGTGTTTGTTCCATACCTGAAATCTGTCAAAAGCTCTTTAAAAGATTCATGCATTCTCTTAAAAGGACTAATTACATACCATTAAGGTCCCAGTGGAATTCCCTCGGTAACTCCGCCACTGCTTTCCATCAAGGCTATACATGATGATAAACTGAGAGATGTACAGGCTGGACAACTTCTGACGGGCACCCTGGGTCATGATGCTGTGAATAATCATTGGTGCCAACAGATCCACCTACAGATGAAAACAACCCTTTATTTTAAATGTATGAACCACCTTCTGAAATCATTTATCAGCTTAAGCAGAATCTACATCGATACAGATACACCCAGTATTACCTTGGAGGTGCAGGTGAAGCAGAGACCAATGCTGAAATGCGGATGCACGTGAAGCTGTGGAATAAATGATGGGAACGCATAGGAAATGTGCTCATGAGTTCCCAGACTACTGCCTGACAAAGGAAATCACTGCCACATCATTGAGCCCCAATTTCCTCTACACACATCCTTTGTGCTGCACAAATTTAGTGCGGCTTCTTCTATGTTTCCATTTCACTTTATATATTATTTCATTATAGTAAATTATTGCACCAAATTGTAAAGTTTTCTTTGCTTTTTGCCTTCCTTGTTAGACTGAGATCCTTAACGCAGTAAACCTGTTTGAGTCACCTAACCTCTCTCCGTCTCAATTTCTTTATCTGTAAAGTGGAGGGAATAATGGCATTTATCTCAAAAGGTTACCAGAAGGATTAAAGGGTTAATACAATATATTACATGTGCTGAGTTCACTGCTGGCACATACTAAACAGTTAATACCTGTTAGCTTTTATATTCTCTCTAGCCCCAGCACCTAACGTGGCATCTGATATAATACTGATGCTTAGCACATGTTTTTTGGAATGAGTGAATAACAGTGGGTCTTAAAGAGGGGGGCATGGGTCACGCAAGCATTACAAGGCAGTAGCTATTACAGGAATTTTGACATCTGTTACTGCCCTAACAAGCCAGTCAAACTTAACTTCTCCCAGATGCCTGGCACACTCAGATTGGACTGGTCATGACTCTTGTGCTTAATGACTATCTTTTTCAGCTGACTGTAAGCTCCATCTATACATACATTCGTTCATTCAAAGAATATATTTTTAGCATTTGTTATGTGTCAAGCACTGTTCTAGGTACTGGGAATAGAGTCGTGAACAATTAAAAAAAGAGTCCTGCCCTCATGGAACTTAAATTTGAGTTGGGGAAACAGACTATATATTATATATATGTTTTATTTGTTTACAGCTACACAAAGAAACAGTACAGTTCAACATAAGTCATGATTTTGTACCCAGTATTTTCAGTTGTTTATGCCACTTATTGGCTGTGTGACATGGGACAAGTTATTTAACTTTTCTGTGCTTCACCTTCCTTATCTGAAATGAAGATGATAATATCAAACGTTGTGGTAGGGATTTAATCGCTTGATTTGTTTTCAGTACATAGTAAGGAAGCCCTGGATACTTTAATATTTTGATCATGATTTTGATAAAGTATAAAAAAGTTTACTGATCAAGTCAGTAAACTGTGTGAAACTGGGAAGACTAGAGAATACTTTGGGAGACAGAGCTTGGCAAGCTGGAACAACGGCCAAATTTAGGAAGTGGAAATTTAATGGGCTGTGTCACTCAGGGTTCTTTGGCTACGCTTGGAAAAGGTGCTCTGTTTACTAGTCTGATCAGATTGCATCCAGTGAGGCAGATAGATTTCCCCAAATAGAAATGAGGATGCTATTACAAAAAGGAAATACATAGAACAGATGCAGGGCAGCCAAATAGATTAAAATGTCCACTATGCGGTGATACGTATAAAGTTGAAAGTGATAACCACAGAAACACAAGGTGAGAGCACCTGGTCTGGCAGCTTCACAAACAAAAACAATCCTTAGGAATTAGCGAACAGTCAGCTCACATTGAGTCATAACTGGCAGTGCCTACAGAACAAAACAATGAGCTGGTGTGGCATTAACAGATGCGCTCTTCGTGTCTGCTTGCTGGTAAGCTAGCTCATCTTTCCCTGATCCCTATTTATTATTTTATTTTATTTTTTAAGATTAATTAATTAATTTATCTTTGGCTGTGGTGGGTCTTTGTGGCTGCGTGCGGGCTTTCTCTAGTTGCATGGAGCGGGGGCTACTCTTCATTGTGGTGCGCGGGCTTCTCATTGCGGTGGCTTCTTGTTGCGGAGCATGGGCTCTAGGCGCGCGGGCTTCAGTAGTTGTGGCTCATGGGCTCTAGAGCGCAGGCTCAGTAGCTGTGGCGCACGGGCTTAGTTGCTCCGCGGCATGTGGGATCTTCCCGGACCAGGGCTCAAACCCGTGTCCCCTTCATTGGCAGGCGGATTCTTAACCACTGCACCACCAGGGAAGTCCCCTATTTATCATTTTAACCTCAAGGAAAATAGGAGAGTAGATGCAATCTTGCAAAGGAGGAAAGTATGTAGGGGAATTTCCTCAGCTGACTGAGAAGAAGATGAAAGCTGATGGACTATGAGAAGAGGATGGCAGGTGGGGGAAGTAGGTGGTAAAACGTGTGTAAATTAGTCCTGACTGATCACATGTTGACATGAAAATATTTTTGGACATTTCGGGTTAAAGAAAATGTATTATTATTATTGTTATTTTTTTTGGCTGTGCCATGTAGCTTGCGGGATCTTAGTTCCCCGACCAGGGATTGAACCCAGGCCCATGGCAGTGAAAGCGCTGAGTCCTAACCACTGGACCACCAGGGAATTCCCAAGAAAATGTATTATTAAAATGATTTTCACGTGTTCCTTTTTTAATGCAGCTACTAGAAAATGTAAAATTACATGTGTGGTTTGCATTTGTGGGTCACATTACATTTCTATTGGACAGCGCTGCTCCAGAGGAAATGGGGAAGTGAGAAAATATGAAAGACTGGCTCATTTAAAAAGAAATTGAGTTAATCTAGGACACTTTCAGTTATGGCTCCAAGTTGGTTTATCAGATTGGACTAACTTCAGTAGGTGTTTCTTACTACTCGGTGGTGCAGAAATTGTGAAGAAGACAGATTCAGTTTTAGAAAATGAAGAAGCCACATTTTCTTGGCTTGTGGGATGGGGGATTGAGCCACTTGTTTTTGTATTAAAATGAAGGGACTGGAGGACTCCAGGACATCTAGGCAGTTGAAGGCATCTAAAGATAGAATACAATCTTGGGAGGTGGTAAGTTCAACGTTACAGAAAATATTCAGAGATTCTAATCCCAACAGAAAGATTAAAAACACAGTGTACTCAGTTCTATTCCTGAGTCTTTCATTCCTGACTCTTTTGGTACAAATCATAAGCCACTCTATTCTTCAGTTCTTTCCTCGTCTATTCCATGGAGTTTGATGAAAATGACTTCGGTATAAGGGAGATATAAAATGCTTTGAGCTTGCAAGAGGAATGTGTGATGTGATGGAATGCGACGCATTTTCTAACCTTGATCCAGGAAAAGGGGTCCTTGGTGCTCCAGGCATTGATTGATCCAGAATAATGAAGTCTGGCCAGCTTTGGGGCCCACTGTCCTTTGCTCAAGAAAGGGGAGAGAGATTAGATTCAGCTGGGTTGGTCCTAGACACTTAGGAATAAAATTACTCTTTTGAGAAAGGTTAATCCTAGCTGTGGAGAAGTTAAAGGCATAAAGCATGTTGGTATCGATGACTACCAAAGTGTTTGGCTTGTCCTTGTTGTCCATCGTATTTTCTAAAATTTAATCACTTTGTTGATTGTTAGTACCTCTAGTTAGCTAATACTGGAATGTGTTACATCACTATCAAATAATATTATTATTTCTTTATTACATAATGTATGTTCACTGGAGAAAAATTAGAAAATAAAATATAAAAATAAAACATAAGTAAAAATAAAAATAAAAGAAGTAAAAAACACCACACTTCTGCCCAGAGAAAAATAATACTATTTTAGTATATAACTTTCAAGCCTCTTTTTCTTTTTTTTTTTCAAAGTGGCCTTACAATTTGGTAATTCCTCCAGCAATTTGTTTGTTTGTTTGTTTTTCAAGCCTCTTTTTCAAATGCAATTTTTTCCCTCTAAAACAGAGTTTGGCCAACTTTTTTCTATAAATAATTTAACCTTTGCAGATCATCTGGTCTTTGTTGCAATTACTTAAATGCTGTTGTAGAGCAAAAGCGGCCACAGATGATTGTAAATGAAAGAGTGTGGCTTCTATATGGACAGTGAAATTAGAATTTCATATAACTTTCACATGTCATGAAATATTCTTCTTCTTTTGTTTTTTTTCCGCAATCATTTAAGAATAGAAAAATGATTCTTAGCTTGAAGGCCATACAAAATCAAGTGATGGGCTGGATGTGGCCTGCAGGCTGTAGTTTGAGAACTCTCTCTAGATCCAGTTCAAGCTTTCTATCACTGCTCACAGAAAAATGTAGCTTCTTGCTACAGTGACGAGAATGGACTCAAGGGAAGCCATATGGAAGGCAGGCAGGACATTTAAGGCGGCAGTGGCGTTACTCAGGTGAGAAGTGATGATGGCCTGAATTAAGATGCTCACACTGGGAAATGGAGAAGAGAAAATAGATTTGAAAGGCACCTATGGAGACGGATTGGTTATCTGAATCTTTCCCATAGAAATAAAAAAGATATAATCATCCCAGTGCTTTAAGAGAAAGGAATAGTATTTACCATATTGTCCTGAAGCTGTAATCTGAAAATCTCTAATGCGTCCAGAAGCCATTCCCAGTGGAGTCTGACATTCTGAAATCACATGAAGGGAGCACAATAGTTAGAAGTGCAGAAAATATAGCTTCACAAATGCAAGTCAGTGAGAACACCAACAAATGCTCATATGTCTCAGTCTTTACTATGTGCCAAGAACCGTACTAAATATTTTATTGTACTATATCATTTAATTCACTCCAACAGGTAGGTGCTAGTACTACTCACATTTTGCAGCTGAGGAAACTAGGGTCCATACATAAGTAGACCAGTGGTTCTCTTACTTGTTTAGGGTTAAAACTCAAATTCTTCCAAGTGATATTTGTAAGTTATCTTTGGTAACTGAACCAAAACTAAGTTTCAAAATTTGCTCTTGGAGCTTCAGGGTCAAAGTGTTCAAAGCTTCAAGCATATCTGCCCTCCTCTGAGGACTCTGATGATTTCTACCAGCAATATTCATTTTAGATTTGGTAATGACTGTGAGCTTGTATTCATTTCCTGACAAAAGCAACCGTCCTAGGAAGGGGGAAAGAGGTACAGAGGTAGGTGCCACTCACTCTTGCTGTACACCAGGAAGAGAGTGCTCATCCCAGCTTGCAGGTGTTCGCCAATAAGACATTCTATCCGCCAGATTCCAACTTTGGATGGTAGCATTTCCACTGTCTCAAAAACACCTTATCAAAACCAAAAGGAACAAAAATTATTTCTTTTCACACAAATGGGCATAAGATACACTGGCTTATGCAGAATATCAAAGGAGATCTACCCAAGTCAGTTGCACCATTCCTGGACCCCTCAAACCCAGAGTGCTTGGCATGTGACCCCTACAGCTGGAGACCCTGGAAATTGAGTACTGACCCCAGGAAATGGGAGAGACCGGGTGACGGGACGCTTTGGTGGTGGAGACAGGAGAAAGATTGGCCTGCACTCTCGGTGCTTTTCCAAGCCAGAGGTGTATTTCTCATTGACGAGATGTGGGCTTCCTGCCTTGAGGGGTAAAGTAACCCCAGGAGCAAGAAGCTAGAGGGTGAATGCTGAGGGGCTGGGGAATCAGTCACAGTGACCATGCAGAATAAAGGTGGAAACAACCAGGTCAAGGGGACTTCCTGAGAGAGGGTCCCAAAAGGGAGTCTCTGAAGAGCCCCTGAAAGTACCCAACCAGAAAAAGAGTCAGATTGAAATATCTGCCAGGTGCAGACAGTGGTGCCATCCCTCACCTCTACCCTCGCCATGCTGCGGATCAAATCAGAAACCAGCCAGGAGTGGAGGGGGAAGCATAAGGTAGAGAAACAGAAAACTCAACCAACTTGGAGGAGGAGATATTGAACTTAAATCAAGTTCAGAATTTTGATTAATAGCTTGGAGTAGACATTGTAATTTGTGACCTGAACTATATTTGTGATGTAAAGTGACTGCAGGACTGTTTATTACTTAAGAGTGAGCAGAGTATGGTAGGAGGGCCTTCAAGATGGCAGAGGAGTAAGATGTGGAGATCACCTCCCCCCCCACAAATACATAAGAAATACATCTACATGTGGAACAATGCCTACAGAACACCTACTGAACGCTGGCAGAAGACCTCAGACCTCCCAAAAGGCAAGAAACTCCCCATGTACCTGGGTAGGGCAAAAGAAAAAAGAAAAAACAGAGACAAAAGAATAGGGATGGGACCTGAACCAGTGGGAGGGAACTGTGAAGGAGGAAAGGTTTCCACACACTAGGAAGCCCCTTCGCGGGCGGAGACTGCGGGTGGTGGAGAGGGAAGCTTCGGAGCCACGGAGGAGAGCGCAGCCACAGGGGTGCGGAGGGCAGAGCAGAGAGATTCCCACACAGAGGATCGGTGCCGACCAGCACTCACCAGCCCGAGAGGCTTGTCCGCTCACCCGCCGGGGCGGGCAGGGGCTGGGAGCTAAGGCTCGGGCTTCGGAGGTCGGACCGCAGGGAGAGGACTGGGGTTGGCTGCGTGAACACAGCCTGAAGGGGGTTAGTGTGCACAGCTAGCCGGGAGGCAGTCTGGGAAAAGGTCTGGAGCTGCTGAAGAGGCAAGAGACCATTGTTTCGGGGTGCGGGAGGAGAGGGGATTCAGAGCACCGCCTAAGCGAGCTCGAGAGACGGGTGCGAGCTGCGGCTATCAGCACGGACCCCAGAGACGGGCATGAGACGCTAAGGCTGCTGCTGCCACCACCAAGAAGCCTGTGTGCAAGCACAGGTCACTCTCCACACCTCCCCTCCCGGGAGCCGGTGCAGCCCGCCACTGCCAGGGTCCCGTGATCCGGGGACAATGTCCCCGGGAGAACGCACGGCACGCCTCGGGCTGGTGCAACGTCACGACGCCTCTGCCACTGCAGGCTCGCCCCGCCTCCTCCGTACCGCTCCCTCCCCGCGGCCTGAGTGAGCCAGAGCCCCCAAAGCAGCTGCTCCTTTAACCCCGTCCTGTGTGAGCGAAGAACAGACGCCCTCAGGTGACCTACATGCAGAGGCAGGTCCAAATCCAAAGCTGAACCCCGGGAGCTGTGTGAACAAAGAAGAGAAAGGGAAATCTCTCCCAGCAGCCTCAGGAGCAGCAGATTAAAGCTCCACAATCAACTTGATGTACCTGCATCTGTGGAATACCTGAACAGACAACGAATCATCCCAAAATTGAGGCGGTGGACTTTGGGAGTAACTGTAGACTTGGGGTTTGCTTTCTGTATCAATTTGTTTCTAGTTTTATGTTTATCTTAGTTTAGTATTTAGAGCTTATTATCACTGGTATATTTGTTTATTGATTTGGTTGCTCTCTTCCTTTTTATATATAAATATGTATTTTTTCCTTTTTCTCTTTTTGTGAGTGTGTATGTGTATGCTTCTTTGTGTGATTTTGTCTGTATAGGTTTGCTTTTACCATTTGTCCTAGGGTTCTGTCTGTCCATTTTTTTTTAGTATAGTTTTTAGCAATTGTTATCATTGGTGGATTTGTTTATTGGTTTGGTTGCTCTCTTCTTTTTTTTTCAATTGCTTTTTTATTTTAATAATTTTTAAAAATTTTAATAACTTTATTTTATTTATTTATTTATTTTCTTTCTTTCTTTTTTTTCTCCCTTTTCTTCTGAGCTGTGTGGCTAACAGGGTCTTGGTGCTCCTGCTGGGTGTCAGGCCTGAGCCTCTGAGGTTGGAGAGCCAAGTTCAGGACATTGGACCACCAGAGACCTCCCGGCCCCATGTAATATCAAACGGCAAGAGCTCTCCCAGAGATCTCCATCTCAACGCTAAGACCCAGCTCCACTCAATTACCAGCAAGCTCCAGTGCTGGATGCCCCATACCAAACAACTAGCGAGACAGGAACATAACCCCACCCATTACAAGACAGGCTGCCTAAAATCATAATAAGTTCACAGACACCTCAAAACACACCACTGGACGTGGTCCTGTCCACCAGAAAGACAAGATCCAGCCTCATCCCCCAGAACCCAGGCACTAGTCCCCACCACCAGGAAGCCTACACAACCCTCTGAACCAAACTTACCCATGGGAGGCAGGCACCAAAAACAATGGGAACTATGAACATGCAGCCTGCAAAAAGAAGACCCCAAACACAGCAAGTTAAGCAAAATGAGAAGACAGAGAAATACGCATCAGATGAAGGAGCAAGGTAAAAACCCACCAGACCAAACAAATGAAGAGGAAATAGGCAGTCTGCCTGAAAAAGAATTCAGAGTAATGATAGTAAAGATGATCCAAAATCTTGGAAACAGAATAGGGAAAATACAAGAAACTTTTAACAAGGACCTAGAAGAACTAAAGAGCAAACAAACAATGATGAACAACACAATAAATGAAATTAAAAATTCTCTAGAAGGAATCAATAGCAGAATAACTGAGGCAGAAGAACGGATAAGTGACCTGGAAGATAAAATAGTGCAAAAAACTACTGCAGAGCAGAATAAAGAAAAAAGAATGAAAAGAATTGAGGACAGTCTCAGAGACCTCTGGGACAACATTAAATGCACCAACATTCAAATTATAGGGATCCCAGAAGAAGAAGAGAAAAAGAAAGGGACTGAGAAAATACTTGAAGAGATTATAGTGGAAAACTTCCCTAATATGGGAAAGGAAATAGTTAATCAAGTCCAGGAAGCGCACAGAGTCCCATACAGGATAAATCCAAGGAGAAACAAGCCAAGACACATATTAATCAAACTATCAAAAATTAAATACAAAGAAAAAATATTAAAAAGCAAGGGAAAAGCAACAAATAACATACAAGGGAATCCCCATAAGGTTAACAGCTGATCTTTCAGCAGAAACTCTGCAAGCCAGAAGGGTGTGGCAGGACATATTTAAAGTGATGAAAGGGAAAAACCTACAACCAAGATTACTCTACCCGGCAAGGATCTCATGTAGATCTGATGGAGAAATCAAAAGCTTTACAGACAAGCAAAAGCTAAGAGAATTCCGCACCACCAAACCAGCTCTACAACAAATGCTAAAGGAACTTCTCTAAGTGGGAAACACAAGAGAAGGAGAAGACCTACAATAACAAACCCAAGACAATTAAGAAAATGGTAATAGGAACATATATATCGATAATTACCTTAAATGTAAATGGATTAAATGCTCCAACCAAAAGACACAGACTGGCTGAATTGATACAGAAACAAGACCTGTATATATGCTGTCTACAAGAGACCCACTTCAGACCTAGGGACACATACAGACTGAAAGTGAGGGGATGGAAAAAGATATTCCATGCAAAAAGAAATCAAAAGAAAGCTGGAGTAGCAATTCTCATATCAGACAAAATACACTTTAAAATAAAGACTATTACAAGAGACAAAGAAGGACACTACATAATGATCAAGGGATCAATCCAAGAAGAAGATATAACAATTATAAATATTTATGCACTCAACATAGGAGCACCTCAATACATACGCAAATGCCAACAGCCATGAAAGGGGAAATCAACAGTAACACAATCATAGTAGGGGACTTTAACACCCCACTTTCACCAATGGACAGATATCCAAAATGAAAATAAATAAGGAAACACAAGCTTTAAATGACACATTAAATAAGATGGACTTGATATTTATAGGACATTCCATCCAAAAACAACAGAATACACTTTCTTCTCAAGTGCTCATGGAACATTCTCCAGGATAGATCATATCTTGGGTCACAAATCAAGCCTTGGTAAATTTAAGAAAATTGAAATCGTATCAAGTATCTTTTCTGACCACAACACTATGAGACTAGATATCAATTACAGGAAAAAAAAAACTGTAAAAAATACAAACACATGGAGGCTAAACAATACACTACTTAATAACCAAGAGATCACTGGAGAAATCAGAGGAAATAAAAAAAATACCTAGAAACAAATGACAATGAAAACACGACGACCCAAAACCTATGGGATGCAGCAAAAGCAGTTCTAAGAGGGAAGTTTATAGCAATACAATCCTACCTCAAGAAACAAGAAACATTTCAAATAAACAACCTAACCTTACACCCAAAGCAATTAGAGAAAGAAGAACAAAAAAACCCCAAAGTTAGCAGAAGGAAAGAAATCATAAAGATCAGATCAGAAATGAATGAAAAAGAAATGAAGGAAACAACAGCAAAGATCAATAAAACGAAAAGCTGTTTTTTTGAGTAGATAAACAAAATTGATAAACCATTAGCCAGACTCATCAAGAAAAAAAGGAGGAAGACTCAAACCAATAGAATTAGAAATGAAAAAGGAGAAGTAACAACTGACACTGCAGAAATACAAAGGATCATGAGAGATTACTACAAGCAACTATATGCCAATAAAATGGACAACCTGGAAGAAATGGACAAATTCTTAGAAAAGCACAACCTTCCGAGACTGAACCAGGAAGAAATAGAAAATATAAACAAACCAATCACAAGCACTGAAATTGAAACTGTGATTAAAAATCTTCCAACAAACAAAAGCCCAGGACCAGATGGCTTCCCAGGTGAATTCTATCAAAAGTTTAGAGAAGAGCTAACACCTATCCTTCTCAAACTCTTCCAAAATATAGCAGAGGGAGGAACACTCCCAAACTCATTCTACGAGGCCACCATCACTCTGATACCAAAACCAGACAAAGATGCCACACACACACAAGAAGACTACAAGCCAATATCACTGATGAACATAAATGCAAAACTCCTCAACAAAATACTAGCAAACAGAATCCAACAGCACATTAAAAGGATCACACACCATGACCAAGTGGGGTTTATCCCAGGAATGCAAGGATTCTTCAATGTACGCAAATCAATCAATGTGATAATCCATATTGACAAACTGAAGGATAAAAACCATATGATCATCTCAATAGACGCAGAAAAAGCTTTTGACAAAATTCAACACCCATTTATGATAAAGACGCTCCAGAAAGTAGGCATAGAGGGAACTTACCTCAACCATATATGGGCCATATATGGCAATATATGGGCCATATATTACAAACCCACAGCCAACATCGTTTTTAATGGTGAAAAACTGAAACCATTTCCGCTAAGATCAGGAACAAGACAAGGTTGCCCACTCTCACCACTATTATTCAACATAGTTTTGGAAGTTTTAGCCACGGCAATCAGAGAAGAAAAGGAAATAAAAGGAATCCAAATTGAAAAGAAGAAGGAAAACTGTCACTGTTTGCAGATGACATGATACTATACACAGAGAATCCTAAAGATGCTACCAGAAAACTACTAGAGCTAATCAATGACTCTGGTAAAGTAGCAGGATACAAAATTAATACACAGAAATCTCTTGCATTCCTATACACTAATGACAAAAAAATCTGAAGAGAAATTAAGGAAACACTCCCATTTACCATTGCAACAAAAAGAATAAAATACCTAGGAATAAACCTACTTAAGGAGACAAAAGACCTGTATGCAGAAAACTATAAGACACTGATGAAAGAAATTAAAGATGATACAAACAGATGGAGAGATATACCATGTTCTTGGATTGGAAGAATCAACATTGTGAAAATGACTATACTACCCAAAGCAATCTACAGATTCAATGCAATCCCTATCAAACTACCAATGGCATTTTTCACAGAACTAGAACAAAAAATCTTAAAATTTGTATGGAGACACAAAAGACCCCGAATAGCCAAAGCAATCTTGAGAAAGAAATATGGAGGTGGAGGAATCAGGCTCCCTGACTTCAGACTATACTACAAAGCTACAGTCATGAAGACAGTACGGTACTGGCACAAAAACAGAAATATAGATCAATGGAACAGGATTCCTAAGTCCAGAGATAAACCCACGCACATATGGTCACCTTATCTTTGATAAAGGAGGCAAGAATAGACAATGAAGAAAAGAGAGCCTCTTCAATAAGTTGTGCTGGGAAAACTGGACAGCTACATGTAAAAGAATGAAATTAAAACACTTCCTAACACCATACACAAAAATAAATTCAAAATGGATTAAAGACCTAAATGTAAGGCCAGACACTATAAAACTCTTAGAGGAAAACATAGGCAGAACACCTTATGACATAAATCACAGCAAGATCCTTTTAGACCCACCTCCTAGAGAAATGGAAATAAAAACAAAAATAAACAAATGGGACCTAATGAAACTTAAAAGCTTTTGCACAGCAAAGGCAACCACAAACAAGACGAGAAGACAACCCTCAGAATGGGAGAAAATATTTGCAAGCGAAGCAACTGACAAAGGATTAATCTCCCAAATATACAAGCAGCTCATGCAGCTCACTATCAAAAATAAACCAAGTCAATCCAAAAATGGGCAGAAGACCTAAATAGACATTTCTCCAAAGAAGATATACAGATTGCCAACCAACACATGAAAGGATGCTCAACATCACTAATCATTAGAGAAATGCAAATCAAAACTACAATGAGATACCATCTCACACTAGTCAGAATGGCCATCATCAAAAAGTCTAGAAACAATAAATGCTGGAGAGGGTGTGGAGAAAAGGAACCCTCTTGCACTGTTGGTGGGAATGTAAATTGATACAGCCACTATGGAGAACAGTATGGAGGTTCCTTAAAAAACTAAAAATAGAACTACCATATGACTCAGCAATCCCACTACTGGGCATATACCCTGAGAAAACCATAATTCAAAAAGAGTCATGTACCACAATGTTCACTGCAGCACTATTTACAATAGCCAGGACATGGAAGCAACCTAAGTGTCCATCGACAGAGGAATGGATAAAGAAGATGTGGCACATATATACAATGGAATATTAGTCAGACATAAAAAGAAACAAAATTGAGTTATTTGTAGTGAGGTGGATGGACCCAGAGTCAGTCGTACAGAGTGAAGTAAGTCAGAAAGAGAAAAACAAATACCGTATGCTAACACATATATATAGAATTAAAAAAAAAAGGTTCTGAAGAACCTAGGGGCAGGAAAGGAATAAAGAAGTGACATAGAGAATGGACTTGAGGACATGGGGAGGGGGAAGGGTAAGCTGGGACGAAGTGAGAGAGTGGCATGGACTTATATATATTACCAAATGTAAAATAGATAGCTAGTGGGAAGCAGCCGCATAGCACAGGGAGATCAGCTCGGTGGTTTGTGACCACCTAGAGGGGTGGGATAGGGTGGGAGGGAGACGCAAGAGGGAGGGGCTATGGGGATATATGTATACGTATAGCCGATTCACTTTGTTATACAGCAGCAACTAACACGGCACTGTAAAGGAACTATACTCCAATAAAGATGTTTAAAAAAAAAAAAGAGTGAACAGAAAAGTCACTGGGCTTATCAGAATTTTTACACAGAAACAGGGGAAGTTTACTTCCACTATTAAACCTGTTTTAAAGGGACACTGCAGAACTAAAATGAAATTATGTTTTGATCAACATTGTGAGGAGTGCTTAATCAATATATTGCTTTCATACATAAACAAATCAGTCTTTGGGAAACTACTGGTGCCATGTGGGATCTGAGGTGGTAGAAAAATCCCTTTTTCCTAGGAAAGTGCTGTGACATCAATTATCCATTTATTCTGTTCTATTTCCTTTATAGCACATTATCTGTATCTGAAATTATCATGTTCACTTGCTAATTTATTTATTATCTCTCTGTAGGGTAAAGTTACTTGAAAAAGTAAGCTACCCGAGAGCAGGGAGTTGGTCTGCTTTGTTCACTGGACATATCCCCAGGGCATAGACCTTTAAAGTAGGTTTTCAGCAAGCACAGTAAGTTGAAGAAAGAACACAAAGTGGCTCGTACCCGGGTAGAGATTGTAGACTGCCATTTTATACTCCTCCTTTTTCCGTACAGTGAACACATGTCCACTGAAATGAATAGAATGGATATTTTCATTGCTGCCCATGCTGAGCAGATACCATCGGATCTTTTGATCCTGAGCCATTGCTAAACCAGGTAGTGTATCCATCACATAGCCATTGATTGCTGGAGAAAGAACACAGAGAAAGCTGTTAAAATCTATTGTATAAGTGTCTTTCCCTCCACTCCAGTCAAGAATATTGATTCCTATGAGGATTCCACTCCCACACATATAGTCTCAAATCACACAATGTCCAAACCTCAGGCTCAAGGTTCATTTCACAGCGAGTAATATTTGGGTGTGGAATATATTACCATGGAAGCGATACTTTTCTCTAAAAGTGGGGTCCTCCATCTGGATGTTGCAGGGAGCCCTGCAGTTCCTTTCCATGTTTTCAGTGAAGTACCAGCTCTTGGTCTCATCAAAAATAGTGAAAAACAGAGCAAATTCCTGCACTGTCACTTGTCTCCCATAAGCAGCGCTCAGAGTGTTTGTGCGGCAGATCAGAAGGGGTCCAATCAAGCCTGAGTGCACATCTTTTTCCTGAGAGGAAAGACACCAGTTCTATGAGCAAAAGTTCTCTCACCCATGAACCAGAGTGCATTTCTCATCAACTTTTATGACACTCCAACCCACTCCCCATCTTCCCACAGTACAATTTCTTCCTCTTTAGTAGATTCCAGAGCGATATGTCTAAGTCATAAATATGATGACACCTCCCCTATCTAAAGCTTCCCATTATGCTTAGGATAAATACCAAACTTCAAACATAACACAAAGACCCTTTCTTTTAAACCAGAAAGGGGCCAGCACAACATAGACCTGCTTACCAGATCAACATCAGAAAAATAAGCCCAGGCTTTGCAGTCAAACTCATCTTTAGTTGGTGCCATATGGTGCTGCACTTTCCAAAAGTAAGTTTTGGTTTCATTAGGCTTGACAAACTTTTTTCTAGGTTCTGCTCCTTGCCTCTGATCTTCCTCATAAGAAATAAGGCTAGAATAGAAGGAGTAGGGACGAGATGCCTGGTTTTTAAATGTTACCTGCAGAGCAAGAAAAAAAAAAAAAAGAAAAGAAAAGAAATAAAAAAAGCAAGTGTTATGTTTTAAGATCTTGTAAAGTTCTTAGGTTAGGGTTTATATCCCTAATAGCAATGCCGATTTGGGGGGTCTTTATCCAGGTTTTTAATAGCTGGAGGAAATGGTACAGAGTATGGATGTCATTAGAACCCAAACCTAAAGATCTACAAAAGAAACTGAGACATTTTTGAATTCCAAAATCTTTAAGGCATGAACTCAAAGTTGCAAAGGAGAAAATTTCTAAATACTTAAAAGCAATTCCAAAGTAAAGGGGAAAATATCACCACAGTGGTTTTAAGAGACCATAACCCCAGGAACTGATACTCTTAAATTAAGGTTCTTCATGACAAATACCAGGATGAATACTTATGATCTTTAAAGAAAACTTGTTTTTCAAATTAAAAAAAATTATACTTTTTCATGTGATATATGGAAAGTAAAATAAAATTGAAGTCAGAAAAAAATTCACTCACAATCCCATAATTTTAGATCCTCCTATATCCTTCGTGTAAACAATCAATTGGGACAATGGATGACTGTTTCTGGAAAAAATAAAACTACCTTGATCTTTGGCTCACACACACCAAAAACAAATTCTAGTCTACAGGAATTACTGATGGATTAAAAAGTTAAATGTTAAGAAATTAAACTGTAAAAGAAAGTTGAAAAAAGTATAGGTGATTTTAAGAAAAAAAAACCTCTGTATAGGGAAGGATTTTTATAAACAAAAAAGCTATGAAAGTGTCATAAAGGAAAGATTTATGGGTTACTACCTAAAATTTCAAACCTGTTTTATTTTAAAAACCATTATATACAAAATTAAGAGAAAACAAACTTGGAAAAATATTATTCACTAAAATGATCAATGATCATTAATATATCAATGATCTATAATATACAAGGTAATATAAATGAACAAGAAAAGCACTCCCTCCAAAAATTTCAACTATGCAAAGAACATTAATAGATAATTCATTAGAGAAAGTCTTAAAATGTTCATGTATATTGCACTCCTGGAATTTTATCCTAGGAAAAGGGTTGTGGCTGCAGCATTACTTAAATAGTAAAAAAAAAAAAAGAAACTATCTAAAAGGTTGTTCAAAGTAAACGGTTAAGTAAACCATAAAATCATATAATGGACTAATATTCCGTCATTTAAAAATATATGTAGGAAGTGTTTTTAATGACATAAGAAATGTTTATGACATATTTATTTAGAAAAGAAGTAGGATGATGCATTACATAATTTTGAATACATAAAGAGAATACATAGGAAAAATAAGAACATACAGCAAAATGATAATTATGGTATTATTTTTCAACTTCCTTATTTTCTATACTTTAAACGTTTTCAAAAGTGAGAATACATTATTTTTATTTAAAAAAATTTAAATTTATCCCTCCCACCCCCCTTCCCCCGGTAACCGTAAGTTTTGTTTTCTACATCTGTGACTCTATTTGTTTTGTAAATAAATTCATTTGTACCCTTTTTAAAGATTCCATATATGTGATAACATATGATATTTCTCTTTCTCTGTCTGACTTACTTCACTCAGTATGACAATCTCTAGGTCCATCCATGTTGCTACAAATGGCATTATTTCATTCTTTTTTATGGCCATTATTTTTAGAATCAGAAATCTAAAAAACATATACGGGATTAATTTTCTTGTAATTTCATTGTCCTCAACTTACCATGATATTGTCTTCGACTTCTGCTCTTATATATGGTCCCAAGAGTCCCAAATGTTCATTTAGTTCTCCACGGTATAAGGGCTGAGTAAAGGAGCCATCAGCAAATTCCTCAAATACAACCTTTTTGAACTGAGGGACACCTCCATTCTCAGCTCTGGAGAAAAAAGCAGAGGAAAAGTAATATTCTCATGGACCAGGTGGGTAGAAATGCCTCACATTGTTGTCTTCCCTGTATTTGAGATACATTTGGTAGAAGTGATGAACTGGAAATGCAATGGAGAAGGGAGGGAGAAAGAGGGATTAAAGATAACTTCCCGGTTTCTGATTTGGGCAAATGGATGGATGGTGATGCAGTTCACTGAGATGGAGAACCCTAGAAGGGTAGGTTGGTGTATACAGTTTTGGACACATGGGGTATCTGTGGGAATTATATTGGGAAATACACGGAGACTGGGAGTTCACAAAAGAGGTCTAGATGAAGATCATCTATATTTAGGTGGTAACAAAATCATGCAAGTGGCTTATCAAAGCCAATAGTCAATTTTATGTCCTCATCTTACTCAACATCTAAGCAACATTTTGCATAGTTAACCACTCCATCCTCCTGGACACACTCTCCCCAGGCTTCTCTAGTATATAAGATCCATGAAAACAGGGGGATTTGTCTGTTTTGTCCACTGTTGTACTCCCAGCAGCTGGAACAAGTGCCTGGCACATAGTAGGTTCCCCCCAAAAATTTGTTGAACGTTGAATGGATGTAGGGTTTATAAACATACTCTAAATATGAGAGCCTCAGTGTTCAGTCCTTGGACCACTTTTCTTTGCTTTTTAAAAATTCTGTAAAAACTGCGAACTAAAACTATACAATAAAGTGCATAAAACATAAATGCTTTTGATACAAAAAATGCAACCACCACTAAGATCAAGAACTTTTCCAGCAGCCCAGAAGACTCACTGCTATCTATCTACCTTTTCAATCACACCCTCTCCCTTCCCACGAAATGTAATCCCCATTCTGATGTTTATAATTATTTGATTTTGTTCATAACTGTACCACTTATGTATACATACCTAAAGAATATAGCTTAGTTTTCCCTATTTTTGAAGTATGCAAATGGAACCATATTGCATACATTCTTTTGTTTGTGATTTTTTTACTCAGCATTATGGTTGTGGTTCGTCTACGTTGTGTGTGTAGCTATAGTTTGTTCATTCCTATTGCTGTATAGTATTCCATTGTGTGAACATAACGCAATCATGTGCATTTGAGTAATTTTTGGTGCTTATACAGTCCTGCTATGAACCTTTGTATGCATTTCTGCTGGGCACATATCTAGGAGTGGAACTGCACCATTTTCCATTTTCATCAGCAATGTATGAGAGTTCCATTTGCTCCAAATCTTCACAAACACTTGATATTGACTGTGTTTTTACATTTTTGGCCATGCTACTGGTTGCACAGCAGTGTCTCTGTGGTTTTATTTTGCATTTCCCTGATTAATAATGAGTTTAATTTCTTATGGGTAGTAGCCATTTGGATTTCCTCTTGTGGAATGCCTATCCAAGTTTGTTTTCTTCTTTTTTGTGCCAATTTTTCTATTGGATAATCAGCTTTTTTTTCTTATTGAGTCAAAGGAGTACTCTATATATTCTTGATATAAGTCTTTGTTGGCCTTTTGTGCTGCAAACATCTTCCCTTCTGTGGCTATTTTTTCATTCTCTTTTTGTTATCTTTTGATGAGCATAAATTCATAATTTTAATGTAGTGAAATCTATTTAAAAATTCTTCATGGTTAGTGCTTTTTGTATCTTGATATAAATTCTCTTTCTTTTCCTACCCTGAAGTTATTGAGATATTCTCTTACTTTTTTCTGTCTAAGAGATTTAAGGTTTTATGTTTATGTTTAGACTTGTAACCCACTGTTAGTGGATTTTTGTGTATGGTGTGAGTTAGGGATCCAGTTTAATGTCTTTCTATATGGATATCAAAAAATTTCAGCACATTTATTGAAAACTGCTCTTCTGTGACACCTTTTCCATAAATCAAATGCCTATAAATGTGTTAGTCTAGTTTTGGATTTTCTGTTTTCTTTCACTGACCTATTTGTTTACTCCTAAGCCAATTATCACATTACTATAGCTTTAAAATAAGTCTCAATATGTTATACAGCAATTCCTCCCATCTTGTTCCTTTTCCTCAAGAGGGTCTTGGCTATTCTTGGCGCTTTGCATTTTCTTAGTAACTTTAAAATCAGGCTTGTTGAGTTCTGCAAGAGAAAATACTTGTTGAGATTTTCACATAGGTTGTGCCGAATCTATAGATCGGTTTGGGGATAGTTTACATTTTCATAATATCGCATTTTCCAGTACATGTACATGGTATATCTTGGCATCTACTTAGGTCTTCTTTAAAGTTTCCCAATAAATTTCCATAGGTTTTTCCATAGAGGTCTTGAAAAATTTTTGTCATACTTATTTCTAGGTACTTGTTACTATTTCATTCCATTGTAAATGACACATTCTTTTAATTTCATTTTCTACCTGTCTGCTGCTACTATATCGATATATAATAGATTTTGTATATTGATTTTCAATTCTACAAACCTGCTAACCTTCCTAGTTAATTCTAATCACTTATTTGTAAACATTTTTTATATGTATAAAATCATATCATCTGTACGCAAGGACAGTTTTATTTCTTTCTTTTCAACCTTTATACCTTTTATATGTGTTTACTGCTTGAGTGTTCAGTACAGTATTGAATAGAAGTGATTATAATGATTGAGAATTTATCTATTTCTCTATTTAAGTCTGTCAAGTTTTGCTTTATGTATTTTAAAACTATATTATTAGGTTCATAGTAATTTATGAATGTATGGCTGCCTATTGAATTGACTGTTTTATTATTATAACATTTCCTCTGTATCTCTACAAACCTCTTGCTTTAAAGTTTCCTTTCTACTTAACTGAGTACTTAGATTTTTAAAAAATATTTATTTATTTATTTATTTATTTGGTTGCACTGGGTCTTAGTTGCAGTTTGCTGGCTCCTTAGTTGCGGCATGTGGACTCCTTAGTTGTGGTTTCTTGCTTATTTTTCTTGTTTTATTTCATACCCAGTATCTTTGTGTGCTAGAAGTTGTATCTGGAATATTTGTGAAAATAACTTGAGGCCTAGAATGTTGGTTTCTTACACTAGAGAGGTTTTATGTATTCTTCAGCCAGATGTCTGCAGGCACTGCCAATCCAAGACATGCTTAAATTTTGATCAAGAATAGAGATTTCATGGACAACACAGATGACAGAAAACTGGGCTGTAAGTCAATGAAGTGCAAGTTAACTGGTTTACCATTACTTTGAGCATGTAGCCCTTTGGGGACCTAGCGTAAAGTGGGCACGGTTTACATCTACTTTTACTCCCTCATCATCCCATCAAGTCTTATTTGAATGCTATTAATAAGCTCATAACTCTTAAATTTGTATCTTTAGCACAGACCTCTTCCTTGGATTCCAGACTCATATATCTAACTGCCTACTCAACATCTCAACTTGGGGACTTCCCTGGTGGTCCAGTGGTAAAGAATCCACCTTTCAATGCAGGGGACGTGGGTTCGATCCCTGGTCGGGGAACTAAGATTCCACATGCCACGGGGCAACTAAGCCCGTGTGCCACAATTACTGAGCTCGTGAGCCTCAACTAGAGACCCCATGTGCCACAAACTACAGAGCCCACGTGCCCTGGAGCCAGCATGCCACAACTAGAGAGAAGCCCGCACGCCACAACGAAGAGCCCGTGCGCTGCAATGAGAAGATCCTGCATGCCTCAATGAAGATCCCGCGTGCCGCAACTAAGACCCAATGCAGCCCAAAAAAAATTAAAAGAAAATAAATTTTTAAAAAACTCAACTTGGATCTCTAATAGGCATCTCAAATTAAATATGTACAAAACAGACCCTTGAGTGTTTCCTCAAATAAATCTGTTCTGCTTCAAGCCTTCCACATCTCATTAAATGTCACTATCATCCACCTAGTTGCTCAGGACAAAACCCGAAAATCTTCTTTGAGTCTTCTCTCACCATTCCTCCCCATACTCAATCTAACACCAAGCCCTCTCTGCTTATCTTTAAATCATAATCAACATCCTTACATTTCTTTTGATTTTCACCACCACTACCCTGTTCTAATCAATAGCTTGATTGACGCTGGTGAGACTAATCTGGTGGAAAGTGAGAAACTGATGATGTAAGAGAGAACAAGGGACTTGCTAAAGCAACGTTTTTTATGAAGGGAGAAAGGATGGGATCGAGTGCAAAACTGGGCAGTATATTGGTACAGATGTCAGTAAATGTGGTGTTGGAAGTCTGTGGAGTTCAGTGCAAAGCATCAACTAGGAGTGAGAAGGGGTGTTGGAGAATGGGCAAAACGTGTTGGAGATTTAGGGAAAAAGCAGAAAATGTAAGATAGAGGTCCAGGAGAGCAGGAAATATTCTACGGTTGCTGTGCAGCAATAAGGGCTCATTTGAGGTAGAAAGCAAGGCTGGGAAGTGACAATGACTAATGAAGAGGGAGAGCATCTACCCTTCCTCTAGGACCTATATTATCTGACCACTGCTCATCTCTGCCACCTCATCTCCCTACCCCTGCACACACTTCCTTACTGTACTACAGTCATGTTGGTCCTTTTTTGTTCCTCAAACATGCTAAACTTGTTTCATTCTCAGGGCCTTTGCATTTCCTGTTCCCTCTGCCGGAAATGTCTTCTCTCAGACCTCTGTTAGCTGACCTCTTATCATCATTTAGGTCTCAACTCCACAAAGAGAATTTCTCTGACCATCACAGCTAAAGTAACACCCCCGTCACTCTACCATATTATTCAAGTCTACCTTTTGAACGGCACCAAGATTCCCCTATTTAGTTTTCTACTAATTTATTGTCCCTTGCTCTCCCCAGTAGAATGTAAGCTCCTACTTTGCTGCACTCCAGTGTCTATGCAAGTGTCTGGCATATAATAGGTGCTCAATAAATATTGGTTGACTGATTGACTCTCCTTATGTTTATCTTCCACATGTCTCTGTGCTTTCTCTCCCCTGCCCAACCTCCCTCTGCTCCCCTAACAATCAAATCCTCCCACTTTGCCCTCTGGATCCCCAGTACTATGGAAAACAGCTTTCCCTGCATCCTCAATCTCTTTACCACACACTTCACTGCTTCCTCCTGCCTCTATCAGGGCTCTCTCAGGAGACTAAACCTTACCCTGCAGCTCATAGGGCTGATAGGTGAGGCTGACTTTCTTCCTGCTCCCCATGGCTGCTTCTTGACTCTGACCCCCCTACCCTTTCGTAGACCCCTCTTCTTCACCATCCCACCAGAGTGAGTTTCATGCCATCTGGGTTTACCATCCCGTAACTCTCATTGTTAGTGTCATCATCTAATCTCCCATTTGCTCCTCAGCTTCATCTAGACTTTGCCATCTGGTTCTCAGCTTCCTCAATCTTTGGAGTCTCACTGCTGGTTGTGCCTTTCCTATTGTTTCAGCACCTGGTAAAAATCAAAGGTCACAACAGTAGGACAAAGGAATAATCAATGTACCCATACCTGTTTCTTAGTGCATGGGGGGATCTATTCATCCCATAATCCCAAAGCCGCTCCACTGCAGCAATAAAATAGTGTCGCGTTCTCTTTTGAAAGCTGCGGGGGCCCTGATTTTCCTCCTCATCATAAATGTCAAAATCTTCTCTCTTCGTATCAATTGAGAAAGTATCATCATAGTCAATTTTGTCTTCCTCTGGCTGGAAAGTAGTAAGGGTTATTTCCCTTTGATGGCGTTTCAAGACTGGTGGATTCTGAGACCACAACCTTCTAGTCCCTCCTTGCTTTACCCAGGCGGCTTCTCTTTGGGTCTTATCTTGTACTTCATTTATTGCTGCTATTGAATGATTGTTTTCACAAGGGTCCAGGGGCAAAATGATGTCTTTTGTCTTAAAAGCTGTGTGTTTTTGTGACTTCTCTAGGGATTTCTCTTCTCTTGGTATGAGGGTAGCATATTGGTTATCCCAAGCAAGGGGACCCAGCAGCTTGGGGGGAGTATTTTCAGAGCTTTCTGTTGCCCATTTCAGAAAGGGCACTTTTTCAGGTCTATTTACTTTATTCAATTTAACAAGTCCCTGTATTTTCTGAAGGAGTATCTCTTCCCTGAGATCCAGGTGGGCAGGAGAATCATTGCTAGTTTTTGTATGGAAAAAGTCTTCCTGATGAACAACTTTGCCAGATGCTTCAGGCAATCCTGGTTTCAAGACAACAGTGTTCTCAAGTTTCTTGTACATGAGTAAGTTTGTGGCCCGTTTCCCTAGGGCGCTGATCTTTCTTTGACCTTCAATCACTTCCAAGGTTAGGAAGGCTAAAGAAAGGTTATTTCTCTTGGCTCCTTGTAAGAAATGACTGCTTTCTTGGACCCCAGAACTCCTTTCCACAAAGCTATAACTACAGGCAGATGCTGGAGGATGAGAAGAGTTGTCCTGGGATGGAATCTTGGTCAGATCTGTAGGTCTAATTGATGGGAATACTGATACCTGTGCAATGGGTAATGCAGAGCCATTTGTTTGAATAATGTCATGACTCCTCATAGAACAATCTGATAAGAATGACTGAGTAATGGCCCTTTTCTCCCTCCTGTTGTACTCTATCTGTGTGAAGGTGCCCTGGGTCAAATATTTCACGTTTTTGGACCACTGAGTTGAGGTGTCATTCAGAATTACCTCCCTTTCAAGCTTTATTTCTTCTAGTGGGAGTCTGAATTGTTTCAAATCCCGCTTATCACGCTGAGGTATAGCCTTCTGCTGACTTGGAATAGGAGACATCTTTGTGGTGCTTGGATATTTATCTAGCATTTGCTTTGTTTGATTTCCCAAGTCTTCCAAGTTTGCTTCCTCCCTTATTTTTGAGAAATGGGCCATGTGAACCCCTGCTCTTTTTGCTGAGCCATTTAATGACCTGGTGTCTTGAAGTACTGGAGTATATGTCTCATCTAAACCTTCTACCTTTTGCTTAGTGCTTAGTGAAAAAAGGTTCTTCAGAAATTTCTTAGTTCCAGTCACTGTATACACCTGAGGCAAAACTACATTCTCTTGGATTAATTTTTCTTTCCTTTCTATCTCTTCCTGAGACTTTTTTCCTTGATTGTGTGTATCATTTTCTTGGACATTAGCCAAGTTAGTAAGAAATACGTTCTTGCTATTTGGAAAAATCATCTCTTTAAGGCCTGTGCCCTTGCTAAATTCATCCTCTCCTACTACCACCTTATTCTTCTCTGACAAGAAATTCTGATCTTTCACAGATTTTTCTGATCCCGAAGATGTTAATTGCTTTGGATTGGGCCTTTGCCCAGAGCTTAGGGAGTTCTTGCCATGGGTCCTTTTCATCCAATTTGTTGAATCTGGCAGAGTCTTGAAGAATGATGTATCTGGATATTCTGCATCTAGTGGCACAGAGTCTTCTTTGTTTTGGTGGATCATTTCCATATTTTTTGATGAAGTAGTTTTATTTGACACATGATTTAGTCCCAAAGCTGTAGTATTTTTGTCCATAAACATTTCATCATCAATCAAGGAAGTTACTTCTTGAAACTCAGTATTACTTTCTAACATAATATCTTGCCAGACTGATGTACTATTCTCAATTAATAATGCTGGGTCATCAATGTGAGTCTTTGTATTAGTTGTTGAGTTAACTAGTGCCTTGTTTGTCTTTACCAAAGAGATATTAACTTGAAACAAAGCATCATCTTTGGTCAATGAAGCAGGTCCACGAACTCCTTCCTCTTTAAATAACCTATCACTCTCCACTGATAATACATTTTCTCCCAGTGAACTTTCTTGACTATTTGTTAAAACTGCTTCTAACGACTTGGAATCATTATCTTCTTTACTCAAGCCCAAAGGTACACCAGACCCAATAAAGTGAGATGAATTTTTGCCAAATACAATGGCACCTAATTGACTACTAAAATTAACTGGCATATTTGGGGGTCCTAAGGAACCTGTCTTTTCAGTACCTGCTGACAAATTGCCTGATGGAATTGTTGGTGGAGTCATTAGATTGTTCGATGAACTAGAAATTTTAAAATCAAGTTTCTTCAACTCTACTGTTATAGTTGTCCCCAAATTCTCATTCAATCTTAATGGCAGCTCTGGCTCAGGAGTAGATACTCTTTCCCCACTGTGATGGAGCTCTGGTGTGAGATGTGCCACTTCAGACGGGCCCTTGTTTCTTTCTATTGCTCTAGGTAAATGATCATTAGCTTTATTTCTGGCTTCTTGGAGATCAGATAAGGATAATCCATGTGGAGTAGGATTCTGTCCCAAGAGCATCAACAAATCACTAGAGGAGACACTTTGTTCTTTAAGCAGCTGCATTCTCTCTCCAGACTGAGGGTCAGTCTTCTCTATATCATTTTCTGGAGTTGTGGTGGCTTTGAATTGCATTTGCCTAGTGCTAGGGTGCCTTGAATTCTGGGAGAAGCTTCTGGGTTCAATGACATTGTTTTCATTCAGCAAGAGGGTTGGAATATCTTCATATGTGTCCTCATAATAATCACCAGTGTTCCTGTCACAACTATAAACCTTCAGTAAGGCTGTCATGCCTCTGTTCCGAAAGTCTGAGTTGTGGCACCCCAGAACCCACAGACCTGGAGATGAGGAAGAATAAGATTCTGGTTACTCATAACCCAGGTCCCAAGCAAGATCTCTGTTAGAGGTTCTCTTCTATTCCCAGATAAATGAAAAAATACTACTCAGTACCATTATATTGCAGGTCGTTAGGTTAAATGCCTGACACATGGAACAGTAGTCCAACAATGGTAGTAAAAGTGGTTTTGCATTGCTGCTGTTGTGGTATATCTGTTTGTGACCACAAGAAAGGGCTGTGATTTAAAATGAATATACATATATATATATGGAGAAAAATGGAGAAATGTAATTATACACAATAGTGGAGAGTCTTACTAGTCACACAGAACTCTTTGGTGACCAATTTGTAGGATAAGTAAGCATAAGGGAGCAGGACTTAGGTTTAGGATACAAATAACATAAAATCCCACCACAGTTCTAGCAATATTAATTTCTACTATGAACAGGATTATCTGAGTAAAAGGATTTCATGGTGGTAAAGTATATGCGTAAACATAAATGAAAACAAATACAGCTTTACTAAGCTACCGATCAGGTACCTGAACAGTCTCATCAAGTCACAATATTTGCAAGCAAAATCTTCACTGAATACAGCTCTTCCTCAAAGAGAAAGCTTTCCTCAAAGTATATTTCCACAGAGCCCTATGAGACAATGGGATGCCCATGGAAAAGGTTCCTGTGGTCAAACATTTTGGAATTAATGCACACTGCAATCTATGTGCAGCCAGATAATCACTCAAATGGGAAATGAGAATAAAGACATTTTCCAATATACAAGGATTCAGAACATCTACCTCTAATTCAGCCATTCTCAGGAAATGATTAGAGAATGTCTTCTACCAAAATAAAGGAGTATATTAAAAAATATGAAGACACGGGATACAAGAACCCAATTTCATGATATTTAAAGCATATTTTTGATGGTATAAAACCATGTTGGGTCAGAGTAGACCAGGACTGGAGCCGAAATGAGTAATTTAAATAAGGTTTTTCACTCTAAAAATTCCACTGTTATAACTTAGATAAATCTAATACTTCCTTTTCCTGAGGAAGACAGTAATTGGGTGAGAAAAGGGGAAATGAAACTCCATAAACAGGTCTAGAATGACATCCGTCATACTCTGAGAAGGGCCTGGGAACAGTGATCAAGAGGAGCTTTAGTTATATCTGTACTGGTTGAATTTTTGTAATGAGAACATCTTTTTCTATTACATGTGTGAATAAAAATAAAGTAAAACATTATAGTAATTAATTAATAAATTTCAATCCAAGAGCTTAAAGAAGAGTTGATTCTTTGATTAAAACTCAATAAAATAAATAACCAAATAAATATAAGAAATTCCACACATATAAAATTTGAAATAAGAAAGGAGATATAACCACAGATGCAAAGAAAATTAACTTATAATTCCCTTGGAGACACCTCAGCTGCCAATCTCCTACTCCAACTTCTGAAACAGGCATAAGACGCCTGGCCAAGTTTGAGATTTGGTCAGCACTACAAATATACGGACCTGCCTCCGACCTCAGTGATATAACTGGGGCTTTCAATGAACTAATTATTTAGGCTGATATTCAATCCTGGAGCTAGTTCCTATCAAAGTAACCTAGAGAGACAGAGCCCAGCTGATCACAAGTGGGTAGGAGCACACCTCAGGCTTCATTAGACAAGAGCTCTTTAATGATAGTGCAATATCCCTAGCATGTGCAATATTTCTAGCCTGGAATATTAACCAATCTTTTAAAATGATGATGTTCATCTATATTTATTGACATAGAAAAACATCAAATACATTATTAAGTGAGGGGAAAAAAAGAAGATTACAAAACATGATATAACCACCATTCTACTATCTGTTTCTGTGAGTTCTACATTTTCTTTTTCTTTTTTTCAAAAAGATTTCCCATAGTAGTGATTCCATACAATATTTGTCTTCGTCTGGCTTAGTTCACTTAGCATAATGCCCTCCAGGTTCATCCATATTGTCTTTTTTAATGGATGAATAATATTCCATCATATATATATATATATATGTATGTATATATATCACTTTTTTCTTTTTCAGAGAGTTTTTTTAATTTAAATTTTTTTTATTCAAAAATTTTCTTCTTTTTCATTGAGGTATGGTTGATGTACAATATTATATAAGTTTCAGGTGTACAACATAGTGATTCACAATATTTGGTTATGCTCCATTTATCATTATTACAAAATATTGGCTATATTCCCTGTGTCATAGTATATATCCTTGTAGCTTATTTATTTTATACATAGTAGTTTGTACCTCTTAATCCCCTTTCCCTATCGTGCCCCTCCCCCCTTCCCTCTCTCCACTGGTAACCACTAGTTTGTTCTCTATATCTGTGAGTCTGCTGCTTTTTTGTTATATTCACTAGTTTGTTGTATTTTTTAGATTCCATATATAAGTGATATCATACAGTATTTGTCTTTCTCTGTCTCACATATTTCACTTAGCATAATACCCTCCAAGTCCATCCATGTTGTTGCAAAGGGCAAAACTTCATTTTTCAATGACTGAGTAGTATTCCACTGTATATATATATATATATATATATATATATATATATATATATATATATATATACTACATCTTCTTTATCCATTCATCTGTTGATGGACACTCAGGTTGGCAATTGTAAATAATGCTGCTATGAACATTGGGGTACACATCTTTTTTTTCAATTAGAGTTTTCTGTTTTTTTTTTGGATATATACCCAGGAGTGGAATTGCTGGGTCATATAGTAGTTCTATTTTTAGTTTTTTGAGAAACCTCCATACTGTTTTCCATGGTGGCTGCACCAATTTGCATTCCCACCAATATTGTATTAGCCTTTCATTTTTCCACATCCTTGCCAACATTTGCTATTTGTTGTCTTTTTGATGATGGCCATTCTGACAAGTGTGAGGTGATATCTCATTGTGGTTTTGATTTGCATTTCTCTGATGATTAACGATGGTGAGCACCTTTTCATGTGCCTCTCAGCCATCTGTAAGTCTTCTTCGGAAAAATGTCTATTCAGGCTTTCTGACCATTTTTTAAATTGGGCTGTTTGTTTTTTTGATGTTGAGTTGTGTGAGCTGTTTACATATTTTGGATATTAACCCCTTGTTTGTCATATCATTTGCAAATATTTTCTCCCATTCAGTAAGTTGTCTTTTTTTTTTTAATATTTATTTATTTGGCTGCGTTGGGTCTTAGTTTCAGCATGCGGGATCTTTTGTTGTGGCAGGCAGGCTTCTCTCTAGTTGTGGTGCATGGGCTCTAGAGCGCGCATGGGCTTAGTTGCCCCATGGCATGTGGGATCTTAGTTCCCTGACCAGGGATCGAACCCGCATCCCCTGCATTGGAAGGCAGATTCTTAACCACTGGACCACCAGGGAAGTCCCAGTAGGTGGTCTTTTTGTGTTTTTTTTGTCGATGGTTTCCTTTGCTGTGCAAAAGCTTTAAGTTTAATTAGGTCCCATTTGTTTATTTTTGCTTTTATCTCCTTTAAGAGACAGATCCAAAAAAATATTGCTACTATTTATGTCATAGAGTGTCTCATCTATGTTTTTTTCTAGGAGTTTTATAGTATCTGGTCTCACATTTAGGTCTTTAATTTATTTTGAGTTTATTTTTGTATATGGTCTTAGAGAATTTCTAATATCATTCTCTTACATGTATCTGTCCAGTTTTCCCAGCTCTACTTATTGAAGAGACTGTCTTTTCTCCATTGTATATTCTTGCACCCTTCGTTGCAGATTGACCATAAGTGTGTGGGTTTATTTCTGGGCTCTCTATCGTGTTCCATTGATCTATATTTCTGTTTTTTTGTACCAGTACCATACTGTTTTGATTACTGTAGCTTTGTAGTACAGTCTGAAGTCAGGGCACATGATTCCTCTAGTTCTGTTTTTCCTTCTCAAGATTGTTTTGGCTATTCATTATCTTTTGTGTTTACATATAGATTTAAAAATTTTTGTTCTAGTTCTGTGAAAAATGCTATTGGTAATTTGATAGGAATTGCATTGGATCTGTAGATTGCCTTGGGTAGTACAGTCATTTTAACAATATTGATTCTTCTAATCCAAGAACATGGTATATCTTTCCA
The DNA here is from genome assembly GCF_028021215.1 of Eschrichtius robustus. Classification (NCBI taxonomy): domain Eukaryota; kingdom Metazoa; phylum Chordata; class Mammalia; order Artiodactyla; family Eschrichtiidae; genus Eschrichtius; species Eschrichtius robustus. Next base: position 135,774,951 of record NC_090845.1, read on the forward strand.
TCTGTTTGTGTCATCTTTGATTTCTTTCATCAGCATCTTACAGATTTCTGAGTACAGGTCTTTTGCCTCCTTAAGCAGGTTTATTCCTAGGTATTTTATTCTTTATTATGCGATTGTAAATGGGACTGTTTCCTTAATTTCTCTTTCTGATAGTTTAGTTTGTTGTTAGTGTATAGAAATGCAACAGATTTTCTGTATATTATTTTTGGACCCTACAACTTTACTGAATTAATTGATGAGCTCTAGTAGTTTTTTGGTGGTGTCTTTAGGATTTTCTATGTATAGTGTCATGTCATCTGCAAACAGTGACAGCAAATAGTGACAAAGAGTGACACCTGTTGGTGGGTGAAGCTGGTCCCAAGGCTAGAGCAGGCTCACTGGAGGGCAGGGCCAGAGCCCAGGGGATTCTGGGGCTGGTGTCTGCCCACTGGTGGGTGGAGCTGGGTCCCAGGGTCTCTGGCTGGAGGTCCCGGGTCTGGTGCCTGCACACTGGTTTGTGGGGCAGATCCCGTGCCCTCTGGTGGGCAGGGCCATGTCCAGGGGCAGCTGTGGGCTCAGGGGGTCTTAAGGCAGCCTGTCTGTTGGTGGGTGGGGCTGTGTCCATGCCCAGTTAGTTGCTTGGCACGAGGTGTCTCAGCACTTTTGCCTACAGGCTGTTGGGCCAGGGCGGGGATGGGTCCTGAGGCTTATAAGCTAGAGGGAGGATTTCACAATGGTGCTTACCAGCACCAGTGTCCTCCTGGTAGAATCAGCTCCCCAAATGGCTGCCACCAGTGTCTATGTCCCCAGGGTGAGCTGCAGTTGCCTCCTACCTCTCTGGGAGACTCTCCAGATCAGCAGGTACGTCTGACCCAGGCTCCTATTACTGCTTCTACCCTGGATCCTGGAGCATGTGAGAGTTGTGTGCGCCCTTTAAGAGTACAGTTTCTACTTCCCACAGCTCTCTGGGACTCTGGAGAGTAAGCCCTGCTGGTCTTCAAAGCCAAATGCTCTGGGGGCTCATTTTCCCAGTATATGACCCACAGGTTATGGAGCCCAACATGGGGTCAGACCCCTCTCTCCTTGGGGAGGACCTCTGCAATGGTAATTATCCTCCCGTTTGTGACTTGTCCACCCAGGGGTATGGGATTTCACTATATCATGATGATGCCCCTCCTACCCATCTTATTGTGGTTCCTTCTTTATATCTTTAGTTGTAGACAATCTTTTCTGGTAGGTTCCAGTCTTTTCCATTGATGGTTGTTCTGAAAATAGTTGTGATTTGGTGTGCCTGTGAGAGCAGGTGAGCTCAGGGTCTTTCTACTCTTCCATTCATTCATCAATGGACACTTAGGTTATTTCCATGTTTTGGCTATTGTGAATAATGTTGCAATAAACACGGGAGTGCAGATATCTCTTCAAGATCCTGATTTCATTTCCTTTGTATATATACCAGAAGTGGGATTGCTGGATCATATGGTAGTTCTATTTTTAATTTTTTGAGGAACCTCCATACTGTTCTCCATAATGGCTGCACCAATTTATATTCCCACTAACAGTGTACAAGGATTCCCTTTTCTTTCTTTCTTTTTTTAAAAAAATATTTATTTATGTATTTAGCTGTGCTGGGTCTTAGTTGCGGCACACGGGATCTTCATTGTGACATGCGGGATCTTTAGTTGCGACATGCGGGATCTTTAGTTGCGGCATGCAGGATCTTTAGTTGCAACATGTGGGATCTTAGTTGCGGCATGCAGGATCTAGTTCCCTGACCAGGGATTGAACCCAGGCCCCCTGCATTGAGAGCATGGAGTCTTAACCACTGGACCACCAGGGAAGTCCCAAGGACTCCCCTTTCTCCACATCTTTGCCAACACTTATTATCATGTGATTTTTTGATAATAGCCATTTTGACAGGTCTGAGCTGATATCTCACTGTGGTTTTGATTTGCATTTCCCTGATGATTAGTGATGTTGAGAACATTTTCATATACCTGTTGGTCACTTGTATGTCTTGTCTGGAAAAATTTAATGGTATTCCATAAATCCTGTAGGCTTTCTTTATTCTTTTTTTTTCTCCTCTTGACTGGATAATTTCAAAAGATTTATCTTTGAGTTTGAAGATTGTTTCTTCTGCTTAATCATGTATGTTGTTGAAGCTCTCTATTGCATTTTTCATTTCATTATATTCTTTAGCTCCAGGATTTCTGGGTTCCTTCCTTCCTTCCTTCCTTCCTTTCTTCCTTTCCTTCCTTCCTTCCTTTCTTTCTTCATTCCTCTCTCCCTCTTTCTCTCTTTCTCTCTTTCTTTCTTCTGCAGTTCAGCAGCTCCAGTTCCAGGGAGGGCACAACAGCATAGTCTCCATGCAGCTCTGTCAGTTGAGGTCAATGTCAGCGAAGACTGTGGAGGGTCCTTGGTGGTCAAGGCTGTGAGTGTCTGTGATGGCAGTAGTGGTGAGGGTTGTTGGCCTCCTAGATGGCAAAGGATGCTGGGGTCCTCTTGTTCTTCTTTTCACCCACAGACTGAGGTCTTAGCTGAGGGGATTCTTCTTGGTGCCGTGTCTGGCATGTCAGCACACAGGCCTTGATGGCAGTGCTGGGTTCTGGGACAGAGATGTACATGCATTGATGGTGGTGCCACTGTTTGGGGTGCAGGTGCTCAGAGTGACAGTGTAGTTCATGGTTCCTGAGCCTGGAGTATGAGCACATCTGCTGTAGCGGTGCCAGTTTCAAAGGCATAGGCATGCACAGATCGCCAATGAAGCGGGGGTCCACATTCTCCAAGGGCATGCCACATCAGCTCAGGTCCTGGTGGGTGGGATGCAGTGGTGTCTTGGTGCTTGGGGGGACAAGGTAGAGCAGCAACATGGGCCCCAGGGATGATGGGGTCCTCAGGCTCTGAGTTGCAAGCACACCAGCAACTCAAGCCCTGAAGATGGTGGGTGCTGGGGGAGGCCTAAGCCCTGAGGGGAGGATGCAGCTCCTCCTCTGGGGGGAGTGCAGTGGCTTGGACTCTGAGAAGGTCCATCAGCTGGCTTCAGTATCTGTGAAGACTATGGAGCTCCTCAGGTGGTGAAGGCTGGTAGTGTTCCTGGTAGTGACAAGAGGTGTTACAGTTCTCCTGTTGTCCTTTCCCCATGGGAAGAAATCCCTTAGAGGGGATCCCCTTTGGCACCAAGCTGCTTCAGACTGAGGGACAGAATGACACAAGTCAAACTTTTGATACACTCTTCTATTTGGCCATCCTCATTTTTGTGCTCCACAATGTTTCTGATACTTCTTTGTTCTGTTCTAGATTTGTCCAAGAGCTATTTTCATTGGTATGTACACAGTGCAAATATTATTCACAATTTCAGGAGAAATGAAGACTTTTTAGACAAGCAAAACCTGATAAAATTAATTAACCAGCAGACGTGCACTATAAGAAATGTTATGGAGATACACTATAAATGTAAGTGCATAGATAGGCTGAAAGTACCAGAATGGAAAAAAATATATACCACACAAACATTAAGCAAAATAAAGGTGATTGAGGCACATAAATTTCAGAAAAAGCAGATATTATGGCAACAAGTACTACTTCAGAAAAAGAAGGACATTTCGCAATGATAACATGGTTAATTTAACAAGAGTACATAACAATCTTAAATTTGTAAGCACCTGATTTTATTTTGCCTCATTTATTTTGAAACAACAAACCCAACAATTATAGGTAGAGCTCTTAACATAGTTCTCTCAGTAACTGTAAGAAGCAGACAAAATATCAGTAAACTTATAAGGATTTTAACAAAATGATAAAGCAACTTGACATACATGGAACAGTCCACCTAACAACTGCAGAAGACACATTCATCTTAAGTTCCAACAGGCCATTAGCCAAAGTAAACCATATGCTGGGCATAAAGCAAGTCTCACCACATTTCAAAGAACTGAAATCATGTAGAGGATGTTATATGACCACAGTGAAGTAAAAATATGAAATGAGCAACAGAAAACTAGAAAATACCCATATGTTTAGGAATTTAGTAAACCAGTTTTAATAGTTATGAATAAAAGAAGAAGTCACAATGGATATTAGAAAATATTTCTAGGGCTTCCCTGGTGGTGCAGTGGTTGAGAATCTGCCTGCCAATGCAGGGGACACGGGTTTGAGCCCTGGTCCGGGAAGATCCCACATGCCGCGGAGCAACTAGGCCCGTGAGCCACAACTACTGAGCGTGTACATCTGGAGCCTGTGCTCTGCAACAAGAGAGGCCGCGACAGTGAGAGGCCCACGCCCCGCGATGAAGAGTGGCCCCCGCTTGCCGCAAGTAGAGAAAGCCCTCGCACAGAAATGAAGACCCAACACAGCCAATAAATAAATAAATAAATAAATAAATAAATAAATAAAGGCATTCCTTTAAAAAAAAAGAAAATATTTCTAATATTTTAATATAATTGATAATAAAAATGACTCATCAAAACTTCTGATATGTGGGTTTTTTCCCTGCTCTTACCAGTTTTATTCAAAATTAAGGCACAGAAAAAAAGAAATAAAAGGCATAAGTGTTGGAAAGGAAAAACTGAAACTGTCAATATTTGTAACAATTTGATTGTGTACAAGAAAATCTTATGGGAACCTATAAAATAATTGCCAGATCTTACAGTGAATTTAGCAAGGTTGCAAGATACAAGGTCAATATACAAAAATTAACTGTATATCTTTCGTGTATATGTTCCAGCAAAACGTTATTTACAGAAACAGGTGACCAACCTGCTCACTATAGTTTCTTTCTATATTGAGATACAATTGATAGATACCACTGTGTAAGTTTAACCTTTACAGTGTATTGATTTGATACATTTATATATTGCAATATGGATTACCATCATAGTGGTAGCTATGTGCCTTTATCACATCACATAATTATCATTTTTTTGTGGTGATATGCGGTTAAAGCAGGGTGTAAAGTGAGCTGCAAGAATAATGTACTGACAGGGAATTCCCTGGTGGCGCAGTGGTTAAGAATCCACCTGCCAATGCCAGGGACACGGGTTCGAGCCCTGGTCCAGGAAGATCCCACGTGCCGTGGAGCAACTAAGCCCATGCGCCACAACTACTGAAGCCCACGCACCTGGAGCCCGTGCTCTGCAACAAGAGAAGCCACCGCAATGAGAAGCCCGCGCACCGCAACAAAGAGTAGCCCCCGCTCGCCGCAACTAGAGGAAGCCCACACGCAGCAACAAAAGACCCAATGCAGCCGAAAATAAATAAATTTTTAAAAATAAATAAATAAAATTAAAAAAAAAGAATGATGCACTGACACATATCACAACGTGGATGACTCTGGCTGAGTGAAGCTGAGTGAAAATTATGCCAAGTGAAATAAATCAGACACAAAAGGACAAATAAAAGGGATCAGACTTTTCCCTCAAGACACATAAAGCAGAGTTTTAATTTGTCTTTAGAATTTAAGTGATCACCAAAGTAGTTTAAAAGCTTCTCAAAATATTGATATTTTAAATATCTTTCTCTGCCTACACACAGACACACACACACACACTTTCTTTCTTTCTTTGGTTTAGACAATTACAACCATATTATGCATACTGTTTTATAATATTTTTGCAGGTATTTAATTCATTCATTCATCGAAAAAATGTTTATTAAGCGTCTACTATAGGCCAGGCACTGTAAACATTCGGGATTCAGTGATGAGCAAGATAACAAGGTCCCTGTCCTTAGAGACCTTAACAACTTAGCTGGAAAACAGATAACAAAGACATAAACACGAATAAACAAGATACTTTCAGAGGTGTTACTGGAGTTTTGTCAGGTTCTTCACTCACTTCTTACAAAACTGCATTTCTTTTTTTTTTTTTTTTTAAATAAATTTATTTATTTACTTATTTTTGGATGTGTTGGGTCTTAGTTTCTGTGCAAGGGCTTTCTCCAGTTGCGGCGAGCGGGGGCCACTCTTCATCGCGATGCGTGGGCCTCTCACCGTCGCGGCCTCTCCCGTTGCGGAGCACAGGCTCCAGATGCGCAGGCTCAGCAGCTGTGGCTCACGGGCCCAGCCGCTCCACGGCATGTGGGATCTTCCCGGACCGGGGCACGAACCCGTGTCGCCTGCATTGGCAGGCGGATTTCTAACCACTGCGCCACCAGGGAAGCCCAAAACTGCATTTCTTGAAGTAAGATAAGTTTCTGGGTATGAAGGTGAATCTATATTTTTATATGATGAGATTGGTTTTTATTCCCAAGAAATTTCCCTATGAGAATTTATCTCCAGAAAAGCCATAAGTGTAAGAGAATAACTACAATCTGTAGGTAGTTTTATGTACTTCCCTCTGCAGATGATGGGGGTGGGAGGGACAAGGAGCACTTGTTACTAAGCTGCAACAATCTGTGTTAGATTTAGGCCAGGTCTGTGTTCCTCCTGATCACTGGGCTGGTGCTCTCAAAAGCCTTGCAGTAGTTATGGAGGGAGAGAGAGGACAAGAAGCTGACAGCCACATTCGTCCAGAAGGCTTCACAGTGGTTTGATGTTATGTGTGCAAAAGGAAATTATGATGTACTTCCCAGCAATACCAATGTTCACAACACACATAGAAACATGTTTAGTCCCTGTGTGTTACCTGCATGTATAAATGTATATTCACCATTACAGTTTAGTAAACACACTTAAAATTTTGGCCGATGGCAAGTAAAAGCACTTTTTACAACAAAGACTTTTAACTTAAATACTTGATGTGGTGTTGTCTTTAAAATGCCTTGTAATTACCAAAATCACTTGAACCATTTAGTATCTACCCAAATGTAAGCTAGTGGGCAAAAGAACATGTGAATGGCTAGTGAAGCAAACACCACTGTTAGTAAAAGAATAATATAAATAACTAACCTGGGTTTTCCATTGACATGAAGACAGTTTCTCCTGAGAAGGGGAATAGGGTAAGTGTGTCTTCATAGACCATTTTGTGTTTGAAGGTATATCCAGAGAAGAAGACAGACAGGAAGTCAGTCTGTGCTCCAATACTTAGAATGTACCAGTATGCCACCTCATGCAAACAAACCGACAGCTGCAAGCTATCAAAAACATAGCCATTGATGCCTGTAAAAAGAATGGAGAATAAAAGATTTTAGCAGTATCTGCATTTATTATTTTGGATTGTGATGATCTGATTAGAAATGATTATATGTTATGCCCGTTACCTTATTCCCAAGAAGAGATAACATTATACCTTTCAAAAAAGTAAATTGTTAATACCTGATCAGCTAAGTTCCAATCTCAAAGTGAGGAGAGTCATAGACCATCACAGTAATGATGGATTTAGATGCTATATGGTGGGTGGCAGTTTGATGAGGAGCAGGACATTTGCATGGTTTCAAAGTATCTCCCTATACACTGCTTATTAGTTGCAAGGAGGAAAATAATAACTACACAGAGGAAAAAAACAGAAAAAAACTCTTGATCTAGTGATCAAAATTAGTATCTGCTAGTGTTCCAAATTCAAGGAAACAGATTTCAAAGAAGCAGGACAACTAGATCCATGACTAGACCCTGAAACGGAGAGAGGAAATGCTACAAAAGACAGCACTGATTGATACAACTGGAATATTGGCTACCCATTAGGTAAGTTTATTGTATAAATGTATTAGATAATGCATTCTATCAATGTTAAATTTTCTGGATTTCATAACTCCACTTTGATTATATAAGCAAATATCTTTATTCATAGGAAATACACAATGAAGTATTAAGAGATAAAGGGGCATGATATCTACAACCTATTCTCAAGTTGAAAATAAGTAATTAAAAAGTATATATAGAGAGGGAAGACAGCAGAAGCAAGAAAAACTACAATCCTGCAGCCTGTGGAAGAAAAACCACATTCACAGAAAGATAGACAAGATGAAAAGGCAGAGGGCTATACACCAGATGAAGGAACAAGATAAAACCCCAGAAAAACAACTAAATGAAGTGGAGATAGGCAACCTTCCAGAAAAAGAATTCAGAATAATGATAGTGAAGATGATCCAGGACCTCGGAAAAAGAATGGAGGCAAAGATCGAGAAGATGCAAGAAATGTTTAACAAAGACCTAGAAGAATTAAAGAACAAACAAACAGAGATGAACAATACAATAACTGAAATGAAAACTACACTAGAAGGAATCAATAGCAGAATAACTGAGGCAGAAGAACGGATAAGTGACCTGGAAGACAGAATGGTGGAATTCACTGCTGGGGAACAGACTAAAGAAAAAAGAATGAAAAGAAATGAAGACAGCCTAAGAGACCTCTGGGACAACATTAAACGCAACAACATTTGCATTATAGGGGTCCCAGAAGGAGAAGAAAGAGAGAAAGGACCGGAGAAAATATTTGAAGAGATTATAGTCGAAAACTTCCCTAACATGGGAAAGGAAATAGCCACCCAAGTCCAGGAAGTGCAGAGAGTCCCATACAGGATGAACCCAAGGAGAAACACGCTGAGACACATAGTAACCAAATTGGCAAAAATTAAAGACAAAGAAAAATTATTGAAAGCAGCAAGGGAAAAACGACAAATAACATACAAGGGAACTCCCATAAGGTTAACAGCTGATTTCTCAGCAGAAACTCTACAAGCCAGAAGGGAGTGGCATGATATACTTAAAGTGATGAAAGGGAAGAACCTACAACCAAGATTACTCTACCCGACAAGGATCTCATTTAGATTTGATGGAGAAATCAAAAGCTTTACAGACAAGCAAAAGCTAAGAGAATTCAGCACCACCAAACCAGCTCTACAACAAATGCTAAAGGAACTTCTCTAAGTGGGAAACACAAGAGAAGAAAAGGACCTACAAAAACAAACCCAAAACAATTAAATGGTCATAGGAATATACATATCGATAATTACCTTAAACGTGAATGGATTAAATGCTCCAACCGAAAGACACAGGCTTGCTGAATGGATACAAAAACAAGACCCATATATATGCTGTCTACAAGAGACCCACTTCAGACCTAGGGACACATACAGACTGAAAGTGAGGGGATGGAAAAAGATATTCCATGCAAATGGAAAGCAAAAGAAAGCTGGAGTAGCTACACTCATATCAGATAAAATAGACTTTAAAATAAAGAATGTTACAAGAGACAAGGAAGGACACTACATAATGATCAAGGGATCAATCCAAGAAGAAGATATAACAATTATAAATATATATGCGCCCAACATAGGAGCACCTCAATACATAAGGCAACTGCTAACAGCTATAAAAGAGGAAATCGACAGTAACACAATAATAGTGGGGGACTTTAACACCTCACTTACACCAATGGACAGATCATCCAAAATGAAAATAAATAAGGAAACAGAAGCTTTAAATGACACAATAGACCAGATAGATTTAATTGATATTTATAGGACATTCCATCCAAAAACAGCAGATTACACTTTCTTCTCAAGTGTGCACAGAACATTCTCCAGGATAGATCACACCTTGGGTCACAAATCAAGCTTCAGTAAATTTAAGAAAATTGAAATCATATCAAGCATCTTTTCTGACCACAACGCTATGAGATTAGAAATGAATTACAGGGAAAAAAACGTGAAAAGCACAAACACATGGAGGCTAAACAATACGTTACTAAATAACCAAGAGATCACTGAAGAAATCAAAGAGGAAATCAAAAAATACCTAGAGACAAATGACAATGAAAAATCGACGATCCAAAACCTATGGGATGCAGCAAAAGCAGTTCTAAGAGGGAAGTTTATAGCTATACAAGCCTACCTAAAGAAACAAGAAAAATCTCCAGTAAACAATCTAACCTTACACCTAAAGGAACTAGAGAAAGAAGAACAAACAAAACCCAAAGTTAGCAGAAGGAAAGAAATCATAAAGATCAGAGCGGAAATAAATGAAATAGAAACAAAGAAAACAATAGCAAAGATCAATAAAACTAAAAGCTGGTTCTTTGAGAAGATAAACAAAATTGATAAGCCATTAGCCAAACTCATCAAGAAAAAGACGGAGAGGACTCAAATCAATAAAATTAGAAATGAAAAAGGAGAAGTTACAACAGACACCGCAGAAATACAAAGCATCCTAAGAGACTACTACAAGCAACTCTATGCCAATAAAATGGACAACCTGGAAGAAATGGACAAATTCTTAGAAAGGTATAACCTTCCAAGACTGAACCAGGAAGAAACAGAAAATATGAACAGACCAATCACAAGTAATGAAACTGAAACTGTGATTAAAAATCTTCCAACAAACAAAGTCCAGGACCAGATGGCTTCACAGGTGAATTCTATCAAACATTTAGAGAAGAGCTAACACCCATCCTTCTCAAGCTCTTCCAAAAAACTGCAGAAGGAACACTCCCAAACTCATTCTATGAGGCCACCATCACCCTGATACCAAAACCAGACAAAGATACTACAAAAAAAGAAAATTACAGACCAATATCACTGATGAATATAGATGCAAAAATCCTCAACAAAATACTAGCAAACAGAATCCAACAACACATTAAAAGGATCATACACCACGATCAAGTGGGATTTATCCCAGGGATGCAAGGATTCTTCAATATATGCAAATCAATCAATGTGATACACCATATTAACAAATTGAAGAATAAAAACCATATGATCATCTCAATAGATGCAGAAAAAGCTTTTGACAATATTCAACACCCATTTATGATAAAAACTCTCCAGAAAGTGGGCATACAGGGAACCTACCTCAACATAATAAAGGCCATATACAACAAACCCACAGCAAACATCATTCTCAATGGTGAAAAACTGAAAGCATTTCCTCTAAGATCAGGAACGAGACAAGGATGTCCACACTCACCACTATTATTCAACATAGTTTTGGAAGTCCTAGCCACGGCAATCAGAGAAGAAAAAGAAATAAAAGGAATACAAATTGGAAAAGAAGAAGTAAAACTGTCACTGTTTGCAGATGACATGATACTATACATAGAGAATCCTAAAAATGCCACCAGAAAACTACTAGAGCTAATCAATGAATTTGGTAAAGTTGCAGGATACAAAATTAATGCACAGACATCTCTTGCATTCCTATACACTAATGATGAAAAATCTGAAAGAGAAATTATGGAAACACTCCCGTTTACCATTGCAACAAAAAGAATAAAATACCTAGGAATAAACCTACCTAGGGAGACAAAAGACCTGTATGCAGAAAACTATAAGACACTGATGAAAGAAAGTAAAGATGATACCAACAGATGGAGAGATATACCATGTTCTTGGATTGGAAGAATCAATATTGTGAAAATGACTATACTACCCAAAGCAATCTACAGATTCAATGCAATCCCTATCAAATTACCAATGGCATTTTTTACAGAACTAGAACAAAGCATCTTAAAATCTGTATGGAGACACAAAAGACCCCGAATAGCCAAAGCAGTCTTGAGGGAAAAAAACGGAGCTGGAGGAATCAGACTCCCTGACTTCAGACTATACTACAAAGCTACAGTAATCAAGACAATATGGTACTGGCACAAAAGCAGAAACACAGATCAATGGAACAAGATAGAAAGCCCAGAGATAAACCCATGCACCTATGGTCAACTAATCTATGACAAAGGAGGCAAAGGTATACAATGGAGAAAAGACAGTCTCTTCAATAAGTGGTGCTGGGAAAACTGGACAGCTACATGTAAAAGAATGAAATTAGAACACTCGCTAACACCATACAGAAAAATAAACTCAGAATGGATTCAAGACCTAAATGTAAGACCGGACACTATAAAACTCTTAGAGGAAAACATAGGAAGAACACTCTTTGACATAAATCACAGCAAGATCTTTTTTGATCCACCTCCTAGAGTAATGGAAATAAAAACAAACATAAACAAATGGGACCTAATGAAACTTCAAAGCTTTTGCACAGCAAAGGAAACCATAAACAAGACGAAAAGACAACCCTCAGAATGGGAGAAAATATTTGCAAATGAATCAACAGACAAAGGATTAATCTCCAAAATATAAAAACAGCTCATGCAGCTCAATATTAAAGAAACAAACAACCCAATCCAAAAATGGGCAGAAGACCTAAATAGACATTTCTCCAAAGAAGACATACAGATGGCCAAGAAGCACATGAAAAGATGCTCAACATCACTAATTATTAGAGAAATGCAAATCAAAACTACAATGAGGTATCACCTCACACCAGTTAGAATGGGCATCATCAGAAAATCTACAAACAACAAATGCTGGAGAGGGTGTGGAGAAAAGGGAACCCTCTTGCACTGTTGGTGGGAATGTAAATTGATACAACCGCTATGGAGAACAATATGGAGGTCCCTTAAAAAACTAAAAATAGAATTACCATATGATCCAGCAATCCCACTACTGGGCATATACCCAGAGAAAACCATAATTCAAAAAGACACATGCACCCCAATGTTCATTGCAGCACTACTTACAATAGCCAGGTTATGGAGGCAACCTAAATGCCCATCGACAGACGAATGGATAAAGAAGTAGTGGTACATATATACAATGGAATATTACTCAGCCATAAAAAGGAACGAAATTGAGTCATTTGTTGAGATGTGGACGGATCTAGAGACTGTCATACAGAGTGAAGTAAGTCAGAAAGAGAAAAACAAATATCATATATTAACACATGTATGTTGCACCTAGAAAAATGGTACAGATGAACTGGTTTGCAGGGCAGAAGTTGAGACACAGATGTAGAGAACAAACGTATGGACACCAAGGGGGGAAAACCGCGGTGGGGTGGGGATGGTGGTGTGCTGAATTGGGTGATTGGGATTGACATGTATACACTGATGTGTATAAAATTGATGACTGATTAAAAAAAAAAAAAGAAAGCAGAATGGTGGTTACCAGAGCCTGGGGGGAAGGGGAATAGGGAGTTACTGTTTAACAGATATACACTTTCAGTTTGAGAAGATGAAAAAGTTCTGCAGAGGGATGGTTGCACAACAATGCGAATATATTTAATGCCACTGAATTGAACTGAACACTTAAAAATGGTTAAGATGGTAAATTTTATGTTATGTATATTTTATCCCAATAAAACAAACTAAGTGAAAATGAAAAAAAAAGTATATATAGAAGAAAGAGAGAATGATAAAGCAAAAATAGCAAAATCTTAAAAATGAGTGAATCTGGATAAAGGGTATTTGGGATTTTACTATTCTTGCAGCATTTCTGAAAGTTTGAAATTATTTCTAAATAAAAAGTAAGTAAAAGTAACACAGATTTCAATTTATAAACAGAATTGTTTCTGAAAGCCTCTTCCATACATCTATCTGTCCATCCCTTCAATAAACATTTGTTTACTCTGCAAGGTAGAGGCCCACAAATCCACTAAGCAATGCTCAGACACTAGCTTAGTGCAACTAATTGAGAATCAAAGTTTCTTGCCCTACAAAGTGTTAAAAGATATTTTAAAGCTATCGTAATTAAAAGCATGGTCTTAATGCAGGTATAGATGATTATGTCAAACAGAATATAGAGTCCAGAAACTGACACAGATATAAATGGAAATTTAACATATGACAAAGGGAGCATCCCAAAACAGTAGCAGAAAGAATGAACTATTTGGTAAATGCTGATGGAAAATATGACTATTCATATGGAACCACAAAAGACCCTGAATAGCCAAAGCAATCCTAAGAAAGAATAAAGCTGGAGGCCTCACACTTCCTGATTTCAAACTATACTATAAAGATATAGTGATTAAAATAGTATGGCACTTGCATAAAAATAGACACATACATCAATGGAAAAGAATCGAGAGCCCAGAAGAAAACTCTCACATATATGGCCAACTGATAAATGACAAGAGAGCCAAGAATACTCAATGGGGAAAGGATAGTCTCTTCAATAAATGGTCCTGGGAAAACTGAATAGCCACATGCTGAAGAATGAATTTGGACCTTTACATTACATGATACACAAAAATTAACTTGAAATGGATTAAAGACAAGCATAAGACCTGAAATTGTAAAACTCCTAGAAAACACAGGGAAACTTGTCTTTGCAATGATTTTTTGGATATGACACCTAAGGCACAAGCAACAAAAGTAAAAATTAATAAGTGGGACTACATCAAACTAAAAATCTTCTGCACAGCAAAAGAAACGATCAACAGAATGAAAAGGTAACCACCTATGGAATGGGAGAAAATATTTGCAAATCATGTATCTGATAAGGGATTAATGTCCAAAATACATAAAGAACTCATACAACTTAATAACAAAACAAACAAACAAACAAAAACAATTTGATTTTAAAAATGGGCAGGGGAACTGAATAGACATTTTCCCAAAGAAGACATACAAATGGTCAACTGGTACATGAAAAGATGCTCAACATCACTAATCATCAGGGAAATGTGATCCTCAGTGAAATAAGTCAGAGAAAGAGAAATACTGTATGATTCCACTTATATGTGGAACCTAAAAAATATGAACTCATAGAAACAGAGAGTAGAATTGTGGTTACGAGGGGCTGGGGTGTGTGTGTGGGAAATGGATAGACGTTGGTCAAAGGGTACAAACTTCCAGCTATGTAAGAGGAATAAGTTCTGGGGATCAGCATGGTGATTTTGTTAATAATACTGTATTATATACTTGAAACTTGCTAAGAGAGTAGATATGAAATGTTCTCACCACAAAAAAGAAATGGTAATTATGTGATCTGGTGGAGGTGTTAGCTAACACTATGGTGTTATACACCTTAAACTTATACAATTTTATATTAATAATGCTGGAAACAAAACAAACAACAACAGTCTGTGTATAAAGGGTAAAATTTCAAAGGTATTCCCCCCACAATGGGAAAAGACGTGTGCATAACTCCCAAAATAGTAAAGAAAAATCGGAATTTAAAAACACTTAATTGATCAAAAAATAAAGGAGAAAATACTAAAAATTTAGAAAAAAAGGAAACACAAATTAGTATAAATAAATCCCATGTAGATAGGATAAACTCCCCATTTAAGAGGGAGATGGTCTAGGACTTCCCTGGTGGTCCAGTGGTTAAGACTCCGCGCTTTCACTGCAGTGGGCACAGGTTCAATCCCTGTTCAGGGGAACTAAGATCCTGCATGCCAGGTGGCGCAGGCAAAAGAAAGAGAGAGAGAGAGAGAGAGAGAGAGAGAGAGAGAGAGATGGTCTAATGGGATCTCGTCCTTAGCACAGATTCTCCCAGGGTCTCCGCACAGATTTGCTCTGGCCTGGGGCTCTGGGCATTGGCTCCTCCTGATTGGCAGAGTCATCCTTGGGGGGTTTCTCCTCTATTCATATGGCTTTCCTTCCTGGGGCTGCCTGGCAGAGAGTCCCTGGCTCAAGGCTCAGGGATTTGGAGCTGGCTCCAGGTTCTCTGATTATTTCCAAGTTTTAGCAATTATGGATAGAGCTGCTGTATACATTCATGGACAGGTTTTTGTGTGAACCTAAGTTTTTATTTCTCTAGGGTAAATACCCAGGAGTGGGATTGTTGGATCATATGGTAGTTCTATGTTTAATTTTTGAGGAACCTCCATACTGTTTTCCATAGTGGCTGTGCCAACTTACATAGCCACCAACAATATACAAGGGTTCCCATTCTGCACATCCTTGCCAACACTTGTTATCTTTTGTGATTTTGATAATAGGCATTCTAACAGGTGTGAGGTGATACTTCATTGTGGTTTTGATTTGCATTTGCCAAACTGTCTTCCAGAGTGACTATACCATTGTACATGCCCACCAGCAACGCATGAGGGTTCCTGTTGCTCTGCACTCTTGTCAGTATATTTAATATTGTCCGTTTTGTTTTATTTTAGCTGTTAAAATAGACACGTAGTGGTATCTCACTATGGTTTTAATATGCATTTCCTTAATGGCCAATGATGTATTTTTTCATATGCTTATGTGCCTTCCATATATCTTCTCTGGTAATGTGTCTGTTCAAATCTTTTGCACATTTTTAGGGATCTGTTTGTTTTCTTACTGCTGAGACTGAGAGTTTACATATGGATATGTGATTTGCAAATATTTTCTACCAATCTGTGGCTTGTCTTTTCATTCTCTTTAACAATATCCTGTGTAGAGCAAAAGTTTTTCATTTGATGAAATCCAATTTATCAAGTTTTTCCTTCTATTAATTTTGATTTTGGTGTCATTTATCAGAACCGTTTGCCTAACTCCAGGTCATGAAAATTTCCTTCTATGGTTTCTTTGAAACTTTTTGTCGTTTTACATTATACATTTATATTTTTAAATATAAATTTATTTATTTATTTATTTTTGGCTGCGTTGGGTCTTTGTTGCTGTGCACAGGCTTTCTCTAGTTGTGGCGAGCGGGGGCTACTCTTCGTTGCGGTGCATGGGCTTCTCATTGCGGTGGCTTCTCTTGTTGCAGAGCATGGGCTCAAGGTGCATGGGTTTCAGTAGTTGTGGCACGTGGGCTCAGTAGTTGTGGCTCACGGGCTCTAGAGCACAGACTCAGTAGTTGTAGCGCACGGGCTTAGCTGCTCTACAGCATGTGGGATCTTCCCGGACTGGGGCTCGAACCCGTGTCCCCTGCGTTGGCAGGCAGATTCTTAACCACTGCACCACCAGGGAAGCCCTTACATTATATATTTAGATCTATGATCCATTTTAAGTTGATCTTTAAGTGTGAGATTTAGGTTGAGGTTCATCTTTTTGTATATGGGTGACTAATTGTTCCAACACTATTTGTTGAAAAGACTATTCTTTCTCCATTGAATTGCATTTCCATCTTCATCAAAAATCAATTAGTCATATATGTGTGGGTCTATTTCTGCACTATATATTCTATGTCATTCATCTTTGTCAATACAATGCTATCTTGGTTACTGTAGCTTTATAGTAAGTCTTAAAATCAGGTAATATGAGTCCTCCAACTCAATTTTTCTTTTTCAAAATTATTTTGGCTATTCTAATGCCTTTGGCTTTCCATATAAATTTTATAATATACTTTTCCCTACCAACAAAAAATATCCTCCTGGGATTTTAATAGGAATTGCATTGAATCTATAGATCAGTTTGGGAATAGCTGACATCTTCACTCTACTGAGTCTTCCAATCCATGAATGTTGCGTGTCTCTCCACTTATTTAGGTCTTTTAAAATTCCTTTCATCAGTGTTTTGTAATTTTCAGTGTACAGATCCTGCATGTTTTGTTAGATTTAGGCCTAAGTATTTCATTTTTTGAGCTATTATAAATGGTATTATTTTTGTAATTTAAGTTTCCAATAGTTGGCTATTGCTACATAGAGATATGACTGACTTTGGTATGTCAACTTTGTATTCTGCAATCAGACTAAACTCACTTATTAGTTCTAGGAGCTTTTTTGTGGTGATCTTGAGATTTTCTATGTAGATAATCATGTCATATTCAGTTTTATTTCTTTACTTCCAATCTGCATGCTTTTAAATCTTTCTAGTTTCCTTCCCCAATTTACCTGCTGCCAACTGCTTTTCAGGGTTCTCAGATAGCTGCTCCATGCATTTTGTACGGAACAATCCTTAACTATCATTCAGTAGGATAGCAGGGTGATTCCATCTTAAATAGAGCCAGAACTGCAAAAGGCATATATTTTTAATTTTAACGGTTTCAATCAGATTGGTTTCAAAAAGACTGTGCTAGTTATCCACTAGCATTGTATGCTAATACTCTTTTACTCACAAGCCCACTAGTAATAATTATAATTTTGCCAGTCTGACAGGTATAAATTGTTATCACAGTGGTATTCTATTTTATATTTCTCTGTAGTGAGATTGAAATTTTTTTTTTGACATATTACCATTCTTTTCTTTTTTTTTTTTTTAATTTTTTTTTTATTTATTTATATTTATTTTTGGCTGTGTTGGGTCTTCGTTTCTGTGCGAGGGCTTTCTGTAGTTGCGGCAAGCGGGGGCCACTCCTCATCGCGGTGCGCGGGTCTCTCACTGTCGCGGCCTCTCTTGTTGCGGAGCACAAGCTCCAGACGCGCAGGCTCAGTAGTTGTGGCTCACGGGCCTAGTTGCTCCGCGGCATGTGGGATCTTCCCAGACCAGGGCTTGAACCCGTGTCCCCTGCATTGGCAGGCAGATTCTCAACCACTGCGCCACCAGGGAAGCCCCGAGATTGAAATTTTTAATCAAATTTTTGACCATTCTGACTTGTGTGTGTATATAAACACATACACATACGTGCTCCCACCCAAATTCATATGTTGAAGGTTCTAACCCCTAGTACCTCAGAATGTGACTGCATTCAGAGATAGGGTCTTTAGACAGGTAATTCTGTAAAATGAGGTCATTAGGGTAGGCCCTAACCCTATATGATTCGTGTCCTTATAAGAGGAAATTTGTACACAGACATGTGCACACACAGAGGAAAGACCACTTATAATCCAAGGAGAGGGACCTCAGAAGAAACCAATCCTGTTGACACCTTGATCTCGGACTTCTGGCCTCTAGAATTGTGAGGAAATAAATCTCTACTGTTGAAGCCACCCAGTCTCTGGGACTTTGTTATGGCAAGCCTAGCAGACTAATACAACATATATGTGTTTATATATTATTATATAATCATAGAAAAATATGTTTTAACATGGGCTACCTGGACACAAAATGATTAGTGGAAAGGTATAATATGGAAGGAGGAGGGAAGATAAGAGGGAAGGGAAAGCCAAATAAATATCAAAAAGATCATGTTGTACACTTTAAATATATACAATTTTTATTTGTCAATTATACCTCAATAAAGCTGCAAAAAAAGATGTTGGGTTTTTTTAAATGTACAATGTCGTGATTAATTTGACTGTTAAATTGTTATAGCTGGCAACTTTTTTACATATGTAAAATTGCATTCCCTTTGTATTTCATGTGTAATTTACTGATTGAGCACATTTCATATTAAGGATGGCTTATGTATGTTTGGGTAAATGAAAACTGTGTGTCTGATTTATCCTTTAAAAATAAACTTCACTGAATATTTGATGCCTTCTAAAAGAAAATATATGCATTATATGATCATATTTATGCATTTATATAAAATTGCACATGTTCATATGTAATAATTTTTAAGGAAATATGACTCTTCTGTGGCATATAAATTAATGCATTAACTGCACATCAATTTGGTGTCCTCAGTTTCCCTTTATCCATTACCCACGGGACTCAAGTGCTGCTTTACTTACTGTGCATGATGTTGGAGACTTGGAACTCTGGATCCTGGGGCTGCACTCCATCTGCATTGGGGAGGAAGCGCTGAATATTCTCTGTGAGGTACCAGCTTTGATTCTCATCAAATACAGAAAACAGGATGACATTTCTCTTGTCTGACATCATCTATTAATTACATGCAATGAAAGGAAGAAAGAAATGCTACTAGTATTGTCAGGTAGAAATTAGCAGTCTATGATGGAAGTGATGGCATGCATATGATGTATCTACAATCCTCTGGCTCAATGCCATTTCTCCCTAGGGTCACTATTGTGGCATGTCCCAGGGCCTGGGAGCAGTGAGTATATGTTTAGAGCAAATGTGTCCTCAGGGCAAGAGGGTGACTGGACCCATTAAACTTAGTTTCTTCTGGACCCAAGACTATATGCTGGCTGATTGTTTTGGTAGAGTCTGTAGTCTCGTTCTCTCCATGTTCAGATTAGAGAATTTTCACTCTTTAAAGACCCAAGTGATTATTCAATGTCTTTCTTAAACAATTTAGTCAAATCAAGTAAGGTGAATGCCTTCCCTAAACTTTCATCTAGCAAATGCCCTTCCACAAGACTACCAGTCTATGAAAAATTAAAAATACAAAATAGAAGTAAAATAACAAAGCTAAGATGAACCATAAAATGTTTACTAACACTAACACTTTTCAGTTTTATGTTTACAAAGTTGAAAGTTTTGGGGGGAAGAGCTGTTTGTATATGAACCGAAGTCACAAGTTAGTCACTTGCTAATTGAATCCGCTAAGAGTTAATGTATAAACTTCACTAATATGTATAAAGTTCATTTTGTGTAAACTATTACTACAGAAATGAAAATGCTGAGGGGAGGAGATTGGAGAATATAGGTACATTTCAGTCCTCTTCCAAAAACTGATGGAAAACTATAAGTAGGAAAAATTAGGAAAGATACTTGGCCAAACTGATGCCTCTCTGGGTTTGTGTGCCACGTGTTTTACCTGCATTAAAGTTCATAAAATGTTTTCAGACTAGTAGGAATCCTATATATCATAAATAACCAAATGGACATGTAGTCAAGCCTCAGCAATATGGCAATGAGTTATTCTGCAGCCAAGCAATGAGTTTTTGTGAAGAATCAAGCTTTTTAAATTCAGAGTATTTAACTGAATTTTTTCTAAAATGGAAGAAGTGGTCCAAATTCTAACCATATTCTGAAATATTTTACATATTGCCTTGAATTTTGTTCAACAAATATTTACTGAACTCCTACTAAAATACCGCACACTATGCTAGATGCTGCACATGTGTTCCTTTTGAGGTGTCTTTGAATCACCCACAGTGAGACGTCCAGGGGAGACGTCTAAGCTACCGTATACATTTGTGGGTCATCTAAAAATAGGTGGTAACTGATCATGTAAAAATGGGCAAGATCACTTACAGAGAGAGGAATTTTAGACTGAGAATGAGTATTATAGAAATAATCTAGGGCCCAGGCTCTCCTATCCACCCAGCAGGCAAGTTTATTACACCAAAGTCAAATTCAATAAAAGCAGTGAGAAACCCAGATCATTTCTTTTTTTGCTCAACATTGCAGACTACTGTATTTTCTGCAGGCTATAGGTGGATGTCCACTGAGAGAATATATAGGAAATACTATCTGGAAGTTCATGTGCATCATCATTCCATTTTAGCTTCAGACCCAGCACTTGGAAAGAGATGAACTCACCTGGTTTCCTCTTTGATCTACAGATTCTTTGTAGCAGATGAGGAGAGGGCCAATGAGTCCTGAAGCTAGATCTCTCTCTAGATTAACGAAGCTTGAGTAATATCGGGTCAGGCACCGAGGATCTGATTTAGTCGGCCCATCTTCTACGGTCACTGTCCATTTATACTTGAATATCTCTCCTGGCACAATTGGCATATCTTTCAAATGCTTCACACCTACCCACACCCAAACCCCAAAATAGCTTGATTAGAAGTATAACAAGGCATATATTGGTAATCATGCCATTATTACAATGGCTCTACAAACTTATATGTACATATAAAGTTTCTCAATAAGTGAAAACTAAATTTGCACCTCTTATAAGTTTAAGATTCACACAACTTTTTACAATAAAAATAGGTTCAGGAGATTTCTGCTACCATGTTAGTTTGAGTTGAAATGAGCAGGTCTACCCACTAATAGAAATAATAGATAATAATATTTTTAAACATTTAAAATAGATAACTGAAAATGTATAAAGAAGAAAAAAAACTCAAGTGCCAAAAAAAAAAGACACAACAAAGCCAGAGTGGCCTGAATAGATGCTGAAAGACTGCACACTGAAGTTTTAACTCCCATGTGGTATCAAGACTTGTGGTATCTGGCCTCTGTGAGGAATGGAAGCAAGAATTAAAATCTGCCCTTGGGCTAAAGGGTCCTCAGGACAAGAACTGTCTGATTTTAGTAATTAAAACTCACTTTTGCGTATGTTTAATACCTAAAGATCCAGTCTATATCCATTCCCTAACCATAGGTCAGGGTTAACATAATAGGGAGTGAGGGTAGACGGGTATTAGAGGAAAGGGCAAATAGATTTTTGCTTAATAGGTCCTGCTGTGTGAGTACTCTCTCTCTGACAACACTATTTGGTCACCAATGCTTTCTGTGCGGCAGGTGCTGAGATGCTGGTCTTTTCTTAGGGTACATGTATGGTTTCCTTGGGGTAACCATCGGGACCTCAGCACCGTATACATGAGAGATGCTTACTTCAGTTATCCTTCTGCAGCCCTCCTCCCTCCCCAGCTCTTCTTACGTCTAGTGATATATGCAAGAGCCTATTATTTCTGGCATCCCTCACCCTGTCAGGCTGCCTTCTTAGGCAGGGTACCTTCAAAAGACAGCAAGCCAGCTACTCGCAACAGTATCTACTTTTTACAGAGAAAACTCATGCATCCTAGCCAGGTCAAACAGCAGAAGGGCAGACTGCTCCACTCTTACCCTCTCTTCTTATCTGCTAATTATGAGCAGTAAAGCCTTCAGAGTTCTCCACATAAAAAGCAAGTTACCAGGAATTGTATTTGCGTATGCCCCCAAATTTCAGGGTACACATTCAATATCTCCCCAGAATTGTTACATTGCCCTTCTCCCATAAAGGAATTGCAAATCAATTTAGCATTAGAATTTTCACCAGCAACAATGAGTATTAGAAAACAGTGGATTGAAAATTATTTATAACCAGCCTATCCGTGGGAGGCATGCAGTCTTAGCCGGAGGTAACTCCTGGTGGAGACAGTATGTCTCTCGCAAAAAGCAGCCACTCAAGGGCTTTGCCCCCTTGCCTTGGAATGCACTCTTTTTCCCAGGCCTGAGGAATGTAAAAGAGATTAGCAAAGCTATCTCAGGCCAGGAGACCTCAGGGAACTGAGAGTCCTGGTTGTTCCTTATGGCTGGGGGCTGTGTGTGAGCCTGGTTAAGGGAAGATAATATTCAAGGATAGTTGTTGTAAACTTGTTGACGTCTGTGGTAGTGACTGAACTGAGACGATAAGCAATTCCATGGGATTATTGTCTAATAATGAGTTCCTCTTCTGTCTATATAAGATTCAGTAGATTCTAAATAAAGCACCTTGCAACCATCAGTTGTCTTGGTCCTTCTGAACCCATACTCGCGGTGCTATTCAGTCCCTTACCCTTCTCCGTCGGGACCTGGAAGACCCTCTGTGGTGGCTGGACCATCGCACCTATCTATACATCATATCATACTGAAGGACTCAAAGTTTTCCCTCTATATACTAAATGTATTCAGAAGAAATACTTCCAGAAAAACAAAAGAAATCAAAACCCAGAAATGTACAAGATAGGAGCGGTAATGGCACTAGCCTACAAGTCCAAATAAAAAAAAATCCAAAGACGGCAGCTTTGTAGCAGGCCTAGAAAGCATATAATCCAAATTAGAATAGTAAGCTGGTGAACTACAAGAACATCTTTAGAAGAAAAAAGGATCAGATACCAATAAACAGCATGATTAAGAAGCTGGAAGACCTAAGGGATATGGTGAAAAGGCATACATTTCTTCTCCTGATAAAAGAAAAGGAAGTCGGGGCTTCCCTGGTGGCGCAGTGGTTAGGAGTCCACCCGCCAATGCGGGGACACAGGTTCGAGCACTGGTCCGGGAAGATCCCACATGCTGCGGAGCAGCTAAGCCCGTGCGCCGCAGCTGCTGGGCCTGCACTCTAGAGCCCGCGAGCCACAACTACTGAGTCCACGAGCCACAACTACTGAAGCCTGTGCACATAGAGCCCGTGCTCCGCAACAAGAGAAGCCACCGCAATGAGAAGCCCGCGCACCACAATGAGAAGTAGCCCCCGCTCGCCGCAACTAGAGGGGGCCCGCGTGCAGCAACAAAGACCCAATGCAGCCAAAAATAAATAAATTTATTTTTAAAAAAAACAAAACACTGCAACAAAATATTTTTTTAAAAAGTCTTTTTTCAGGAATACAAACACAAAAATTACAAGATCAGCATGGTCTTAATATAAAGCAAACTAAAATTTACCATGATTTTGAACTACTGGTAGAGAATAAAGAAGGATAATCCATTTGACCTTAACAGTAAAATCACTGGAACTGTAGACAAAAGAATAATCATAGCATATCACCTAGTTCTGCAGTAAACTCATATACTTATAATAAGAAACACATACTAAAATAATATAAATGCTAGTTTTTTGACTTTTAAAGTTTAGAATAAATATATAGAAAAAGCAAGGAGTTATTTGAAATTACAGTGCAAAATGTAAATGTTATCAACTTTAGTTTTATAAAAGTAAAGGTATAGCTGGCAGCAGTGGGGAA
This sequence comes from Eschrichtius robustus, assembly GCF_028021215.1. Lineage (NCBI taxonomy): Eukaryota > Metazoa > Chordata > Mammalia > Artiodactyla > Eschrichtiidae > Eschrichtius > Eschrichtius robustus. The sequence continues at coordinate 135,798,949 of NC_090845.1, forward strand.
ATGGAAGAATAGAGGAGAAGAAATGGCAAACTGTTGTTAGTACCTTAATGTATATAAAACGTAGGTATTTAGCATGTTTTTTAAATTCTAATGATAGCCAGTTAAGGAACTAAAAGCACTGATAAAAGTCTAAAACAACTGGAATGGGAAGAAGCACAATGCTAAATCCTCATTTAACACAAAATAAATATATAATGTCTAAAGCTGAAAAACAAAGGAGTAGCATATAAATGATTTTTTAGAGCTATAGAGATAACTACCAAAAATCTAAAACAGAAATGCTTAAAAATGGATGCCTCTAGGGAGTGGAACTTACAGCCTTTCAATATTTTAAGCATGTATTATTTTGATAAAATAAATATTCATCCCCAAGTAAAATTAAAGCAACAATGAAATACCACTCTTCACCCACCAGATTAGCAGGATTTTAAAAGGCTATTATCTTCTAGCTATCAAGGATGTGGGAAATTATATTTTCATACATGACTAGTAGAAGTGCAACTTATTACTTCATTTGGGGACAAAGGCCTGGCTATTAAAAACAAAAATACAAATATTGTGACTCACAGGAAGATCAGTGAACCCCAAGTAGGATAAATATGAAGAAAATCAGAGCCAGAGAAAAATGACATACAGGGGAAGAATGACTGAATAGAATTTAGCTATTATAAAGGCAAGAAGATAGTAAAACAATATTCTGAATGTGCTAAAAGGAAAAAGAAACCCTCTCAACCCAGAATTCTATGTCCAGCAAAATTATCCTTCAAAAGTGAAGGCAAAATAAAGACATATTTTCAAATAAAATAAAACTTAAGAGAATAAGGATGGTGGGGTGATAAATGCGCATGATTTTAGTTGTTATTGAGGCTGTGCCCTCATCTGTATCTACAGTTAAGGAAGACCTATAAAATTGAGGTAACACTTACCTTTTGGAAATCTCCCTGAGTGCAAAGGACTGACATCAGTGATTCCATGAGGGTAGATGTTATATGGTCGGCTTGCTTTATTCTTAAATATAATCTGAAAGTATAAATGAGATATAAGATCAGGTACAAGACAATTAGGATCAACAAGAAAAGTGTGGCCTACCTCCAGAAAACAAAAGCTGCCTTGTATCAACAGTATAGGGCTTTGAGCCTAGATAAAGCTCAAAATGTTTGTTCTTTTCATAAAATTGCTCAGACAGCTACTTAGGTTTCTCACTAAAGGTTCCTTTCCATTTATTTAAAATTATTTTAATCACTTCAGGAAGAATTCCTTGCACCTTCTGACATTAGTAATTGAAATTTGGATGTCTGCTGAGGACACTGCTTCCCCTCAGCCTTTCCCACCATTTGGGCCCTGAATTCCCCAATAGTGGAAGGGAAAACAGTGGTTCAAGTGATAAAATCTTCACTGGATGAGCAGGCATGACCAGGAGGACAGTTGATTACAGCATTAAGCAAGGGTGGCAGTTGGAATTGTCTGATTGCACGAGCTTTAAAAGAGAGGAAGGATAGAAGAGTGATAACATGGAAGCAGCATTAAGAACCCTGAACATATCAACTGGGCTCTATGTCTGAGGTTCTATGATATGAGGATAAAAAACCAACTTCTACTTGCAGCCTTTTTAAAAAAAATTTTATTTATTTAATTTATTTATTTTTGGCTGCGTTGGGTCTTTGTTGCTGTGTGCAGGCTTTCTCTAGGTGCGGCGAGTGGGGGCTACTCTTCGTCGTGGTGTGCGGGCTCCTCATTGCAGTGGCTTCTCTTGTTGCGGAGCACGGGCTCTAGGCGCGCAGGCTTCAGTAGTTGTGGCACCCGGGCTCAGCAGTTGTGGCTCACGGGCACCGCAGGCTCAGTGGTTGTGGCGCACGGGCTTAGTTTCTCCGCGGCATGTGGGATCTTCCTGGACCAGGGCTCGAACCTGTGTCCCCTGCATTGGCAGGTGGATTCTTAACCACTGCGCCACCAGGGAAGCCCTCTACTTGCAGTCTTGTCTTAAACCCACTCATTTGGTAAAACCCACTAACAGCCTATTCCTTGCCTGCACCTAAGCAGCAGTATGATGTAGGAGAAAAATCACACAGCTCTGCTTCTTTAAATTGTTGACCAAAAATCTCAAACAGACGCTCAAGCTACCTAGCTATCCTATTACGTTTTTCCTAGAAATTCACCTTCCCACTTAGTCAGCTAATATTTGCTTCCTGATCCTCACTCTCAGGTGCCTATTTTTTCCCTGAGAAGGGAGAAGCATTCAGAAAAGAAATTCCTCATCTTCCCACCATCAAATCTACCAACCTATATGCATATATGGCCATATTCTCTCCTGTTAAAATCAGCTCCTATCTAATCCAACATCTCCTCTTTTGTACTACTACATAATAAAGTTCCATTTAAAAAAGTTCCTTTTAGAAGAGAAGAGAGAACCCAGAATTAGACCCACACAAATATAGTCAACTGATATTTGACGAAGAAGCAAAGGCAATAAAATGGAGCAAAAATACTCTTTTCAACAAATGGTGCTGGGACAACTAGACATCCACATGCAGAAAGAAGAAGAGGAAGGAGAAGAAGAAGAAGGAGAAGGAGAAGGACAGGGAGAGGCAGTGGGAGAGGAAGGAGGAGGAGGAGGGAGAAGAATCTAGATGCAGACCTTACACCTTTCACAAAAATTAACGCAAAATGGATTATAGACCTACAAAATTGATTTGGAATTCTTCTGTATGTGAGATTTGCCTCTACTCTTCCATTTATTTATTTATTTATTCAATCATTTATTTATAGCAGTATATACTCATGGATATTTATTTTATACTTTAAGGTTTACTCCAATATTACTTTATTTTATTGCTCATATTCTTCCACCTTGGCCGTTAGAAGCTCCTGTATTTCTTTAACATTGTCCCATCCTTTTATTTTTTGAGCACTTTCTTACTTTCTGAAACCACAAGATTCTCCAGGCTCATCTTATGTTTTCCCTGGCCCAGCCCTAGAATCATCCATTCTCCAGATGGCCTTGGTTCCTTTCATCAGAGAATGGTATTAGAAACCAAGATCTGGGTGTGCTCATTGCTACTGGGATGTCATTGCTTCTAGATCCTCTCAGTGGACAGCACTAGGAAATATACTAACCTAAACATACACACACATATGTAATTATTTCTGTATGCATCCATCTATCTATATTAGGCAAACATGAACTCATAGTAATGTCTCCAAGTCTAATCCAGTATCACATGATTTATTCTAGCCTTTCCTTTTTGTTTATTTATAATTACCCTCTTCAACAATGACAAATATAGCTCCCACTATGTCATTCATTTACTTAATCTTCAAATAATAACAGTTTTGTTTATTCATTTCCAATCTTAAAACTCTTTTTCTCCTAAGAATACTGGCTAGGATTTCTAGTAAAATATTAAATACAGGTGGTGATACTTGTTAACTGTTTCTTGTCCTGATCTGATCTTAAACAGGATTTCTGAGTTTCACCACCAAGTATGATTGGTGCCTATAGATTTTTTTTTTTTTGGTGCCTATAGATTTTCTTCAGATCTTTATCAGGATAAGGATGTCCTTTGTGATCCCAATTTCCTATGACTTTTTATTATGGATGGATGTTGAATTTTGATAAATATTTGTATGAAACTATTGAGATTTTCAAATTATATTTTACCCTTTTATGTGTTAATATGGTGGATTACCATATTTGATTTTCTAATGTTAAATTCATCTAGTACTCCTCGGATAAATCAACCAGGTCATAATGTATTATCTTTTTAATATATTGCTCCATTGGGTTTATTAATTTTTGTTTAGGATTTTTTGAATCCATGTTTATAATGCAATTGGTCTGTAATTTTAATTTTCCTTTCTCATACTGTCCTGGTCAGGTTTACAACTAAGGTTATGCTAGCCTAATAAAGAACTGGTGGGTCTTTACTTTTTTCTTATACTCTACATTTAAAATTTTAATATAAAATTATATATTCCTTGAATATTGGTATAAATCACCAATAAAATGGTAATTCTTGCTAGGTTGATAGTGATTTTCTTTCAACACATTAAAGACATGATTTCATTGTCTTCTGGCTTCCTCTGTTGCTTTTGAGAAGTAAGCTGTCAATTTATGTGGCAGTTTTAAAACATGGTTCCCAAATTCTTTGACACTCCTCCCAAAAAGAGGTAGGCCAAAGTTTCCCTCTCCTTGATTCTGGGTGGGCTTTGACTGCTTTTACTCAGATTATGCCATGAAATGCTGTGTGACTTCTGATGCTGGGTCATTAAAGGTGAGGCACTTTCTGACTGGTTTAGTGGAACACACACAGTTGGAGTCCTGAGCTGCTAATATGCTTTCTGCTCTATAAATTGGCCTTTTTTAGATATTTCACAAAATTAAATCATGTAATATGTCTTTTTTGCTTGGCTTCTTTAACTTATCATAATGTTTTGAGTTTTATCCATGTTGTATCATGTATGAGTAGTTCATTTCTTTCAATTGCTGACTAGTGTTCCAATTATATGGGTACACTACATTTTGTTTATTCATTCACCGATTGGTGAACATTTGAATGGCTTCCAATTTGGGGCTATTATGAATAGTGCTGCTATGAACATTCACATACAAGTCTTTGTGTGGACCTATGTTTTCCTTTCTCTTGAGTATATGCCTAGAAGGAATTGCTGGATCACATGGTAACTCCATTTTTAACATTCTGAGGAACGGACGAACTGTTTTCCAAACTACATCCTCACCAACGCTTGTTATTATCTGCCTTGTTGATTATAGCTATTTTAGTGGGTGTGAAATGGTACCTCATTGCGATTTTGATTTGCATTTCCCCAATAGCTAATAATGTTCTCAGCATCTTTTCATGTGCTTATTGGTCACTCCTTTATATATCATCCCTGGAGAAATGTCTATACAAATCCTTTGCTTATTTTTCAGTTGGATTATTTGCCTTTTTAATTTTTTAATTTATTTTTTAAACATTTATTTATTTATTTGTTTGTTTTGGCTGTGCCAGGTCTTAGTTGCGGCACGCGGGATATTCATTGTGGCATGCGGGATCTTTAGTTGTGGCATGCATGCGGGATCTACTTCCCAGACCAGGGTTCGAACCCAGGCCCCCTGCATTGGGAGCATGGAGTCTTACCCACTGGACCACCAGGGAAGTCCCTATTTGCCTTTTTATTATTGAGTTGTAAGAGTCCTTTATAAATTCTGGATACTATTCCCTTATCAGATATATGATTTGCAATTATTTTCTCCCATTCCATGGGTTGTCTTTTCACTTTCTGGTTGGTATCTTTTGAGGCACAAAAGTTTTTAATTGTGATGAAGTCCAATCTATTTTATCTTTTGTTGCTTGTTGCTTTTGATGTCATATCTAAGAAACCACTGTATAATCCAAGGTCACAAAGATTTACTCCTGTATATTCTTCTAAGGGTTTTAGTTTTAGCTCTCACATTTATATCTTTGATCCACCTTCAATTTGTGTATGGTATGGAAGGGGTCAAACTTCTTTGTTTTTCATGTGGGTATCCAGTTGTCCCAGTACTATTTGTTAAAAATACTATTCTTTCCCCATTGATTGGTCTTAGGACATTTGTGAAAAGTCAAGTGTTCACCTCCTACACTGCTGGTGGGAATATAAATTGTTGCAGCCACTGTGGAAAACAGTATGGAGGTTCCTTTAAAAAAACTAAAAATAGAGCTACCATATGATCTAGCAATCCCACTCCTAGGCATATATCCAGAAAAGATGAAAACTCTAATTCTAAAAGATACATGCACCCCTATGTTCATAGCAGCACTATTTACAATAGCCAAGACATGGAAGCAACCTAAATGTCCATCTACAGATGAATGGATAAAGAAGACATGGTATATATATACAATGGACTACTACTCAGCCATAAAAAAGAATAAAACAATGCCATTTGCAGCAACATGGATGGACCTAGAAATTATCATACTAAGTGAAGTCAGTCAAAGAGAGACTAATTTCATATGATATCACTTATATGTGGAATCTAAAAAAATGATACAAATGAACTTATTTACAAAACAGAAACAGACACACAAACATAGAAAACGAACCTATAGTTACCAAAGGGGAAAGGGGGGGTGTGTCAAATTAGGAGTATGGGATTAACAGATACAAACTACTATACATAAAATAGATAAGCAACAAGGATATACTGTATAGCACAGGGAATTATACCCAATATTTATAATAACCTATAATGGAGTATAATCTGCAAAAATACAGAATCACCATGCTGTACACTTGAAACTAACACAATCCTGTAAATCAACTATACTTCAATTAAAAAAATAAGTCAAGTGTTCATAGATATGTAGGTTTATTTCTGGACTCTCAATTGTTTTCCATTGATCTATATATCTATCCTTATGCCAGTACCACACTGTCATGATTACTGTAGTTTGTGGTAAGTTTTGAAATTGATGTGTGAGTCCTCAAACTTTGTTTTTTTTTTTCCCAAGATTCATTTGTCAATTAAGGGTCCTATGCAATTCCATCTGTATTTTAGGATCAGCTTGTTAATTTCTGCAAAAAAAGCAGTTGGGATTTTGATAGGGATTCAATTTGGATCTATAGACAAATTTGGAAGAGTCTTAACAGTAAGTGACTCTTCCAATCCATAAATATCATATGTTTTTCCATTTATTTAGATATTTAAAAAATTATCTCAGTAACAATTAGTTGTTTTCACTGTACAAGTGTTGCACCTTTTTTGTTAAATTTTTCCCAAGTTATTTCATTCTTTTTTATGTTATCATGAATGAAACTGTTTTCTTAATTTCATTTGCAGATTTTTCATTGAAGTGTATAGAAATACAACTTATTTTTTAGTATTGATCTTGAATCTTACAAACTTGCTGTACTTGTTTATTAGTTCTAATAGCTTTTTAGTAGATGCCTTAGGATTTTCTGCAGAAAAGATCATATCATCAGCAAATAAAGACAGTATTATTTCTTTCTTGCCAATCCACATGCCTCTAATTCCTTTTTTTTTTGCCTTATTGCATTGGCTTCCAGTTCAGTATTAAATAAAAGTAACAAGAGTGGACATCTTTTTTTTTTTTTTTTTTACTGTATGATCTCACTTATATGTTGAATCTAAAATACAAAACAAACAAAATGAAAACAGACAGATACAGAGAACAAGCCAATGGTTGTCAGAGGGGAGGGTGGTGGAAGGGCAAAATAGGTGAAGGGGGTTAAGAGGTACAAACCTCCACTTAAATAAGAAATATGCCATGGAGATGTCATATACAGCCTAAGTAATAATATTGCAGTAAACTTGTATGGAGACAGATGGTTACTAGACTTACTGTGGTGAACATTTCATAATGTATGCAAATATCAAGTAACTATGTAGCACAGCTAAAACTAACATAATATTGTATATCAACTATATTGCAATTCAAGAATAAAATAGAAGCCTTTTCTTCTAACTCCAGTATCAGTCTAGAGTCTTTCAGCAGTGGAGGAAGGTTGATCTTGCTGGAGTTTGCTACTTACCAATTTTCTGGTAATTTGATGTTTGTGGTACCCTCCATTTCCTAGTATTGTATGAATCATGTGTAACTTTATTTGTACTCCTTGTACACCTCATGGGTTTTTTTTCTAAGATGTGTGGACAGATTTTGGTTCAGGTAGATGACATAATTCTCTGGACCTTGGCATAACTTATCTGTTATTTCTTATTTTTTTAAGTTATTAATTCATTTATTTTGGGTTGCGTTGGGTCTTCATTGCTGCGCCTGGGCTTTCTCTAGTTGTGGCGAGTGGGGGCTACTCTTTGTTGTGGTGCGTGGGCTTTTCATTGCGGTGGCTTCTCTTGTTGCGGAGCACGGGCTCTAGGCACGCGGGCTTCAGTAGTTGCCGCGCATAGGCTCAGTAGTTGTGGCGCACGGGCTTAGTTGCTCTGCGGCATGTGGGATCTTCCTGGACCAGGCTCGAACCCGTGTCCCCTGCATTGGCAGGCAGATTCTTAACCACTGCACCACCAGGGAAGTCCACACTCCTATATTTTCTTATCAAAGTATAGTATTTTGCCTTTTACATTTACATCTTTATTCACCTGGAGATTATTTTTGTGTATAATGGCAGGTAATACTTTAATTTTTGTAATTAAAAATTAAATTTTTAATTTAATTTTTTCCTATGTGGAGAGTCAATTGCTCCAGCACCACAAATTTTTCCTATGTGGAGAGTCAATTGCTCCAGGACCACAAATTCACACTTACAAAGGTTCCTCATCTGTTCAATTGTGTTCAAAACCAGCTGAGCCTTTCACAACATCTTTAACCGCATCCAATGAGCTTATCACTCACCATGCCCTTCTACAGCAGCATTATTTTCTTGCCAAACCAGACTACATATTGCATTCACTCTTCTTGAAATATGTTCTCTCCACAAGTCCTGTTCTCTTTTTTCCTTATTAAATTGTAAACTTCTTATGAAAAAAGACATTGTCCAGTTCGTTTTTGCATCCTCCATACTTGGCATTGATTGAGTTGATTTTCAAACACTCTTCAATTTTATTCTGAATTTGACCCTTATAGGTGGGAACGCCCACCTAGTATAAGCCATACCTTTATATTTAGGTTTTCACGCAGAAGAAAAACGCTTGTCTTTCATCTGCTTTCCCACCAAAATATGCCTAGTGTTTCTAAATCTCTTTTAAAATTTTAAACAGAAACCTCAAAAAACTTCTAATGACTAGGAACCCAAGTCATCCTTTCTGCCCCGTTTGTAGAACAGTCCGCGCTTGGGGTCAACAGTGAAGTTAGGAGGCACCGTCTGCGGGCCTGGCCTGGCCTTGACCCTTTGCTGTGATGCCAGTGGTGGGCCGACCCAGTTCGGAGCTGGGGCGATGCTTCCGTGGACGTGTTTGCATCCATCATCCTTCCCTCGTCTCGACCCTGAACACAAATAGCAGGATGTGGAAATTACCTCCCAAGTCACTGTCTATCCTTGTATGGAACGCTGGGGTGTCAAACTTGGCTGCCAGCCTTCCTGAAGACGATTTTAGCAGCTCCCGACGATTTTAGGCAGGAGCTGCTGATGGCACAAAGTTCTCAGGCAACTTCTAGAACCTTTCGCCAGCTTCCCCTGCTGCCAGGTCACCATTTCGGTCAGGCAGAGACCCTCCGGTTCCCCTTCGACCGCTGGACTGGGCGTCCCAGTTAGTTCTGGGTGACTTAAGGCCACGTCAAGAAAACAACTGAAAGGGCAGATTCGAGGACGTGGAGACTGCCCCGTGCCCACCCAGCACTTTCCCGAGTCTCCGCAGGTGCAGCGGGGTGGACGGGGGGCCGCAGCGTCTGGGCAGCAATGGCGTGATGGGGCGAGTGGGGCCTCTGCGCCCCTGGAGCTGCCACCCCTGCCCCCGCCCCACCAAGAGTGGACATCTTAACTTGTTCCTAATCTCAGGGGGAAAACATTTAGTCTTTCAGCGTATTATAAGTTTTTCTTAGATGTTCTTCATCAAGTTAAGGACCTTGCATTGTGTTGCTAGTTCACTGAGAGTTTTTCTATCATGAATGGGTAATGGATTTTGTCAAGCCCTTTTTCTTCACGTATTACATGATCATGTGCTTTTGTCCTTTATTCAAGTAATATGTTGCATTGCATTAATTTTCATATGTTGAACCATCCCTACATTCCTGAGATAAATCTCACGTGATTATAGTGTATGATCTTTATAAAATGTTGCTAGATTTGGCTTAATAACGTGGAGGATTTTTGCGTCTATATTCACAAGGAATTTTGAACTATAGTTTTCTTTAAAATTTTTGAGACTTGGTTTGTGGCCTAATGTATAATCTATCCTGGAGAATGTTTCTTTTGTATTTGAGAAGAATGTGTATTCTACTGGAGTTGGGTGGCCTGGTCTGTAGATGTCTGTTAGGCCTAGTTGGTTTATAGACAAAATGAGATTAGCCATTTGTTGATAACTGTTGAAGCTGAGTGATGGGTTCAAAGAAGTTTATTTTACTATTCTCTCCACTTCTGGGTATGTTTGATAATTTCTGTATAAAAAGTAAAAAATAGTCCTCAAATTCTCACATTAACAGAAAAGCCTTATAGGATTCAGCATATATGAGCATAACTTACAAAAATGAAAGAATGAGGTAGAACTATATATATTGATATGAAATGATATCTAAGATATATTGTTAAAATCTACATAGTGCTTCTGTTTTTGTGTGAAATATGTGCACATACACTTGTATATGTATATACTCTTTCTGAAAGGGAATATAAAAAGACTGACAGCAATGATAGCTGGTCAGACTATGGGACTGGAAGTCTGGGAGGAAGGAAAGCTTGCTTTTTCTCGCATAATCTTTTTTGCCTTTTGAGTTATTTGTACTGGCTAATTCAAAAATAGGTAAATAAAATTCATGAAGAAAAACTGTACATTAATAGTTAATTAAAATTTTACAGAAGTAAAATGAAGGTAGACATGCCCTACAAATATCAAAACATATCACAAGGTTGCAGTCATTAAAACAGTGTGGTAACAGATCAGTTAAACAGAACAGATTTTATCATTTTAGTATATAATAAAAAAGGCATTTTAAAATTAGTGAAGAAAGGATTGATTGGACCAATTGGCTGTCACTTGGGGAAATCCCTATTTGACACGATGCTCTATACCCAAAAGTGACTTCCAGAGCAATTAAAATGCTTATTATAAAAATAAAACTGTAAATGTAAAAGAATAAAATATAGTAGACAATATTTATAATCGCTTAGAGGTAGTGAAGATGTTCCTAGGCAGAAAACATAAATGAAAAATATCCAGAAAAATATAAATTTAAAGATTGAGGGATTCCCTGGTGGCGCAGTGGTTGAGAATCTGCCTGCTAATGCAGGGGACACGGGTTCGAGCCCTGGTCTGGGAAGATCCCACATGCCACGGAGCAGCTGGGCCCGTGAGCCACAACTACTGAGCCTGCGCGTCTGGAGCCTGTGCCCCGCAACGGGAGGGGCCACGATAGGGGAGGGGCCACGATAGTGAAAGTCCCGCGCACCGCGATGAAGAGCGGTCCCCACACCGCGATGAAGAGTGGCCCCCGCTTGCCGCAACTAGAGAAAGCCCTCGCACGAACCGAAGACCCAACACAGCCAAAAATAAATAAATAAATAAATAAAGTAGCTATAAAAAAAAATTAAAAAAAAAAAGATTGAGAAAAGATCTTGACTACATAAAGACTGAAAATTTTTATAGGACAAAAGACATCACAAAGGAGTTAAAGTACAAGTGAGAGACTGAGAAAAATATTTGAAAGATAAATAACAATGTGTTAATATTCATAATGCATAAAACCTTTTACAAACATATAAGCAAAATATAGCCATGTTAAGAACGCTGCCTGCCATATCAGTAAACAAAGGATGTCGCAGCCATCAGTGAGTGAGCCCTGAGGCAACTCAGGAGAGGAAACAAAGAATGCCCGGCTGTCTAGCAGTCATCAGACTGCAGCCACACCCAATGGTGCAGCCTAAGGAAACCTAAGCCTAAGGAAACGCAGGATGAGAAAGCACAGGATACTGGCCCCAGGTAGCTGAGATGCAGTTCAAAGGAATGATTTCAATAAGCCCAGACTCTTGCATCTTCCCATACATAGAAAAGTGCTAAATTCCTTAACTCGGGATATCTGGTTTTCTTTACTTAATCTTTTGTTCCTACTACCTGCTGTTTGTTGCAAAACTCCTATATACCCTGGCTCCCCGCTTGCCTCCTTGGAGCAGTTTTCTCAGGGTTACTTGAGATGCTGTCTCCCGGGCTTGAAGTCCTAAGAATGTCCGCTGAATAAAACATAACTCTCAACTTTTAGGTTGTGCATTTTTTCACGGTTGACATGACCATCTATCTATCTCTAAACTGATTGTGAAAACATAACTCCCTATTTTTTAAAACCACTGTTATTTGAAGCGTAAGTATTGTTAATATGCTATATCAAGGGTCAGGAAACATTTTCTGGAAAGGGACAGATAGTAAATGCTCTAGGCTTTGTGAGCTATATCTACTCTCTGTCACACATTCTTCTTATTATTCTTTTCCTTACAAGTCAAATGTAAAATCCTTCTAAAAGTTGTAGAAGGATATGTATGAAAGTCTAAGCAATGAGTATTTCAAAGGAGTGTCAGGTTTAATGGGTGGCATTAAATATTTTGTTCTATAATATTTTAAAACAAATTTATAATCCACATTTATTTGCATAACATTTATAATTTTTAAAAGATCCTGCCCATTGGAGACAAGGCTGAATTATGAAGTTTTAAAAAACTCAAAACCCTCCAGACTTTGTCTTCTTACCCAACCTTGTATGTTTTCCTCAACTTACCAAAAGTGTGTCTCCAACTTCTCCATAAAGTAAAGGTCCCAGGATTCCTGATTCATACTGAATAGCTTCACGAGTCTTAAATGTTTCATCTGTGTAAGCTATAAATCGGACTTTTTTGTACTTCCTACCAATCCGCTGAGGACCATTGTTCAAATACAGACTTTTATAACTTCTGTGTGAGACACAAAAAGATGAGAGGTTGGAATGGAGAATTCTAGGTAAAGGACAGGTTGCTAAAATCCAACTCTAAAATAGCTCATATGATTTAATCAAGGAAAGGAGTGAGAAAAATATAAGCATCTCTGATGTTTAGCTATGTTAATTTACCAAACATATTAATGCCCTTGCCATTTGATTCTATACCTGTACCTCACCTTAAACATGGCTTAAGGATTTGTTGTTCTGAATAACTGGGAAGAATTTTTGATTACGGGGAAGAGATAGCGCCAAGGGTCAAAAGGTACTTGCCTGTCATTGGAGGTAAGGACTGAGGGGGCATAGTCCCAGTCTTCCTCTTCAGCAGCGATGTAGTGGACCCAGGTTTTAGGATGCTTCTTCGCAACTGAGCGGATTTGGATAAAGGGAGGAGCGCTGTCACCATCAAATCTGACCACGTCCATGTCAGAGTCATAAAGATCATCATAATCTTCTTCTTCATTACTTTTCTTCCACATGTGGGGTTCTTCTGGGCAGCTATCTACTGTGACATAAGCTTCCATACCATCTGGAGTCAGACAAAGGAATGTCAGGTTCCAATGAGATTTTCTTGCCTTAACTCTTATGACTTTGTTCTTTCTTGTTAGGCCTTCAAGGCCTTCTCTTAAGTATTCCCTTCTCCACACCAATATCCTTTCTTGCCATTGCCCTATATGTATTACCTTCCCCATATCTGGTACTTTCTGGTTTCTTCCTGTGGTCTTTGCACTCACCATTTCCCTTCTGCCTGACTCTCCTCCAATATATGTTTTACCCCTTTTTCAAGACTCACTCATTTGCTCACAATATCCATTTGTATTTGCTATATAATGCTCTGGGCATCACTACTGATATCCTGGAGCCCTTATGATTACAACCTAGACAGTGCACTTTTTTCCTTTTCCCTAAATTTCTCATAAAACATCTCTTCAGCTATGACCCCAAATCCCTCTGTCCATAGTACTGAAGCCTATTTAATGTGATCAGGCTGGGAAAACAATGATACGCTGTCCTCCTCACTCCTGCCACCTCATTTCCCCCTCCCTATATCACAGGTAGATTCACCAGTACATTCACAAGTACTAATAATAATCAAGCCCTCTTATACTCAAGGTGAAATATTTGCTCTGAAAACCGGCAACTAGGGAATCTCAGTTGAGGTCTAACTAACATAATCCTATACTGGACAGTGGACAGTAAATTCCATTAAAAGAAGAGCTGGATATTTATAATACTCATTTTTAAGATCCACAGATATTACCATGTTGGTGGGAAGAGATATGACAAAACAGTAGAAACTGGCCAAGGTCCATCAGGAGTGTCTGAGCAGTAAGGAAAGTTATTGGTGAGATCTCCAAAGAAGCCTGGCGATGGTTCCTCACAAGAAATGTGTGGCCTTCGAGGAAAACTGAGTGCACTTCAGGGGTGGTGCCCATCCCAATCACATGCCAATAGACTGATTTCTTATGACATCCAATCAGACCTGTAAAGTAAGAATAACACGGCTATAATCAAGAAGTAGAGAATTTGAAATGCAGAACACTTTCTAGGATAGGATGAACAAATTGTCCTTACAAATTTTATTATCTTGACTTGGAACCAAAATTTCCAAGGACACTGGGGTACTGTCAAACTAACAGCTCTTGCCAAAGTCATCAATGACTATCATGCTGCTAAATCCAATGGGTATTTTTCAGTCTTCACCTGCATCCGTTGACCATTCATTTCTTCTTGAAATTCTCTCCTCCCCTGGCCTCTGTTTCAACAGAGTTTTGTTCCCCTAAGCTTAGACTGCTCCTTCTTCTGTCTCATTTTGTGACTGCTCCTTCTTTACCCATCCATTAAATGATGGATCACCCCAGGGCTCATCCCTAGGCCTTATTCTCTTGTTAATCAAATTTTCTCCCTGAATAATATCATTCATTCTCATGGTATTAACTCCAGACTGATACAGACTGATACCTTCTCAGTATCTTCACCTGGATATCTCATAAAACCCACAGGTACAAAACCAAATTTTCAATCTTTATCACCTCATCTTATTCCAGACTTCTTCATTTCAGTGAATGGTACCATCCTGAAGTCAATTATGCAAGTGAGAGCTATTCTTGTCCCCACTCTCACTTCTCACATCCAATCTAACACCAATGATGGCAATATAATTAATAACAGTAACGTTTACTGAGCACCTGTGTAACATCAAGCACTGTCCAAAGTATTTTACAAGTTTTAACTCCCAATAACCCAATGAGTGTAGAAACTATAGCTATCATCCCTCACTTAGAGGAGAGGAAACTGGTGCCCAGAGAGGTTAATTAACCTGATATGTGAGAGCAGGGACTTGTATGTTTTGAAAGTTAATTTCTTTTCTAATTCTGAAATCATGCATATTAATTATAGAATTCTTGAAAAATATAGAAAAGAGTTAAGAAAATATCCTTCCTCGTCCTTCATTATTTTCTTGGGTGTCTGAATTTTCCAACTTCCTCTTTCTTGGTTTACTCTCTAGCTTTACTGTAGCACATATTCAGTGGCTTCTAAGGGCTACCATTTCTGAAAATGTCTTTATTCTTCCCCCAAAGTTAAGTTATAGTTTGGCTATGAATTCCAGGTTGAAAATAACTTTTCCTTTAGAACTTTTAAGGTATTGGTTCATTATATTGCCAGTCTAATTCTCATGCCTTTGTATGTGACCTGTTTCTCCCAGGGGAAGCTTTTATATCTTCTCTTTGTTCTTTGAAATTGCACAAACCTAATTTTGTGTGGGGATATTTTTTTATTTATCCTGCTGGGAAATTTTTATATAAAGACTCAACTCTTTTCTTTTTTTTAACACTTTATTCTATCATTTCTTTGATTTTTAAAAATCTCTTTTTCTTTTGCTTTCTGGGAGATTTGCTCTCTCAATCTCTTTTTGTTTTGCTTTCTGGGAGATTTGCTTTGTACCACTTTCTATTAAGTTTGTATTTTGACAATCATATTCCTAATTTTGTGAGCATATTCTTGTTTTGACTGTTTCTTTTTCATATAATCCTTTTATTACTTTTTTTACTTACTAGAAAGCTGTTTATTATTTTTATTATAAAAGGATGTAACTCAGGAACATCCAGGTGGAAGAGATGATAAGGCAAGGCATACTACTTTTCTTTATCTTTGCATATTCTCTTCGTGTTTCAGGCTTTCCTTAAATATCTGTTCATCCTTGGATGCCCATTTACATTTAAGCAAAAGAATCCTTAATTTTTAGATAACTGAGGAGAAGTGGAGAAGAGAGCTCTGGTGGTGAATGCAGAAGATCTTGAGGATTCTTGAGCAGGCTGTACATACCTGGCAGAGACCTGTTTATATAGCCATTGATTGTGTGCATTGCAGATGCAGGATCCACAGCCTGTGTCAAGGACTCATTTTTTCCTGAGTGCCAACTTTTCCCTGTTGAGAGAGGATGCGAATAGAGGGCCAGCTAAGTGTCTGTCTCATGTCAGCACAGTAGGCACAGATGACGTGCCCTCAAAGTCAGTAAGACAAAGGGAGAAGACAGTTACCAAAAGGCAGATATTTCTTGCTCAAAGTAATGATCTCTCCCTATACTTATCCATGACAGTACTTGGAAAGGAATAATGACAGATATTGGTTAATTTGCACCATGATGATTTCATTCTATTCATTAGCTGACTTATTTAAAAGGAAGCACATGAAAAGCATCCTAGGAAAAGGCTGTCGGTACCTGTCCCTGTCCTAACTGCTTCATCCAGTTTGTAATAATGAAAGCCCAAGAACCCGAAAGCTTTCCAACCTCGTCTCTGAAATTGACAAGAGTGAAAGCACTATAAATATTATTATTAGCAGCTCCCTGAGGTTGCCCTTTTGTGCAAAGGACTGAAACTTTCTGAGGCACCCAGCCTTTGGGGAACTCTCATAAGTTCATTTATCCCTTGATCCACTCATTTGTTCATTCAGTTAAACATATTTACTGAACACTACTGAGCGCTAGGCACTGATGACAAAGAAGACACAGCCTCTACCTTCTAGGCGCTTACAATTTAGCTCGAATAGACAGAGAAGCAGACAATTATAATACAGACTGAAGAGTGATGTAAGAGAGATAAGAACAGGATATTATGGGAGCAGAGAGGAGAAGGAACCTCACTTTGCCTGAAGAGGAAGGAATACGAGGTCAAAGAAGACAAATATTAAATAAAGCCAGCAATGATGATTTCGTGTCATAAGGAGGAAGCTCAAGGTGCTGTGGAAATATGTAAAGAGGCATCTAAGCTAGACCAGAAGGAGGAGAAACTTGGCGTGAAGCTGGAGACAGGCTTTCCAGGCAGAAGAAACAGCATAAGCAAAGGTCCGGATGCAAGAAAAAGCATGGCACGTTTTGGGTGTTACACAAAATGTGTTCAGCGTGGCTGCAACTTGAACGGTGATGGACGGTGAGGCAGGAAGAGGAGCACAATGGGGTAGGCAGGTCGTCAAAGACTAGGTCACGTATCAGTGTGTTAAGAAGTTTACATTTTGCCTTGATGTAAAATTGAAGGATTTTAAGCGCTGGGGTGACAAGATCAGATTCGCATTTCAGTAAGCTCCCTTTGGCTGCTATAGTAATAATGAAGTGTCAGGGGGCACAAAAAGACAAGGAGACTAGTCAGGAGAGAGATGATGGGGGGGTCTCACTTCAGAAGGTGATCATAACGGTGACGAGGAAGAAATCACCCGCTTAATCCTTACAACCATCCTATGAAAAAGTACTTATTATTTCACTTTTCAACTGGATAAAACTGAGACACAGAGGGGTTAAGTAACTTGCCAAAGTTACTTAAAAGTAAGAGATGAAGATAAGAAAAAGTATACTCATAGAAACACAGAACACAAGGGGGGTTGCCAGGGTCTGGGGAAATGGGGAAAAGGTTGGTCAAATGGTACAAGCTTTCAGTTTTAAGATGAACAGGTTCTGGGGATCTAATGTGCAGCGTGATGACTATAGTTAATCCTACTACATTGAACACTGGAAATATGCTAAGGGAGTAGATTTCAGGTGCTCTCACCACACACACAAGAAATGGTAACTCTGCGAGGAGATATGCTAGTTTGACTGTAGCAATCATTTATCTATTTATCTAAAATCATCATGTTGTACACCTTAAATATATATGATTTTTAGTAAAAATTTCTTTAAAAGGTAACAGGGGGCATTTAGAAAGTAAAGCAATAAGTCACTTCAAAAAGGGCTTGTGGGACCAAAACCAGGAGCTCTTAAATGCTGTGGCCAAAGATTGAAATTCTCCAAAGGATGTGATAGTCACTCAATTGGGCTGTGTTTTCCTGAGGAGATAGAAGCCTCAGCCACTCGTATCCATGACTGGCGATGTGGGAAAGTAAATAAATGTCTCCCAAGTTTAACCAAAACTAACAAAGAAGCAAACAAAACAAAATTACATACATGAAACGTCGTCGGGGTCAGAGGCCTTGCCCGTAGCCCTTCAGACCAGAGCTCCTGGTGCAAAATGGCTGCCCCGACACGGCAGCTCCGCCGCTGGGAGCAGAAGCTGCCCACGACGCTCAAGTCCAGCCGGCGGCAGCAGGCCGTGTGCAGAGACGCTGCGCGCGCACTGCCGTCTGCGGCTGCGCCTGCCGGGAGAGCTCCGCCCCTTCCCCGCCCCCCCCCCGTCCCTATAAAGCAGCCCCGCCCACGGCCTGTCGGAAGGGCGTTTGCTCTAGAGCGCAAGCTCGAACGTCTCCGTTTGCTCAAAGAATAAAACTTTCCTTTGCTTCAAACCGAAAAAAAAAAAAGAGAAAGTAAAGCAAAAAGTCTTTGTTGATGGATTTAATAAGAGGGACAAGGTTACCCAGCTACTCTATCTTCTTACTTCATAGCTGCCAGTGGAACTCAGCTTGCATTTTTTCCTTGGAATTCATTTTCATCCCCGTCTGCATCATTCCTGAATGATAATGTAGTTTATGATCTTTCTGTAATCACTTCCTCTGGACATTAACAGCCCTCATGCTTAAGTACCACATTAAGTTAATATATTTCCTTTCTTTAAGGAGACCAAAATTCAGACTGCAGCTCACTAACCTTCATCAAATACAGCAAAAAGTAGTACAAATTCGTGCAAGGTCTGTGTCCTTTCTTCGGTCAGACTCCCTGAAAAAGAAGTGAGAGCATTTATCTTCTATTGAAAATCCTCTCATAGGAAAATGACGCTAGGAGGATACATTACTTCATCAACTGCTTTGTCTCTTGGTCTCCTATTAACGTTACCATAACATTATTTCCTTGGTGTCACATCTCCTATGCCAGTAATTCTAAAATTATTCGGGGTAAAGGACTTTTTTAAAAATTTCAGATTTGTTGCAGACCATTACTTTTATAAAATACACTAAAAATTAATTACTAAAAAAGAAATTAAAAAGACATACAAACTACAAGTCCATATAACCATATTTCATATATATGTATATATTCAGAACAAACATAAAACAGAAAAAGAAAAATTACAAAAATCATACACACTGTTCATGGAAATGTGCATATAGGTAATTAATATAGAAAATTTCTATTACACTTTTAACTTTTTCTTACTTCTGCAATTGTAAATTAAAAGTTATGAACAAAATAACTACTGTCTATATTAAACACCTATACTCACACTTTAAATGAACACCATGTATATCAATATTTAAAGTTATCAATGTTACAAATGAGCTTGCTTCATGCTCTAACTGTTGAATTTGTTAGTTGTCTTTCTTAGCATTATACTTTTTCACTTGATTGGGAAGTTTTCTTTGCAGGTTTATTTTGAGTAGGAAGATTTTTGTTTATAATGTTCTTTCCTCTCTCGTACTCTTTTATTTTTAATTAATTAATTTATTTATTTTTGCCTGCATTGGGTCTTCATTGATGTGCACTGGCTTTCTCTAGTTGCAGCGAGCGGGGGCTACTCTTCGTTGCAGTGCACGGGCTTCTCATTGTGGTGGCTTCTCTTGTTGCGGAGCATGGGCTCTAGGCATGTGGGCTTCAGTAGTTGTGGCACACAGACTCAGTAGTTGTGGCTCGTGGGCTCTAGAGTGCAGGCTCAGTAGTTGTGGCGCATGGGCTTAGCTGCTCCGCGGCATGTGGGATCTTCCCGGACCAGGGCTCGAACCCGTGTCCCCTGCATTGGCAGGTAGATTCTTAACCACTGTACCACCAGGGAAGTCCTCTCTTGTATACTTAATGCTTGGAAAGTAAAAGTTAAATTGGACGAAGAAACTAACTCACCCATACAAATTTAAAATACAGGTAAAGCTGTCTGAAAAGATTTTAATTCTTTTTATTATATTTTTTAAATTATCAAGTAGTGAAATTGGTCTTCAGTAGGTGAATGGATAAATAAACTGGTCCATTCAGACAACAGAATATTATTCAGCACTAAAAAGAAAGAAGCTATCAAGCCATGAAAAACATGGAGGAGCCTTAAATGCATGTTACTAAGTGGAAGAAGCCAATATGAAAAGGCTACATACTATTTGACATTCTGGAAAAGGCAAAACTATGGAGACAATTTAAAGAACAGTGGTTGCCGGAGGGTAGGAGAGGGAAGGATGAATAGGCAGGGCACAGAGGATTTTTAGGGCAGTGATATGATACTATATATGACATATATATCATACTATATGATATATGATACTATATGGCATATATGATACTGTATGATACTAATATAATGGACACATGTCATTATACATATAATCCAACTCCACAACACAGTGATTCTATATTTCTATACAAGAGATCACCACAATAAGTCTAGTTGTCATCTGTCACCCTACAAAGTTATTACAGTGTTATTGACTATATTCCCCATGCTGTACATTTCATCCCTGTGACTCATTTATTTTGTAACTGGAGGTTTGTACCTCTTAGTCTCCCTCATCTATTTCACTCATCCCTCCACCTCTCTCCCCTCTGGTAACCACCCGCTTGTTCTCTTTATCTATGAATTTGTTTCTGTTTTGTTATTATTATTTTTTGGCCGTGCTGTGCAGCATGTGGGATCTTAATTCCCCAACCCGGGACTGAACCCGTGCCCCCTGCATTGGGAGCATGGATTCTTAACCACTGGACCACCAGGGAAGTCCCTCATTTATTTTGGTTTTTAGATTCCATATATAAGTGAAATCATACAGTATCTTCTTTCTCCCTCTGACTTATTTCACTTAGGATAATGCCCTCTGGTCCATCCATGTTGTCACAAATGGCAAGATTTCATTCTTTTTCAGGGCTGAGTAATATTCCCCACATCTTCTTTATCCATTCATCTGTTGATGGACACTTAGGTTGCTTCCATAACTTGGCTGTTGTAAATAGTGCTGCAATGAACATTGGGGTACATACATCTTTTTGAATTAGAGCTTTCATTTTCTTCTGAAAGATACCCAGAAGTGGAATTGCTGGATCGTATGGTAGCTCTATTTTTAATTTTTTGAGAACCCTCCATACTGTTTTCCATAATGACTGCGCCAATTTACATTCCCACCAACAGTGCACAAGGGTTCCCTTTTCTCCACATCCTTGCCAACACTTGCTATTTGTGGCCTTTTTGATAATAGGCATTCTGATATGTGTGAGGTGATAGCTCAAGGTTTTGATTTGTATTTCCCTGATGATTAGCAATGTTGAGCATCTTTTCATTTGTTCATTCATTTGGCACTATGTTGTGCACTTAGAACTATAATAGTGTTGTAGGTCAATTATACTTCAATAAATGTTTTTTTCACTTTTTTTTTTTTTTTGGCTGCACTGTGTGCTTGTGGGATCTTAGTTCCCTGACCAGGGATTGAACCCGTGCCCTCAGCAGTGAGAGTGAAGAGTCCTAACCACTGGACCGCCAGGGAATTCCTGGGAAAAAATATTTTTATAAAAGGTTTAGTTTAAATTACTATGATTTTTAGAATAAGAACTTATAAACATGTATAAATGCTTGCTTTTCTCAGATTTTTATGTTTTTGGGTTACAGATGACAAACTAACCTCCTGAAGTGGTCTATACGCCATTGATCACACACTTGGATGTATTTACCTTCATGGAGGTTTCAAGGCACCTAACACAAAATTATAAAAGGCACTACTGAGACAGCCCATAGGATATCTGAAGTAGAAAGTAGAAGAAGAGAAGAGAGACCTAATTCCAGAACTTGGCTTTTCTTGAACATTAGAGTGCATTCTGGCTACATAGGATGGGCATCTGTTCTTCTCGTAGACTACATTATTCTCCTTTCCATGGCATGATGCTAGGGAAAAGAAACCTCTTTCAGATGTTTGTACTTCCCTGCTTATTTCATCTCAATCCTACTCTTTCTTATACTTACCTTCTCTACAAACCAGCAGGGCTCCAATGAGGCCTGAATTCACGTCTTTCACCAGGTCCACATGAGAAAGATATGAGTAGGTGAGACATGGTGGGTCAGAGGCCGTTGGACCATTTTCTTTCAGGACCTGCCAGACGTAGGTATGACTTTTACCAGGAATGACTTTATCATCTTCCTTCTCCCTTTGGCTGGTTTTATCCTCATATTCAGCACCTAAATCAAGGAGGGATAAAATTGTCCTTTCTATGCCATTGCCCACTCAAGGAAACATCAAGTTTATTGTCACCAGTAGACTCTACACAAGAAACAGTGTTTCTGAAACTTAATTTGGAATACTAACAAGTAGCAGCTATACATGGGGAGAAGCCTTATATATTGCAAAGGAGTTCTTGACCACTAATGCAAACATGAGCGGTTGAGTGGTCCTCTGAGACCTCCAGATTGTAACTATAATACTGCTTTCATTATTGCATCTTTTTACCTAATTCAAGTCAATTCAATTCAGTAGACATACATGGGTACGTACTTTCGTCCCAGACTCTTTACTAAGCACTGGTGAGGGTCAGGGAAGGGTGAGATGCAGAGATTTTTTAAAATGTTGCTTTTAACTTGGTTCTTCTCTGGCGGGTCAGACCATATCAGGGGCAGATGTTTTCTGGCTGTCCCATCCTTAGTGATGTTAAAATTGACCCCTGGATTATCCTGATACCTTTATTCTACACTGAGCACTATATATGTTCATTGTTAGTGAAGTGTCATTGCTTCTACGTCATTTCAGTGGACTGAAGTAGAAAATATTGAAACTCACTGACCATAACACTTATACTTCTATTGAACTATTTTTCTAGCAACTCACCTTAGCTTCTCGGACTCATAATGGTCTCTGGGACTCCAGAGCCTCCCAAGGCATTCAGGGTGCTCCTCATCTATATCCCATCGTACCTCACAACAGCTATACATCTAATAGAGGGACCTCTCCAGCAGAGCTGTACTAGAGACCCCTGCACTGGCCCACTACGAAGTCAGCCTCTTTGGTAAAGGGGTGCCCCTCCAGTGAGCACTAGGGACAACTGGCTTCATCCAGAAGCAACAGCAGACCAATACCTGTGCTTGGCAGATCCTGGGGGACATTTAGAAAAACGTGAGTTGTACCTCAGGTTGGCGAGTGTGGTTCAGGTGTCTGTGTGATTGTGGGTTGGTATAAAATTCTGAATAGTGAATACATTTGGATAGGGAGGTAGGGGATCATGGCCGGGTAAAGAAGGGGCTTCAACTATATCTATAATGTTTAATTTCTTAAAATAAAGTAAGCAAACATGGCAAAATGTTAAGATTTGCCAAAGTGAGGTAATGGGTACATGTTTGTTTGCTCTATTATTTCCTGTACCTTTTTTTGTTTGAAATATTTCATTAGGAAAAGAATGCCCTTTTTCCTAATACTAAGGTTGGGGTTGGAGGGTTGATGAGAGGCCAAGAATGCGTGAAAACTATACCTGTCTTGGCAAGGCAGACGGTGAAAAATTGTAGGGTCAGTACATGGTGGATCCCAATGAGAATGAAGAATTGTAGGAGTGGGCAGTGAGAGAATGACAGCTGGAAAAATAGGAAGTGATGTTCAGAATGTTGAAAGCTTGAACCTGAGATTTTGGGTTCTGCTCAGGTTGCTAATAACAAGGTCTATCCTTCGGTGAAGACAAAGTTGATTTGTCAAGACCAAGTGAAGTAGGCAGTCCCTGGGAAAAAGCATTGTGCACAGCCCTTAAAGTTTACATATCTACTAATGTCTCCATCAGAGTCTTACCTGAGCTTATATATCAGCCACCGCAAATATTCTAAGCAGAATGTGTTTTGTGTAATTTTTATCTTCTATTATATGAGGAAGAACACTGTTGGGACATTTGAGAGTTCAGAAAGTCTGCCTGTCTGCTTCCAGTGTCCTGGTTAGCCCTCTATTCAACCCCATGCTGCTGCTGGGTCAGCCTTGCCCCAGGTCTGGCCTAGGCCCCCAGAAGCTAGCCTGCTGAGACATCCCAAATTCCTGGGTGTCCAGCAGGAGTTGAGACCCACATTCTGACTCCCCATGCCAAGGATTTTTGTTGGTCTCAGTTCTGAAGGGCCACAGCTCAGTGACCCCTGGGCATGACTATTCTACCACAGGACAAATGCTGTGCTTCAGAGGCTACTCCACTTCACTCTCTGGTGCCTTCAGCTATTTTTCCTTTGTATGTCTGCTCAGCAGCTTTGGGTTGGCACTTCTTAACTCGTATGCCCCCATGCTGTCTTTCACAGCTCCCTCAAAGTTTTGCAGCTCATGGCCAACCTCATCTCATTCCTACTCAGAGCCTCATTTTGTGGACCCACTTACAGCCTAGGTTGGTGTCTTAGAACGCCACTTGTCCAGAGAAGAAATTAAAAGCCTTTCTCTAGTATTGGGTTTCCATTTTCAGCTCAAGACCAAACTTGAAATTTCCTCTGACAGACACTCCATGTGAACTAGCTATCTTGGCATACATCATATGGCCACGTCCAACAACAATATGGCAGGGAAATGTACTCCTGCCACTCTGGGGGAGGGGATGACTATTTGGTAAACTGAAATATAATTTACCAGAGTTGGTTTGGGAGATAAAAATGACAGGCTTGCAAAGCTATAGAGATATAAAGCAGATCAGAAGTTGTCTGGGACTGAGAGTGGGAATGGGGCTTGAACTGCAAAGACAGAACTTCTTGACATGGATTGTGTTGATGGCTGCACAACTGTCTAAATTTAGTAAAAGTCATTAAACTACTTTACATGAGTGAATTTTGTGGTATGTAAATTATACCTCAACAAAGCTGTTTAAAGATGCTATAGGGAAACCATACACAAAAATTAATTTAAGATGGGTCACAGACATAAGTATGAAAGGGAAAATAAAACTTCTAGAGGAAAGCATAGAAGAAATTCTTCATGACTTTGGGATAGGCAAATGTCTTAAACAAGACACAAAGCTCTAACATAAAAGGAAAAAAATGTGATACCTTTTTTGTGCTTCATTAACTGTTGAACTTTCGTGCTTAATTAACTTTAAGAACTTCTGTTTACCAAAAAAGAAAACTATTAAGAGAGTAAAATTAAAAATTAAAATTCAAGCTACAGACTGGAAGAAGATATGCAAATATTTATATCTGTCAAAGGATTTGTATTCAGAATATATAAAGTACCTCCACAAATCAATAAGAAAAAGATAAACAACTCATTTTTTTTCAACAGGAAAACACTTAAACAGTTGATCAGATACTTTACAAAAGGATATCAGAAAGGTCAACAAGCATATGAAGTGATACTCAACATCGTCACGGATTTAACTTACATCCTGGGGCCCCCAGGCTAGTCTAAGAAGGCCAGGAGCCTGTGGATCATAACATACAAATACACAGGCTCATGCTAGGACCGTAAATCGCATGGGCAATAGGCCATTGACTCACTGTGTTGTTCCTGGAAAGAACCACTGTAGATGTATGTGTGAGAGATGATAGTCTATCTTCCCAGAACTCACCAGGCTTAGGGTGCAAAAGAGTCATCTCTACAGTCAGCTCCCAGCTACAGAATTGTGGGAACCCTGGTCTCTCTAAAATGCCCCTAGATTAGTTCTGGAAGCTTCCAAGTAGATAAGCCTCATGGAAACAGCCTGCCAGGCACCAGTCAGAACCTGGGATGACTTTTCCTCTATGGCACCTGCCCCCTCCTGTCTTTCACCTTCCCCCAGTCCAGGTCTGCCCTGACCTAACGAGTGCAACCTAGAAAACTAATGCTTTCCAATTTCAGGATGAGAAATTAGTCAACTCATAAGCATAGTTAGACCGTACAATACAGGGCATGTGCTCCAATCATTTCTTAATGATTTACTTGAATATTCTTGATCTGTATATGCCATAGTCTATCTGGGCAATATCACAGTCTGTTGTGGCTCTGCCTTCCCTCCCTTCCTGCACTGTGAAGGTTAAGGAGAAGCTAGGTGAAGTGGGGGCTGTGGCCAAACAGGTTGTTTGCTGTAATGAGGTCAGCTTGTGCTTCTGCTAGTTGGCCCTAATCACATATTTAGAAATTGGGGGAAGGGGAGGCAGAGGAGATATCTGGAAAGTCTGAATCTAAGGAAGGAGAAGAATTCTGTTTCATTTCTATACCATGGGCCTTGATCCTCCCTAGGAAGTTTTCTGGGCATAGGAAGGCAGGTACAGTGGGATTTTTAACATCCGCGGCCTGGCTCCCCAAGGGAGAACAGGGGACAGTAACAAACTTTAGGGTCCAGACTAAAATGACAAGGTTCTTGACTTCATGAAATGCGCCTAGGTTTGAATCCCGAATCCAACATTCAGTAGCTGTATGCCCTTATACTCAATACTCTTCTGTCCCTAGGATGACAGGACAATAGGAGGGCATTTGACTCACCTTCAGAAGATTTCCAGTAGGATACGCCAATAGCATGAAGACTAACAGGATGAGAAGCCATATTCTTAAGTGTAATGACCACTGTGTCATAAACCTCAGCCTGGATGGTAGGACCCAGCAGACCTGCAAGAATGAGATGTCCCCCAAAGGTCATTTGGAGGGTGGCACTCCAGAAAACCTGTTATCACAAAAGTGATGGTCAAAGTCACAGTAGAGAAGCATGCCCCTGTGGTTATTGATAAAAAGTAGTAGCTGAATGAATGAATACATAAACTGCTATAACCAGCTCAGCCTCATAGTTGTTCTGAAGACAGATTTCTGGCAATTCATTCAATGCATTTATTCATTCAACTAATAGTTGAGTTCCTACTATATTCTAGAAACTGCCCTAGGCACTAGAGATGCAGTAGTTAACAAGATAGATCATGGAGATCACATTCTAGAGACATTAACCATGTAAATAAAGAAAGAAGAAAATTGTAGGTTGTTATAAATGCTATAAATGATGATGGCGTGCTAGAAAATGATGAGGCAGGAAGTAGAGGACACTTTAAATATGGTAAACTAACATGTGGTTGAAGCAAAGTGAATGAGCAAGGGAATAGTAGAAAATAAGGTTATCGAGGCAGGCAGGGAACATAACATGTAGGACTTTGTAGGCTACAGCAGTTTGGATGAATTTGGAATTTAGAAGAAGCAGACTTGGGACTTGTTTTAGAGAAAGAGTGTAAAAAATATTAATAAACAGAAACATCAATTAAATAGAGTTGGGAGACCAGAAGGGGGCGCTCTCACGCCCTGTGACAATAGCAGAACCCAACGGGAAGAAGACTCCTCATCTTTCCTGGCAAGGACTCAGCCAATGAGCAGCCATGGACTCTTTGTTTACGCTAGGCCTTCCAACTTCCTTTTCCCCTCAATAAACTGTGTTCCTCTCCCCTTGCTATTCAGGGACTTGTTTGTAGCTTGCCATGGTTGCAGATCCCAAATTGCAATTCTCTGCTGATCCTGAATAAACCCATCTTTTCTGGAGAAATATCTGGTAGTCTATTTATTTCAACAATGTCAACAAGTCAACAAGACTTGCTCATGGGTTGGATATTGAAGATGGGGGGGAAAGAAGTGAGAGAGCCAGGAGCCAGGAATGACTCCTGTGATTTTGGTTTGTGCAAGTGGGTGGTAGTCAGGCCATGGCACAGAAAATTTAGAGGAAAATCAAGACTTCTGACTTATACACATACTAAGGATAAGATGCCTACAAATGGTTTTATTGAATGGGCTGGATTCAATGGGATGAAAATATGAAATAGGTTTATTTTTCATAGTTTTTAATTGTATGTGGAATTTCCCTTTGTTGCATTTTGAACAGTCCCACTTTTTTTCCAGTAACCTTCACATATTAAGAGTATCATTTTTAGGTACTAATAAGTCCAGTCTGGTCTAATATCAAACTTTTGATGTCACCTGCAATTTAAGGCCCCCTCCCTCCTCCAGTTCAGTTCTGAAACAGGCTCAGAAACCTGTAATGGGAAAAGGAAGTTTGGTTGGCAGCTTCACTGCTTTCTCATTTTACTGCCTCTGGACTTTCTAAAGTTGGAGCTAGTGGACAAAGGACAAGAGTGCAAAAAGAGACATGCTGACAAGATCTTTCTTGGCTTTGGTACCTCCTGGACGTGGCACATGCCAAAATTCTGGGTCTTT
The DNA here is from genome assembly GCF_028021215.1 of Eschrichtius robustus. Lineage (NCBI taxonomy): Eukaryota > Metazoa > Chordata > Mammalia > Artiodactyla > Eschrichtiidae > Eschrichtius > Eschrichtius robustus. The sequence goes on from NC_090845.1 coordinate 135,827,004, forward strand.
CTTTCCTAGAGAACTTATATGAGTTCTTTAGAGACTCTCTCCCTCCCAATATGGGGACGTCCTACTCCACCTCCCCCTGGCATGGGATACGCCCTCTCCAGCTGTCACTTTATCTCTCCTCTCGGTTTCTGCTTCTGACAGTACAATCACATAGATCTTTTCTGTTGGGATCACCTAGCCCTGGCAGGAAGTCCTCTCAGGCAGGGTCTTCTTGCGGCAAGTCTTGTCCTATGAGCTTCCTGGTCTCACACCTAACAGTTGCAGTGCAGTTAGCTTCCGCTACAGCCCACTCTCCTTATTAAGCCATCAGGGGAAGCTCCCCAACACTCTGGCACTGAAAGTTTTTCCAGATAAAAATCAGGCACTAGTCAGTATCTTCCAAGCTCCAGAAGAACTATGTCAAGTTTTCTAAATGATTCTCCTGAAGCCTCCCTCACTGCAGCTTGGCATGAGGGAGAGGCCTCCCTCCCCCCATGGGAATATACAAAACACCAAAATGCTTTCAAAAGAAATCCTCAAGGGGACTTCCCTGCTGGCGCAGTGGTTAAGAATCCGCCTGCCAATGCAGGGGACATGGGTTCGAGCCCTGGTCCAGGAAGATCCCACAGGCCACGGAGCAACTAAGCCTGTGCACCACAACTACTGAGCCTGTGCTCTAGAGCCCACGAGCCACAACTACTGAAGCCCACATACCTAAAGCCCATACTCTGCAACAAGAGAAGCCACCGCAATGAGAAGCCCGCGCCCCGCAACAAAGAGTAGCCCCTGCTCGAGGCAACTGGAGAAAGCCAGCACACAGCAACAAAGACACAAGGCAGCCAAAAAATAAATTAATTAATTAAATAAATTTTAAAAAAAAAGAAATCTTCAAATCTAAACTCTTTCATAAGTTCCTAACCTTCTTTTATATAGGCTGGAGGTATATGATGGGCTAAAGGTTGCTGAACCAATTTTGGACCACTACCTGACCAAGTCCTGAATAGGTGGCCTGATGTCTCTCTTTAGAATTTGGGGGTACTTGTCACCTATAATTCTGAGCAATCATTCTAAGGTAGGAAATGTCTCATCTTGACATCTTGTTACATGCTTATTTGACACCTAAGTGGAGGTATCAAGCAAGCAGTCTGAACTTGGGACTTATTGGCATATATGATATTTTCAAGCCATGAGACTGGGTAAGATCAGCTAGGGATTGGAAGCAGAGAGGAAATAAAATGAACCCAGGTCCAAGATAAAGGGCACTCAAGCAGAGGAGGAGGGCCCAGTAAGAAGACTGAGACCATTCAGCCAGTGTATTTCCCCGAGGGGTGGTAATAAGGGAAGCCTGGCCAAGAAAACTGCAGCCCCAAGACTGGGGAATCCTTGCAAGGAAATAAGATACCCAGTTTCATAACAATGAGTCAATATTGTTTGCATTACCCATCCATGGTGGCCTGGGCTTGGCAATGTTGAAATGCTGATCCATGAACTCTACAAACACAGTCTTTTTGTACGTGACTGAGGTGTTGAATGGAAAAGATCTTGGCACTCTAGGAGAAAACCTGTGTGAAGAAAGGAAAAAGTCATTCATTTTGGTTGACCCTTCTTTGAACCCACTTTAAAAAACAGCTGTTGGGGGGCTTCCCTGGTGGCGCAGTGGTTGAGAATCTGCCTCCCAATGCAGGGGACACGGGTTCGAGCCCTGGTCTGGGAAGATCCCACATGCCACAGAGCAACTAAGCCCGTGAGCCACAACTACTGAGCCTGCGCGTCTGGAGCCTGTGCTCTGCAACAGGAGAGGCCGTGATGGTGAGAGGCCTGCGCACCGCGATGAAGAGTGGCCCCCGCTCGCTGCAACTAGAGAAAGCCCTCGCACAGAAACGAAGACCCAACACAGCCAAAATAAATAAATAAATAAATTAATTAATTAAAAACAAACAAACAAAAAACAGCTGAGGGACTTCCCTGGTGGTCCAGTAGTTAAGACTCCACGCTTCCAGTGCAGTGGGCTCAGGTTCGATCCCTGGTCGGGTAACTAAGATCCCGCATGCCGTGTGGTGTGGCCAAAAAAATAAAACATAATTTAAAAAACAGCTGGAAGTAATGCTTCCATCCCACTCTCCTCTACTGTTAACAAGGCAGATTGGAAGCTATATATGAAGTCACAGAGAAAACTGCTGCCCCCAAAATTAGAGAGACAGACAGGTGAATGCAGAGAATCACAACTTACTAGAACAGAAACCTTCAAGCAGAAATGCCTGTGGGAACCAGTGCTGTAGTAGGAAAGTAAATAAATAAATTTTAAAAAATAATAAAAATAAAAAATAAAAAAATAAAAATATGCCAGAGCATTCTGTTCTTATGCCTGCCCTCATGAGAAATTATTTTACCAGAGCTTATCATTCTGGGATTTTAATCACAGCTTTATCTACCTGGAAGAAGGAAGATACCCAACATCATCCTGCTTCTCCTTCCACGTAGAGGAAAGGAAATACCCAACTCTAGCCATCCTGTGTCAAGGGGTGAGACTGAGAAGCAGTGGTGAAGTTCACAGTCCAGGGGCACAGGCTCACTAAAAGACTGAGACCTAATCATAGGGCTATAGAGTGCTTCCCCACACCTCACCACCACATTACTAAAGGCCTAATTTACCAAAGTTCCTTTTATTCAGTACATCATGTCCGTCATTCAACAAAAACTTACAAGGCACACTAAAAGGCATTAAAAAAGAACCCCACAGTTCATAGAAACTGAACAAGCAGCAGAACTAGAGTCAGATATGACAAGAATGTTGGAAGTATTAGACCAGAAATTTAAAAAAAAAACTATGACTAATATGTCAAATATTTTAATGTAAAAAGTAGACAACATGTAAGAACAGATGGATAATATAAGCAGAAAGATGGAAATTCTAAGAAAAATCAAGAAGAAAAGGTAGAGATCAAAAACACTGTAATGGAAATGAAGAATGCCTTTGATAGGCTCCTTAGTAAACTGGATATTGTTAGGAAAAAATCTCTGAGTTTGAGCATATGACAACAGAAACTTCCAACACTGAAAAGGAGAGAGAAAGTTGCTCCTCAAGGGCTATAGATCATATCCTGAGTCATATCCTTGAGTTGTTTTGCAGATACTAAGACCCCCACCAGGTGGAGGAAGGTAAGGGCATGCTGACCACCGGCGTGTAGACCCCAGGCCACTGGAACCAGAAGGTTGATGATGTTGACTCCCTCCCGAAATACCACCTGGTTACCTCACCACCAACCAATCAGAAGAACGTCCATGAGCTGATCATGCACCTCGCAACCCTATCCCTCACTTTGCCTTTAAAAACCCTTCCCTGAAAGCCATCGGGGTGTTCGGGTCTTTTGAGCATGAGCTGCCCGTTCTCCTTGCTTGGCCCCAGGTTGGGCATCTTGCAATAAATGCTGCACTTTCTGCCACGGAAACTGCACCAAACAACCAAGTAAACTGAATGACTTAGCCAGTTGATGTTAGCCAGCCTCAGTCGTTGGCACCCCAATGCTGCCAAAATGGACATATAAATGGAGGAGCCATGATGGTGACTATGACGGGCTCAACATCGTGGACTCACCAAGGCTGACCTAGCTACTGCTGTTGTAAGCGTCCAGCTTGCCAGGAACGGAGACCAATGCTAAGGCCCTGATACGTCACCATTCCTCAAGGAAACTATCCAGACACTTGGTGAGCCTCAGTAAGCTAAGCCCCAATAAACTTCCTGCACACATACATACACAAAAGAAAAAAAAGCAGACAATCCTTTTTTTTTTTTGGAAATTTGTGTGCTTAAAAAGCTATAAAATCACCCAAGGAAACACAGAAGTTGTCACTACTTGCACAACGTTGGTTGGCAACATTCTTTTTCATCCGATTTGCTTTCAGATAATTCACCGACAGCTATAAGTTTGTGGCAAAGCTGTCACCCGTGATTCGCAGAACCCCGCTCAGAACGACCGAAAACTTACAAGGCCCCAAAACGGTGCTTCCCAGCGAAAGGGTAGGCGTGAGGCTGTCAGAGCGCTTGCGTGAGGCACACGGTGGCCCTCCGCCCACCAAAACCGCGGCTATGCTAAGGCGAAGCTGGTACCCAGCAGGGCGGAACCATCTGGTAGGTCCCCGAGTTTGTGCCCCTGGAGCTCTGATGAGGGGTGTGGCCCAGAGACGTAGGTTTGAACGGCTCTGGGGAAAAATAAAAGTGCATCGAATGGCAGACAGAGCAGACGCTGCTAGCGAGTTTCCGGGAGTCGCACTCAACACGAACGGCAGGCGACGGTGGAAAGAAGAGGCATGGACACAGGCAGACGCACCAGACAGCCACTCGCAGAGGGAGGCTCTGTGAGCCCTAGACAGTGTCGAAATCAAGGAGGAAGGGTCAGCCGAGGAAATGAGGGAGACGCCCCTTCAGAAGACACAAGGGTTTGGCAGAGCCTGAAAATGGTGAGCCTGCACCTAACAGTTTAGCAGCTCTTGCTTCACATAAAGACTGTTGCAAGCACGAGAGAAACTGGCCGACCGACAGTCACAGAGGAAGACCTCAGCAGCCTTGGAGGGATGCAGCAGCAGACGGACTGAAAACACTCCTTCAAAGTGTGCATTGCTTTGCGTACACCTCTCTCAGGGAGGAGGCAAAGATGAGACTGACTTAATTCTCTCCTCCCTGACAGCCCTCCCCTCCCAGGGAGCCTTGCAGCTCACTCCATCCCAGGGTTTCCAGGACACCCGAGAAAGCACGTGCTGGGAGCAGCTCGGCCAGCCCAAGGCCAGGACAAGTGACTCTCTGTACTGGCTGCGGGCCAGAAGCCAGCGTACTGATAAGGAAGCCCTTCCAGTAAAAGGAGCTGATTTACGGAGGAAGGCGTGGGGATCTGCATGGACCAGAGTGCACGAGCAGGCTGGATGAGCAGATTGTCAGAGGCCCATCTCATCTACTCGTGCTACACAGCCACCTTTACCTCAAGTCACACCCACAGCCATGTGGGGGGTCCCCGGCGACCACTTGCTGGGGGGGAAAAAGCCTGAGATTATGTACAGTTGGGTCAGCTTGGTATTCAGGTACGAGCCAAAAATTGACTGCTGTTGTATTACAGCCCCACTCAGGGGTGGATTTAATAGACAATGGTGAAGGAAAATCTCCCGATGGGCCAAATTTTGGCTAATGTTGGATGTTCACTTTGAGCAGAAAGAGAAACGGCCCAAGGTTCAAATATATACAGACGAATGGACAGCAGCAAATGGCTTGGCTGGCTGTTCAAGGGCCTAGAAAGAAAAGGAATGGAAGGTCAAGGACAAGGCTGTCTGGGGCAAAGGCATATCAGTGAGTGGGTGCAAAATAAAAGAACCTTCATGTCATATGTTAATGCCATCAGAGAATAGCTACTGTGGAAGAAGTGCAGAACAATAACGGAGACAAAATGACTGACGATTACCATTAGCCAGCCTCTACATGGGCCATCTCACTGCTGGCAAGATGCGAGCCAAGTGGCTGCGGCGGCGTGGAGAGAATTAATGCATGGACTCAAAAGCAAGGGTTCCCACTGACTAAGGCTCATTTAACTTGTGTTGCCTCCCCAGATCCAACCTGCCAGCAACAGAAACCAATGCTGAGTTTCTCACTGGGCGCTGTCCATCATGGAGACCAGCCAGCTATTCGGTGGCAAATTGCATTGGATCCCTTCCACCCTAGAAGGGCTGGCTCTTCATTCTGAAGAGAAGAGACATGTATTTCAGGGATACGTTAGCTTTCCTGCCTGCAAGACCTCAGCCAGCACCACTGTCTGAGGCCTCACAGAGGGTTTGATTCACTGATGTAGGCTCCCATATGACATCATATCAGACCAGGGGACCACTGTACAGCAAAGGAGGTGCTGGAGTGAGCCCATGACCATGGCATCCACTGGCTTTATCAGATGCCACCCCATGCAGAAACTGCCAGACAGAGAGAGCAATGGAATGACCTCTTAAAGGCACAGCTAAAGCTCCAGCTTGGAGGCAGGGCTCCATAAGGATAGAGGGTCAACTTCCAAGGTGCTGGATATTCATTGATTCAAAGATGGTTCTGTGGCCCCAATGAGAACACACGGGTTTAGGAACCACAGAATGGCAGCAAAAGAACCTCTCTTCCCCCGTGACCCACCCGGGGAGTCTGTGCCGCCCATCCCCACCTGTAGCTCTGGGCTCGGCAGTGCAGAAGGTCCTCACAGCACAAAACACAAGAGTCTCACTGAGTGAGAAGCCAGGGGCGCCGCCTGGGCAACTGGGGCTACCGTACCCAAGGAGCGGCACGCCAGACGAGGAGCCCCCGGGGCACGACCACCAAGGGGGGAGGGCCGTCCCACGCGAAGCGGGCAGGAGTGGGTCACACCCCAGGGCAGCCACACCAGCTGAGGGGCGCGATGCGACGGCCCCTGGGGCCTGGAGAAGCTGCCCCCGATGCAGGTGAGGACATGGAGGGTGAGTGAGTGGGGCTGTGATGGAGATGGGGAGGGGGCGGCCCGGAAAGTACTCGAACCCGGCCACCTGGGGGGTGGGTGCTGCTGGAGGACAGCCCTCAGCTCCGGTATCTTCGGGGAGCGGCCCGCCGGGCTCATGCCCCGCGCACAGGGCCTGGACGCCCCTTTTCCAAAGCAGCCCACTGGCCCTTCTCAGGGAGGCCACGCCCATCCCCAGAGCAGACCACAGCCCCTTTCTGGAGCAGGTCACGCCCCCTTCCCAGGAGAGCCACGCCCCTTCCCAGGAGAGCCAGTGCTTAATGACTGATCAGTACGGAGACAGAGGGGGCCTGGCCGCGTTGGCCCAAGTGGGACAACGAAGAAGGGTCATTCCCGTTCCAGAGCTCCTGGTAGGGCTGGCCTGCACTGCGGCCCGGCTTCTCCCTCCGCCCTCCCCTGCTTTCCCAGATATTGATCCCAAGAACACTCTAAATAAAATTCCTGCACGTTGATATCCATCTCACAGTCTGCTTCTGGGGAACCCAAATGGTGATATTAATTCATATTTAAATGTGCTCTAATTTCATCCATGTCTAGAAATTTCCATGGCATTAGCCTAGGCATAGACCTACATGGCTTTTAGTCATTTAACATTATTTGATGCCTACATCATGGCGTATACTCCTCCCTTCAGTTCATTTGTCCCATCTCCTGGCCGCTTTGAGACTATGCCCTTCCACAGTCATCAACTCATCCCTAGTTTGTTCCCTTCCCCTTTTCCCACTCCATCTCCTTGGTTCTCCTGAGTATACCCTACTCAGTTTCTCCAAAGTTTCCATTGGTTTCTAACAAGACTCAGACCCATGTCCAGAGATAGGTATTTTGACATACACTAGCACAGTACTTTCACTTTAATATTTATGACCAAAATGAAAATATAAGACATAAAAAATGTTTACTAGATCAAGATCTTGGAAGAGCAGAGAAGGAACAGGATCATGAGCACACAGAAAACAAATTTTTCTCTCTCTGAGGGAAGAGTGAAAACCAAAAGCTAGATAAAAGATCAAGATTGTGAGACAGAAACAGAAGGCCTAGGCCCTAGTCAAGTGGGACGTGATTTATGTCTCAGATTCAGGGTAATCTGCACAGTAAGTGACAAAATGTTCCCGGGTTCACAGGTTTTACTCCTTCCTAGCTTATGTGGGTTTTTTGTTTGTGTATTTCCCTTGAGGTTTGATATATAAATCTTGCCAAATATATTTGGCAACAATGTCCTTGACCTGAACTGTTCTTCCACATTGTATCTAAAACCAATCGGAAAACCTATTATATTCCCTGACCCTTGCTTAGAAGAAGTTGAGCAGCTGCAGGAATAGATAATACAAAACTGAATTTTCCCAGATGTTTGTTTCAGACCTTGGCAGAGGTTGTCAGGATGTGTCCAGAGTCAGCTTATCCTGTTAATCAGTATCAAAATAATCTAGACTATAAAATGGTATCATCAAAATAAAAATTCTATCAACTTTTGCCTGGTAAATACATGTGACTGCCTATAAAACAACAGAAAGCTAGATAATAAATCATTTTCTCCATTCAATTCAACTTTACAGTCAGTCTATTATCCACTATACCTCAGCCTGCATGTTAGATGAAAGCTATAATATAAGCACAATGTATTAAGTACAAATATCTCAATATTAATTTTCAAAAAGACCAACATTAATGGATAAATGGTCAATGGTTCATTTAGATACCAGGCTACTGACCATCTGGGCCTCTACTTCAGGATCATTAACACTGCAAAACCACAGGCTTGGATCTCTTCCTTAAACCATACACAAAAGTTAACTCAGTATATCAAAGAACTAAATATAAGAGCTAAAACTATAAACCTCTTAGAAGAGAACAGGTGTAAATCTTTGTGACTTTGGATTTGGCAATGGCTTTTTAGATATGACACCAAAACCACAAGCAACCAGCAGAAAAAAGAATAGATAAATTGGAGTTCATTAAAATGAAAACCTTTGTGCTGGGAGAAAATATTGAAAACAGGTACATCTGAAAATGTACTTCTATCCAGAATATACAAAGAATTCTCAAAACTCAACAATAAGACAACCCAATTTAAAAATGGGCTGAAGATTTGAATAAACATTTTATTAAATAAGATACAGGAATGGTCAATTACACATGCAAAGATGCTCGGCATCTTTAGTTACCAGAGAATGTAAATTAAACATACAGTAAGATACCACCACATAGTCATTAAAATGACTAAAATTAAATACTGGTAACATCAACTGAGAGAAGGAACTAAATTCCAATTCAGCCTGGAAGTGGATTCCCCAAAGAGTCTCCAGTAAGGAGCAAAGCCCTATCAACACCTTGATTTTGGCCTTGTATGATCCTGAGCAGAGTACCTAGTTGAGCCCACCTGGACTTCTGACCCACTGAAACTGTGAGATAATAAATGGATGTTGCAAACTGCTAAGTTTGAGGTAATTTGTTACACAGCAGTAGGAAACTAACAGGATGCTCAAAGTTGATCCAAATACCAAAAATATAACTTGACAACCAAATTAAAAACGTGATTAAAAATCATGCTTCTAAATGAAATCAAAGAGGATATTACAGACTCTACTGAAAACAATGAAAAGAAAACTCTTCATAACATAACCTATGGGATATGGAAAAACTGTTCTCAGAGAAAAACATATAGCTTTAAATGCCTTCACTGTTAAAAACAAAGGACAAAAGAAAGAGAAAAGAACATATTATTTTTCCTAAGATATTAGAAAAAATATAGCATGACAAGCCAAAAGAAACTATCATGGATAAAGATAAAATCTGGAAATAAATTAAATATAAAAAATAACCAGGGACTTCCCTGGTGGCGCAGTGGTTAAGAGTCCGCCTGCCAATGCAGGGGACACAGGTTTGAGCCCTGGTCTGGGAAGATCCCACATGCCGTGGAGCAACGAAGCCCGTGCACCACAACTACTGAGCCTGCGCTCTAGAGCCCACAAGCCACAACTACTGAGCCCGCACACCTAGAGCCCGTGCTCCGCAACAAGAGAAGCCACCACAATGAGAAGCCCGGGCAACGCTACGAAGAGTAGCCCCCGCTCGCCGCAACTAGAGAAAGCCCGTGCACAGCAACAAAGACCCAACGCAGCCAAAAATAAATAAAATTAATTAATTAATTAAAAAAAAATAACGAAGAACAAAAAAAGCCAAAAGCTCATTATTTGAAAAGACCACCCCCAACAACAACCAAAGAGAAATCCCTGATAAACTTGTTCATGTAGAAAAGATAAATAACAAAAATTTAAGAATTTAAGAATGAGAAAGGGCAAATAGCTACAGATAATGTGGAGTAAAAGAATCATGAGAGAGTGCTATATGCAACACAGTGGCAACAAAATTGAAAAAATAAAGGAAATGATTTCCTAGAAAGGTATAAAGTTATTAAAGCTGACTCCAAAAATAAGTTGAAATTTTGATTTGACTAGTTATCATAGAAGAGCCTGAAGAGATGATTAAAGATATTGCAAATGTCACTTGGACCAAATGGATTCATATGTGAGTCTTATCTAACTTTAAAACAATAGATAACTCTAATGTTATTTGAGCTATTTTAGGCAATAGAAAAGGATAGAACACTCACCAATTCATTTGATAAAGCCAATAAAACTTTAATACCAAAATCTAATAATAATAGTAAAAAATAAAGCTATACATCCAGAAAAAAATGAAAACAGTAATTTGAAAAGATACATGTACCCCAATGTTCATAGCAGCACTATTTACAACAGCCAAGGCATGGAAACAACCCAAGTGCCCATCAACAGACAACTGACTTAAGAAGATGTGTTTTACACACACACGCACACACACACACACACACACACACACACACACACACACACAAAATGGAATACTACTCAGCCATAAAAAAGAATGAAATCTTGCCATCTGTAGCAACATGGATGGACCTAGAGAATATTATGCTTAGTGAAATAAGTCAGACAGAGAAAGACAAATACTATATATTTCACTCATATGTGGAATCTAAAAAATAATACAAATGAATGTATATGCAAAACAGAAACAGACTCACAGATATAGAAAACAAACTTATGGTTATCAAAGGGGAGAGGGAAGGGGGGAGAGACAAATTAAGGGTATGGGATTAACAGATACAAACTACTATATATAAAATAGGTAAGCAACAAGGATATACAGTATAGCACAGGAAACTATAACCATTATCTTCTAAAAAGCTATGATGGAATATAATATGTAAAAATACCGAATCACTATGCTCTACACTTCAAACTAACACAATATTATAAATCAACTATACTTAAATTAAAAAATAAAGCTATAGATAAATCCCACATAATAAAGGCACCCAGTGTCTAAAGAAATATTAGCACATAGAACCCAACAATAATCAAATTGTATGAACATTAGATTTTACTCCAAGAATGTAAGGATATTCAATGTCAGGAAGTCTATTGACATAATCTATTTGTCCTCAACATATTAAAGGCCAAAATTCATATGATGCTAGAATGCTGAAAAGCCATTACTAATGAAAATTTTATGGCAAGGAGTAACAAAGGCCACTTATCAAGAACAAACAGCAAATGTTATTCTAAAAAGCAAAATATGAAGACTGTTCCAAGTAAAATCAATAAGATACGAAAAAGAAATAACTGATTAAACATTGGAAAAGAGCTAGAATCTGTCTTATTTTGAATATGATTCAATACACATAGAGACTGCCATGTAAAATTATTAGAATTTATATGAGAATTCAGTAAGGTAGCTAGATTTGAGATGAATATACACAAACCAAGAGCTTTTCTCTATTCTGGTACTTAACATCAAGAACATAGGAGAAAACATTTGATTAACAATAGCAACATAGGGCTTCCCTGGTGGCACAGTGGTTAAGAATCCGCCTGCCAATGCAGGGGACACGGGTTCGTGCCCCGGTCCGGGAACATCCCACATGCCGTGGAGCGGCTAGGCCCGTGAGCCACAACTACTGAGCCTGCGCATCTGGAGCCTGTGCCCCGCAACAAGAGAGGCTGTGATAGTGAGAGGCCCGCGCACCGCGATGAAGAGTGGCCCCTGCTTGCCGCAACTGGAGAAAGCCCTTGCACAGAAACGAAGACCCAACACAGCCAAAAATAAATAAATAAATAAATAAACCCAAAAAACAATAGCAACATATTTATAAAATGCATAGGGATAAATGTCATAATAAATTACTTACATTTATTATATTAATAAAATTTATGTATAAATTTAATGAAATTTAATGAAATAGATACTAATATATATGAGAATTTTATATGATGAATGTTTTTATTCAATTTTTAATGTTTAATGAAAAAGTAAAAAAAACAATATAAAAAAAAATAAGTGGCAAAAGATGTATTGTTTGATAACGGTGCCTTGCGATAGGCTATTGATCTGGATGGAAATAAAACTAGACAGATCCCACTCCCATACCATATACAAAAATAATTATCAGATGAATTGAAGCCATAAATGTAAAAAGCAAAACAGTAAAAGTCTTGCAAGAGAATCTGGGAGAATAAACAAACTTCATGTGCAGAAAACAAAGTCAACAGACAAACAATAAGTCTTTGGCGAAATTGCAATATACATTAGTATATTAATGTAGTCTAACAAAGGGTTAACACTTATAAGAATAAAATAGTTCTCATAATCTAAAAAAAAAATGAAAGAGCCCAAAGAAAAATGGGCAAAACATGTGAATAGTCAAATCTCAAAATATAAACGTAGTAGTCAACAAGCATTTGAAAAGATGTTCAGCCTCATTAGAAATAAAAGGAATGCGATTATTGTAATGATGAAATATCACTCCATACCTACTAGATTGGCAAAAATTAAAAAACAAGGTAAAACTTATTGCTGATGTGAATGCAGGGAGAAGGGCACTCCTATATGTTGATGGTAGAAATGCTTGAAGAGTTCTAGCCTTTTTGGAAATTAAAACTAAAAAGGAAATATTCCCTTCATTCCAGCAATATCCCTCTTGAGAATCTGTCCTATAGGAATAAAAGCATCAGTATGAAAAAAAAAAAAAGCATCAGTATGTAATGATATAGGATATAATGGCCAAAAACCTGGAATAATAGGGAATTTTATTTAGCCCTTAAAAAGATTGAAGTTATGCCAACTGACTTGGACAGAATTCTATTAGGTGTTAGTGAGTGAGAATAGTGTATAATATCCCATTTTTGTAAAACAAACAATGACCAAGAAAACCTTTATTTGCATATATGTGCATACGTGCGCGTACATGAATATATATTACCATACTAGGGTTACCTGACTGGGGATAATCAAGAAGGGGGCTCAAGTAGAAGGAGAGTGGGGAGCAAAGCAAAAAGAACAGAAAAGATTGTAACGTATGTATGACATAACCATATTTAATATTTACATTACCATTATATATGTATTGGGTTTAAATCTTTATAATACACATTTAAAGAAAACAAAACAAAATTTAAAACAAATGACTTCAGCATTCAACTCAATAAGCAAAAAGTTAGATCAACTAAATGAACCAAAGGAAACTAGGAAGAAGAAATGAATTGATGAAAGTAAAAACAGAAATTGATAGAACCAAAAGATGGGTCCTGACAAAAGCAATAAAATCGAGAAACTTCCTGGAAATATTATTTATAAGAGAGGTAAAGAGAACATACACAAACTAAGAATGGAGATATAACCACAGACACAGAACAGTTTAACAATATCACAAGACTATTATGTAACTTGATACCAATACATTATCAAATCTAGGGATAACCGATTGCTTTCTAGGGAAATGCATATAACCAATATTGACTGAAGAAGAGGTAGAAAAATCTGAATAAATCAACGACCATAGATAATATTGGAAAGATTATTTAATACTACTCTCCCCAAATGCACCAGAACCCAGAAAAGATGAAAAGTTTCTGAACTCATGGCTAATACTATCCTTACAGCAAAATTGCGTGTAATATTGATGGGTCTTAGTGCCCTTCTCCCTGTGGAAGCTGGGGGGTAGGCTGAGGGAAGTTTCCTTCTGTCTCTTAGGCTGCTTGCCTCTTCGCCCTCACTCTACTCCACTCTCTAGCTTCCAGAGTGGCAGCATGTGACCAAGAGAAGCAATGGACAAAACAGCCGGAGTCACAGCCCCACCATCCTGACCGGCCCGTCTAGAACAGGCCTTTACCTTGTGTCCACGTGCAGCTCACTGAGCAGTTCACTTTGCATATAGTCCCAGGACAGTTCCACCGCGCCCAGGTAGTATCTTCTGATGGCACCAAAGCTGAAAGGCAAAAGGCACAGAAAGAAGCAGGTGGAGAGCTCTATTTGCATGGCTCTGATTGCTAGAAAATGTTCGACTGGAGAAACGAAAGATTAATTCTTCTCTAAAAATATCTTTGGCTCCCAGGAGGAAAAAGGTAAATTTTGTATGATTTAGTGAAAAGTCCCAAAATTTTCTCAAAGGACTTTAGGGAACTTGACTGGCTGGAGTGACAGCAGCATTAGCGCTCAGCAGTGACGGATAGGATTGCTTCCTTTTTGGCAGTGGGAAGCAGCCACAGGAAGAACTGAGTAGGAAAAGGGAGGCTGAGCTAAAGCTTAACCCGTTCACCTCTGAAAGCGGCAGGGGCACAAGAATGCTGCTTTGCTCAGAGCCTTTGAGGAAAGGAAAGAGGGGGCCGAAGGTGAAGAGGAGCTCCAATCTGTGTTAGTCCTAGCGCGCTCCGCCTTTCTTAGTAGCAGCAGCAGCAAGAGACGCCAAAGATGTTGTTGAAGCTTCTGGAATCCACCTGCACCAGCAAGAGTAACATTCTAATAGTCTCCCTGCTTCTGCCCTTGCCCCCCACAGACACCAATGAATGACCTTTAAAACCATAAAGCAGATCCAGTTACTTCTTTGCCCAGAAACCTCCGCTGGCTTCTGACCTCACTCAGAGTATAATCCTACACTTTGACCATGGCCTAGAGTCTTCCGCATGATCTGCATGTCCCTTCCCCCCACCTCCAAGGTTTCATCTCACTCCGGCTACTGGCCTCCTTGCTCTTCCTTAAAACACCGAGCACACCCTTGCACCTGGACCTTAGCATCTGCCGTTTCCTCTACCTGAAACCCCTTTCCCCAGATCGCCACATGTTTCCACTCCCACATCTCCTGCAAGTCTTGGCTCAAATCTCACCTTCTAATGAGCTCAAATCTGGACCAGCGCCTTGACACTGTAAGCTCTCTATCCCCACCGGCACTACCGATATCTCTCTTGCCTTCATTTGCTTACAGAGCACTCATAACTACCCAGCATCCACGTACCTATTTCCCTTGCATCGTTGCTACCTGATGCTTCTTAAGGTTGTTTACATTTGGCCTGAGTATAGGCTATATCTCCTTACATCAAAATATAGCCATGCTGAGCTCAAGCAGAGAACCTACTCAGTTTAATGTATATTAGGAGGCATGAGAGCCTCCCAAGGGCCTCAAAGTATAGGAGCTAATAAGAACCTTGATCAGGGTTTCTATAAAAAGTGTTACCACGGAGAGTCCACTTCTGCACGGATAGGAATGTGTTTGGGAGCCATTGGCAAGGTATTGTCCAGCTTGGAAACAATCAGGAAGAAGCCCCTTGGGTAAACATTTGCTGAGACCTTCTCTCTGCCAGGCACAAGTTTGCAGAGATAATAGCTGGCATGTAATATATTCCAGGAACTGTTCTAAGTGCTTTCTAATGCAGCAAGCATTCTTGTCTTCATTGTACAGGTGATGAAACTGAAGCACAGAGAGGTTAGGCAACTTGGCCATGGTCACACAGTTTGTAAATTGTAGCATTCAAACCCATTTAATCTGGCTCCAGAAGTCTTGCTCCTAATCCTTTTGCTATACGTCCATGCTTCAGAGATGAATAAAATCCAATTTCTGTCTTCTGGGAGTCATGCTGCAGCGGCAGGGACAAAAAGGTAGACACATAGTCACAATACAGAGTGATAATTCTCTGTCATGTGCTTTACACATTATGTGATTTAATCCTCACAATAAGACTGCAAAGTGAGTACAGATGAACCATCTGAGGGGCAGAGAGGTTAATGGTTTGCCAAAGAGCACACACCTACCCATTTGTCCTAACCAGACAGTGAGTGTCCTAGGCACTGGGTGCAGAGCAGTGAAAGAGAAACAACTGAGAGACCGTAAGCAATACCTGAAAGACAGGAAGACCTTACGTATGTTAGAAGGTGAAGTAAGTACTGTGCCCAAAAGGAAAGTAAGTAGGAGAAGGGGAAGGAGGGGTGTACCAGGCCGCAATTTTAAATGAGGATGGTCATGGAAGGCGTGCCTGAGAAGCTTACATGTTAGTAAAGGGTCTGTGGCTCATACACCGAGGGCTATAGGGAGCCATGGTAGGGTTCTGAGCAGGGGAGGGTCGTGAGCTCTGGCCGCAGCGGAGAGGATAGGCTTTAGTGGTACAAGGGTAGGAGCAGGTGACCTGTTAACTGAGGGCGAGAAACGACTGTGATTTGGGCTGGGACGGAAGCAGTGGAGGGGCGAGCAGGGCTGGATTCATTGTGAAGGTGGCGCTTCTGCTGGTTGCTGACGAACTGGGTTTGTGGGCTTTGAGAAAGAGGAGTTCAGAAAAACAGCAAGGGTTTTGGAAAGGTGGCGTTGCCGTGAACTGAGACGGAGTAACAGCGAAAGCTGTCGCTTGGGGCTGGGGCGGGGAGGTGCGCCGCGGCACGTGGTTAAAGGGCTCGGCGGACCCTGCGGGCAGCGAGCGCTTCCCTTTCCGAGCCCGTCTCGGTCACTGTGACTGCAAGCACTGATAAATACGTGCTCAATGTTGACGTGAACAACCACTACAAGCCCGCTTTCTTTATTTTTAGTAAAGTAAGGAGTGGGGAAAGGCCGCACTGCGGTCCCGCACGGGGAACTCCCTCCCAGGCGAGCGGCGAGGTAGACTACGTGCAACGACGTAGCTCCTCCGCGAGAGGCCTTCCGCGCACGCGCGTCCCGACGCGCCTGGGGGGCGGGGCCGCGGGGTTTGTGACAACCCCCCCCCCCTTGGCGCCTTGTGAAGCGGCTGCGCGCGGGGAAGGGGATAGCCTCCCCGCGCCCCGCCCCGCCCCGCCTCGCCTCGCCTCTTCCGCCGCCGCCGTGGGAATGGAAACATCTACCCCACGTGCCGGAAGCCAGCTAGCGCCGACGGCGGCGCGCCACTCCGCGTCCTACCGAGCCGAGCCCCTACGGGTGTCATCGCGAGAGGAGCTCGCCGAAATGGCCGCAGCCAGTCAAGGTAAGGACGAGCGCGCGCGCCGGTGGCGCCGCGAGGAGCCGACTTCCCGGGCCCCGGAAGGGGACGGGCGCCGCGCCTCCCAGGCCCAGCAGCGCCCCTGGGGGGGCCTGAGCGCCGCAGGGGCGGGGAGGGCGCCCGGAGCTCGTCCGTGGCCCGGCCGCTCCCGAGGTCCGGCCAAGGTCAGTGGCCTGGCTGGAACCGAACTTGCCCTCGGTGTTGTCTCCGGCCGGGCTCCTCCGCCTTCCGGCCCCGCCCCCGACAGCCTCGGCCTGGAGACATTTTGTCCCTGTTCCCGGAAGCACTCTGGCACCTTGAGACTAACGCAGGTTCTTTGTCCCTTTGGACTGTCATTTCAAACACCCGGCCGGCATCTTTCCGCGTGCAGGCCGCCTCTACTTGCGCTATTGATGGTTTTGAAAGAGTACACGTGGTATGGTTCTTGGAAATCGCCTATTTAGTCCGCGCAGTGAAGGGAAGAGTCCGTGAAAAAAAAAAAAAAGCCTGTAATAAAATACACAGTGGACCACGTCTTTCAGTTGTACTTCTTATCCTATTTCTTTGAATGCTTCAGGCTATGTTCAGTTCAGTACTGGCTCACAGAACCATTATCAAAAACTCAATTATATAAATTTAAGATTACATAAATTATGTTAAAAACAGTGAAAATGCTCAAAATTTATTACTTCCTTATTGTTTGCCATGTTTAGTTATTATCTGTACTCTTGAGGTTATGGACATCTGTTGTGTCTGTGTGGTGGAAATAACGTAGCGTGATAAGCCGCGTCTCTTGCCAGCTCTGCGTTCAGCGCTGTCACACTTCAGTGACGTCACACCCTGGATGTTGGTATACACTACTAGTCAGCCCTCCCCCCACCCCAGCGCGCTTGTGAAACGTTTACTTGGGGACTTCACTGGCGGTCCAGTGGTTACGCCTTCGCTTTCCAGTGCAGGGGGTGCAGGTTCCATCCCTGATCGTGGAACTAAGGTCCCACGTGCCTCCCGGCCAAAAAGCCAAAGCATAAAACAGAAGCAATATTGTAACAAATTCAATAAAAACTTTGAAAATGGTCCAGATTTTAAAAAAATCTAAAAAAAACCAAACCGTTTACCAGCACACCTGAATTGAGGTGACTCAGGTGTTGGAATGCACAGTGGAATTATTTTCCTGCAGAGCAGACTGCCCTTATTTAGTTAAAATGTGTAGGTTGCTCAGATATTTGCACCTAGGAAATTGTTGGGAGAAACTTTGAGGCTGACATTAGGAATTTCAATCTTTATCATATTGATGATCACATGATACTGTAATCATTGCTTTCCTGGGCTCACAAGCAAGGCTGCTGACTGGTCGGCATAGTGCTTAGTAGTGTGTGTTGAATGACTGAGTGACCGTGGGTGAACTCAGTGTCTCTGATTTGATCCCTTTTGGCTGGAGCCCTCTATTAAGCTAAGGAGCTTGTTAAAATGACATTAAAACAAAACTCAAAACTCATTCTTGTTTTCAGTGATGTTCTTTAACCCAGGGAGGGAGTTTCTTCTTCAACACAGCAGTAATGTTTTGTTGTTACGTTAGAACAAAAATTTTCATTTAACTACTTGTGAGGCCATAGAAGGCCCAGTTCCTTAAACATCCATATTTTGGTTTTGCTAAATTGGTATCTACGGTCCATCTTGAATTAATTCTTCAATTATATTTTGTGTATTGTGTAAAGTAGGGATTGAGGGTTTTTTTGTTTAGTACACATACGTAATAGTTCTAACACAATTTGTTGAAAGGACTTTCTTTCCCTATTGAATAACTTTGGTGCCATGTGAAAATCAAATGACTGTATGTGTAGATCTACTTCTAGACTCTATATTCTCTTCCACTGATATATTTTTATATGCTTAGGTCAGTTCTACACTGTGTCAAATAGGGTACTTTTATAAGTCTTGAAATTAGTTACCTGTGTGTTACTGTAGCTTTATAAGAAGTCTTGAAATTCTTCGAACTTTGTTGTTTTTTTCCCCACAGTTGTTTTGGCCACTGGTGGCACATTGTATTTTCCTAAGTGATTGCAGCAGTATCTCCCCATTCCACATGCGGTTTTTTCCCGTGTGACTTTGACACTCCTCCTGCTGAGTACTGGGGTCTATATTCCCTCTTGAATCTGAGTGGAAGTTTGTGACTGCTGCCACAGAATACAGTGGAAGCAACACTGCATGGCTTTGGAGGCTCGGTCTGAAATGGTAATATAGCTTCTGCTGAGCCCCTGAGTTTCCTCACTCTCTTACTCCCTTTCTTGGGACAGGCACCCTTGACCCTAGCCACCATGCTGTAAGGAAGCCCAAACTAACCCAGAGCAAGGCAGCCTGGATGTGTGAATGTAGTAGGTGATTCCAGACGCCTGCCTGTAATTCTTCCAGCTGAAGCCACAGACGTCATGCAACAGAGACGAGCTGTATCCTGTCTGAATTCCTGATCCATAGAGTCTGGGAGCATAGAAAGTGATTGTTTTGCTCTGTGAATGAAGTTTTGGGGTAATTTGTTGTACAGCCATAGTAACTGGAATACTACTCTGGGTCCTTTGTACTTCCATATACATCTTAGAGCCAGCTTCTCAATTTCTAGGTAAAAACTTACTTTTTGATTGAGATTGCAACTCTGCAGTGTTTCCTCATTTACAGTGTAGAGTTCTTTTGCCTCTTTCACTAAATTTATTTTCCCACACAGAGAGGGATTAGACATTTTGTTAACTCTTTCCCTTTTTGGGCAAATAAATCACCCTCTGAGCCTCTACTTCTTAATTACAAAATGGAGTTAATAAATAGTACCTTGTTCTGTACCTACTTTGTTCTGTGTATTTAATTATATATACATGTTTATTCCTTAACACATTGCCTGGTAAATAGTAACAGCTCAATTAAACGTTACATCTTTTTTTTTAATGTCTTTATCGGAGTATAATTGCTTTACAATGTGTTAGTTTCTGCCGTACAACAAAGTGAATCAGCTATACGTGTACATATATCCCCATATCCCCTCCTTCTTGAGCCTCCCTCCCACCCTCCCTATCCCACCCCTCTAGGTGGTCACAAAGCACCGAGCTGATCTCCCTGTGCCACGCAGCTGCTTCCCACTAGCTATCTCTTTTACATTTGTAGTGTATATATGTCAGTGCTACTCTCCCACTTCATCCCAGCTTACCCTTCCCCCTCCCCGTGTCCTCAAGTCCGTTCTCTATCCTGCCCTGCCACTAGGTTCATCAGTACCATTTTTTTAGACTCCATATATGTGAGTTAGCATACGGTATTTGTTTTTCTCTTTCTGACTTACTTCACTCTGTATGACAGACTCTAGGTCCATCCACCTCACTACAAATAACTCAATTTCGTTTCTTTTTATGGCTGAGTAATATTCCATTGTGTATATGTGCCACATCTTCTTTATCCCTTCATCTATCGATGGACACTTAGGTTGCTTCCATGTCCTGGCTATTGTAAATAGAGCTGCAGTGAACACTGTCGTACATGACTCTTTTTGAATTATGGTTTTCTCAGGGTTACCTCCTATCTTTATTATCACTGGAGATACACATAGTACTGAGAATTTGTGAATTTGTGGGCTATTGAATAGTATTGAGTTACTCCTGAAAAGGAGAGGCAAATGAAGAAAACCCATTTCATTTAGGATGCATTATTAAGTATTACTAACAGTTTTTCCTAGGTCCTTTTGGTTGTTTTTAAATTTCAGGGGAAAAACTAGAGTACAGATTCTAAATTGTCTAGGTTTTTTTCCTCTGAGATATTTGTTGATTTTAGTCTGATTTTCAAAAGTTGCTGGTCAGAATTTCAGAGTCAGTTTACTCTTTAAAATAGATTAATATTTAGATGTCCTTATTACAACTGTCTCTGTTTCCTTAAAAATTTCTTTATCTAGGTCAGGAATGTTAGTGATTTATTGTAAAAGTAACTTTTCTTATTCAGTATCTTAATTCTTGTAGGAAGCTTTGAGGGAAATTTTGAGTCACTGGACCTTGCAGAACTTGCTAAAAAGCAGCCATGGTGGCGCAAGCTGTTTGGGCAGGAATCTGGGCCTTCAGCTGAAAAGTATAACGTGGCAACCCAGCTGTTAATTGGAGGTGTCACTGGATGGTAAGTGATGTAAAAGATGTCCAGTATCCTTTTTTGCATGACTCGGTGTTGAGGTTATAGGAACCATCTCTTTTAACCAATGAAAATACATTGACTTGTGAAATTGATCACTTAATGAATAGTATACATCTAAACATAATGTTAAAGTGCTATTTAATGGTTACACATAGTGAGTATTTACTACATGCCAGGTACTATTTTAGATATTTATATAGGTATCTCATTTCCTTCTCACAGCTCTGAAATTGTTATTGTTATTATCTATCCTCATTTGATAGAAACTAAGGCTTAGAAAGGTTTACTTGACCAGGGCCACATAGTAAGTGCTTTCTGTCACTATAGATCGCTTTGCATCTTCTAGAATTATATATAAATGGAATTATACAGTATGTATTCTTTTTTGTCTGGCTTCTTTCACTGAGCATACTAATTTCGAGGTTCATCTGTGCTGTTGTGTGTATCACTAGTTCATTGCTTTTTATTGCTGAGTAGTAGTCCGCTGTATGGATGAACTAGTTTGTTTATCCATTCCCCTTTGATGAATGTTGGTTTGTTGGCACTTTTGGGCTAAAGTGCTGTTAACATTTGTGTACAAGCCTTTGTATGAACATATGCTTTCATTTCTTTTGGGTAAATATCTAGAAAGAGTTAGGCTGAGTCATAGTAGATGAATGTCTTAACTTTTTAAGAACCTGCCAAGCAGTTTTCTAAAGTATCGTCTTACATCTTACATCTCCCCTAGCAGTGTATGAGGGTTCCAGTTTCTCTACCTCCTCACTAACACTTGGCATAATGTCCTTTTTTTTTTGAAGTATAATTGATTTACAGTGTTATATTAGTTTCAGGTGTGCAGTGTAGTCATTCAGTATTTTTGCAGATTATACTCCATTAAAAGTTATTATAAGATAATGGCTGTACTTCCCTGTGCTATACAATATATCCGTGTTGCTTATCTATTTTATACATAGTAGTTTATAGTTCTTAATCCCCTACCCCTATCTTGCCCCTCCCCACTTCCCTCTGCCCACTGGTAAACACTATTTTGTTTTCTATATCTTTCAGTCTGTTTCTGGCATAATGTCTTTTTTTTTTTTTTTTTTAAATTTTTGGCTGTGTTGGGTCTTCGTTTCTGTGCGAGGGCTTTCTCTAGTTGCGGCGAGCGGGGGCCACTTCATCGCGGTGCGCAGGCCTCTCACTATCGCGGCCTCTCTTGTTGCGGAGCACAGGCTCCAGACACGCAGGCTCAGTAGTTGTGGCTCACGGGCCCAGTTGCTCTGCGGCATGTGGGATCCTCCCAGACCAGGACTCGAACCCATGTCCCCTGCATTGGCAGGCAGATTCTCAACCACTGCGCCACCAGGGAAGCCCCATAATGTCTTTTTGATTACAACCATCCTAGTGGCTGTGAAGTGATATCTCATTGTGGTTTTAATCTACATTTTCCTGATGAATAATGATGTTGAGTATCTCTTCATGAGCTTATTTTTGTTCTCCATATGTCTTTGGTGAGGTATCCGTTTAGATATTTTCTACATATTTTTACTGGGGAGTTGGTTTTCTCTCACTACTGAGTTGTGAGAGTTCTTTATGTATTCTGGACACAAGTCTTAGATATGTGATTTGCAAATATATTCTTCTACTCTGTAGCTTATTATCTTGACAGTGTCTTTCAAAGAACAGAAGTTCTTAATCTTGAAATACAGTTTATTAACTGTCTGTTTTATAGCTCTAGCTTTTGGAGTCATGTCTGACAATATTTGCCTAATCCAGGGTCACCAAGATTTTCTTCTGTGTTTTCTTCTATATGATATATAGGTTTAGATTTTTCATTTAGTTCCATGATCCATTTTGATTTACTTACTGTATATGTTGTAAGGTAGGAATCCAAGGTCTTTTTTTTTTGCATATGGATATCTGATTGTGCCCACATGATAATGTTGAAAGACTATACTCCTCTACACTGAATTGCCTTTGTACTTATGGTGAAAATCAATTGACTATATGTCTTCTTTGTTAAACTGATTTGTCTGTCTTGGTGCTAATATCACACCGTTTTTTTTTTTAAAGGAATTCCTTTATTTTTATTATTTATTTATTTTTTTATTTTTGGCTGTGTTGGGTCTTCGTTTCTGCGCCAGGGCTTTCTCTAGTTGCGGCAAGTGGGGGCCACTCTTCATCGCGGTGCGCGGGCCTCTCACTGTCGCGGCCTCTCCTATTGCGGAGCACGGGCTCCAGACGCACAGGCTCAGTAGTTGTGGCTCACGGGCCCAGTCGCTCTGCGGCATGTGGGATCCTCCCAGACCAGGGCTCGAACCCGTGTCCCCTGCACTGGCAGGCGGACTCTCAACCACTGCGCCACCAGGGAAACCCTATCACACCGTTTTGATTACTGTAACTTTATAATAAGTCATGAATCAGGTAGTGTAAATCTTACAACTCTGTTGCTTTTCAGAGTTGATTTGACTGTTCTAGGTACTTAGCATTTTCATATGAATTTTAGAATCAGCTTGCTGCCGATTTCTACAAAAACCCTGGTGAGATTTTGACTGGGATTGCATTGATCCATAAACATGGTTTATCTCTCCATTTGACTGGGCCGTGCAGCTTACAGGATCTTAGTTCCCCGACTAGGGATTGAACCCACACCCTCAACAGTGAAAGCGCTGAGTCCTAACCACTGGACTTCCAGGGAATTCCCTGTTTAGGTTTCTTTTAATTTCTCTCAACAATGCTATGTAGGTAGGTCTTTCACATCTTATATCAGATTTATCCCTAAATGTTTCATATTTTTGATGTTATTGTAAATGCTATTACTTTTTAAATTTCACTTTCTCATTGTGCATTGCTTATATTATAGAAATGCAATTGATTTTTGTATATTGATCCTGTATACTGCAATCTTGCCAAAGTCACTTACTAGTTTGCAGAGTTTGGGGGTCCCTAAGACTACCCTCATGTTTGATAATTCCCTAGGAGAATCCACAGAACTCACTGAGAGCTGGTATACTCATGGTTACGATTTTTTACAGCAAAAAGATACAGATTAAAATCAGCCAAGGGCTTCCCTGGTGGCGCAGTGGTTAAGAATCTGCCTTCCAATGCAGGGGACATGGGTTTGAGCCCTGGTCTGGGAAGATCCCACATGCCGCGGAGCAACTAAGCCCGTGCACCGCAACTACTAGAGAGAAGCCCGCGTGCTGCAATGAAAGATCCCACGTGCCACAATGAAAGATCCCAAGGGCCGCAACTAAGACCCAACACAACCGTAAATAAATAAATAAATAAATAAATATTAAAAACAAAATCAGCCAAAGGAAGAGGCACATGGGGCAAAGTTCAGGAAAGTGGAGTCTATATGTTTAAAATGGGTTTCTTGGGACTTCCCTGGTGGTCCATTGGGTAAGACTCTGCGTTCCCAATGCAGGGGGCCCGGGTTCGATCCCTGGACGGGGAACTAGATCCTGCATGCATGCCACAGCTAAGAAGTTCACACTGCATGCCGCAACTAAGAGCCCACATGCTGCAACTAAGAAGTCTGCATGCCGCAACTAAAGATCCCACATGCTGCAACTAAACATGCTGCAATGAAGATCCCCAGTGCTGCAACTAAGACCTGGCACAGCCAAGATAAATACATACATAAATATTTTTTTAAAAACAGTTCTTTAATATGGGTTTCTTATAGGCAGCATATAGGTGGGTCTTCCTTTTTTTAATCCAATTTTACAATCTTTTCATTTTAATTAGGGTGCTTAGACTATTTACCTTTAAGTTTATTTTTGTTATCATTGGGTTTAAATTTACCATCTGGGTGTTCTGTTCTTTATTTTCTTTTGGATCAAATATACGTGTGTGTAATAAAAATAGGTATAATGTGTATGTGTGTATATATATATATTTTTTTTTAAATTAAGGTGAAATTTACATAACATGAAACCAACCATCTTAAAGTGTACAATTCAGCGGCATTTAGTACATTCACACTTTTGTGTAACCACTGCCTCTCTTTAGGTTCAAAACATTTTCATCACCCCAAAATAAAACCCCATCCCCGCTGAGCAGTTACTCCCCATTCTCCCCTCTCCCCAGCCCCTGGCAACCATCTGTCTGCTTTCTGTTTCTATGGATTTACCTATTTTATATAAATAGAATCATACAACATGTGACCTTGTATGTCTGGCTTCTTTCACTGAGTATCATGTTTTGTTTTGGTTTGGTTTTTTGGGACCGCACCGAGTGGCATGCGGGAACTTAGTTCCCCGACCTGGGATTGAACCTGTGTCCCCTGCAGTGGAAGCAGGGTGTCTTAACCACTGGACCTCCAGGGAAGCCCCCTGAGCATCATGTTTTTGATGTTCATTCACATTGCAGTGTGTGTCAGGACTTCTTTCCTTGTTATGGCTACATCTCGCCAACACTTATTATTTTCATTAAAAAAAACATTATAGCCACCTTAGTGGGCATGGCATGGGTGTGAAGTGGTGACTGACGATGTTGAGCATCTTTTCATGTGTTGGTTGGCCATCTGTACATCTGCTTTGGAGAAATTGAGTTGTTTGTCTTTCTGTTCTTGAGTTGTAAGAATTCTTTATATGTTTTTGATATTAGATTCTTACCAGACATGACTGCAGATATTTTCTTCTATTCTTTAAGTTGTCTTTCCACTTTCTTGATAATGTCCTTTGATGGACAAAAGTTTTGAATTTTGATGAAGTCGAGTTTATTCGTTCTTTTTGGTTCTTTTGTTGCTTGAATCACATATTTTTCATAATTCTGTTTATGCCCCTTCTTGGTTTATTACCTATGTCTCTTAATTGTGTAATTTTAATGGTTGCTTTAGGTTTTATAGCATGTATCTTTTACTTATCACAGTCTATCGTCAAGAGATATACCACTTCATGTAGAGTGTAATGCTCTTACAACAGTATACTTCTGGGACTTCCCTGGTGGCCCAGTGGTTAAGACTGCGCCTTCCAATGCAGGGGGTGTAGGTACAATCCCTGGTCAGGGAGCTAGGATCCCACATGCCTCACAGTCAAAAAACCAAAAACATAAAACAGAAGCAGTATTGTAACAAATTCAATAATGACTTCAAGAATGGTCCACATCAAAAAAATCTTAAAAAAAATAAAACAGTATACTTCCATTTTACCTTTTACCCTTGGTTTTCATTGTCATACATTTAACTTTTACATTTTTTCATTAAATATTTAATTCTTATATTTTTAAGTAATGAAAATGAAACCTTTCATATTTACCCTTATAGTTTATTTCTTGTACTCATCATGCTTTTGTGTGTATGCAGATTTCCATCTGGTATCATTTTCCTCCACTTTTAACATTCTTCGTACTTTTGGGCTGCTGGTGATGATTTATTTTTCAGCTTTTGTATATCTGAGAAAGGTCTTCATTTCATC